>NW_027142363.1:18953632-19318632 GCF_026170545.1 Melanerpes formicivorus
GCTTTTCTCTTTGTTGGTACACAGAGCTCCTGGACACAGAGGAGGTGGTCCTTGAATACTGACCAGCTGTCCTGGGTCCCTCTTCCCTCCAGGGCTTTGTCCCACGACACTTTGGCTAGCAGATCCCTGAAGCGATCAAAATCTGCATGCCTAAAGTCTAGGGTCATGAGCTTGGAATACTTCCTCCTGATTGCCCTGAGGATGTTAAATTCAACTGCTTAATAATCTCTGAACCTCCTTTAAGGAATAATTATAGAATCATAGAACTGTCAGGTTTGGAAGGGACCTCAAGGAGCAGCCAGTTCCAAACCCCCTACCATGGGCAGGGACACCTCACACTAGATCAGGCTGCTCACAGCCACAACCAGCCTGGCTGAAAAAACCTCCAGGCATGAGGCTTCCACCACCTCCCTGGGCAACCTCTGCCAGACTCTCACCACCTTCACGGGGAACAACTTCTTCCTAACATCCAATCTGAATATCCCCACTTCTAGTTTTGCTCCATTCCCCCCAGTCCTATCACTCCCTGACTCCCTCACAAGTCCCTCCCCAGCTTTCCAGTAGCCCCCTTCAGATCCTGGAAGGCCACAATTCAGTCTGGAGAGAAGAAGGCTCTGAGGAGACCTAACAGCCCCAACTCCCTCAGTCTGTCCTCATGGGAGAGCAGCTCCAGCCCTCTGCTCATCCTCACAGCCCTTCTCTGGACATACTCCAGCATGTCCAGATCCTTCCTGTTGGCCCTTCCTTTTTCTGTCATTAACCTCGTCTGCAAAGACATCTAATTCTATAAGCTCCCATTTTTGAGCCCTCAGAAAAATCTCTCTGCTTTAAAGACTTATTTGCCACCTTTTAAATGGCATCCTGTCACCCTACACAGACATCACAAGCCAAATTTCTTTTTTGGTATGACCGGCAAGTCTTTGGTAGCACAGAAATGCTCAGAAACTAAGGGCAACAGGCTTGAGTACAAAAGCTTTGTAAGATGTAAAAGAAATAGCACAGTAAAAAAAACAACCTCTTTCCACTGATAAATAATTGGGAGCAGGAGAGGGGAATGGCTTACAAGTCCTCGTGGGTAGGCTGCAGGCATTGCAAGGTCTCCTTGTCAGCTGTGAGAATCGAGCAAGCAGAACAATTTAGGAAGCTTATTACTGGTTCAGCGATCAAAAGGAGCTACACACACAGAGGAGAGCCCAAGTTACAAGCCAATTAAAAGCACCACACCACTGGAAGCAGTAAGAAGGAACACAGATAACTCTGCACATCTGATCCCTCTTCATAAAAGAGACCAAACCAAAGCTAAGAAAACTAAACAAACAAAAAAGCCACAGAAGGCTTCACACACCCAGTAGTCCCACAGGCATCGTTTTGACACAAATTAAGACCCCTGATCACCTCTATGTAAAACACACACCTGGAGAGTTGGGTGGGGAGAAACTGAATGAAATCCAACAGGGCCAAGTGTAGTCTTGCACCTGGGAAAAAACAACTCCATGGACCAGGATAGGTTGGGGGCTGACCTGTTGGAGAGCAGCATAAGGAAAAAAGAACTGGGGGTGCTGGTGGACAATAGGATGCCCACGAGCTAGAAATGTGCCGTCGTGGCCAAGAAGGCCAGTGGCATCCAGAAGTGGATTAGAAGGGCTGTGGTGAACAGGTCAAGAAAGGTGCTCCTCTCCCTCTACCATGCCCTGATGAGGCCACATCTGGAATATTGTGTCCAGTTCTGGGCCCATCAATTCAAGACAGACCTCAGGCAACTGCGTAAGCAAGTCCAGCACAGAGCCACAAAGATGCTGCAGATAGTGGAACATCTTCCTGCTGAACACAGGCTGAGGAACTGGGGCTTGGAGCAGAGGAGCCCGAGGGCTGCCCTCATTCCTGCTGATAAAGATCTGCAGGGCAGCGTGGGGAGGACAGAGCCAGGCTCTGCTCAGGGATGTCCAAGGACAGGCCAAGGGGCACTGGGTGCCAGCTGGTGCAGAGGAGGTGCCATGGGAACAGAAGGGAAAAGTTTTACCCTGTGAGGGTGCCAGACTCTGGAGCAGGCTGCCCAGAGAGGCTGTGGAGTCTCCTTCTCTGGAGGCATTCCAAACCCTCCTGGCTGTCTTCCTGTGTGATCTGCTCTAGGTGACCCTGCTCTGGCAGAGGGGTTGGACTGGATGATCTGTTGAGGTCCCTTCCAACCCTTAACATTCTGTGATTACCTTAGTGTAGTTAATTTGCCAGGAGTCTGTACACATCCCTTTAAAAAGAATCCCCCTGTCTTTGCTAAGGAATATTTTGACAGCACCACATAGCCAATTCCTGAGAAAATTCCCTTTTCCACTGAGTAGTGCCAGGCTCTCATCTATTATACATAACGGTAGCAGAAGAAATCATTTGGATGCTACTGCTCCTACACTACAGGAGCTCCAAAAATCAGTAACAAAAACAACCACCCAACATCCTTGGGGCATTGCTTTCCTGGGGGGTAAGACAAAACCATGCACATCAATGCAGTGCTAATCTGCACAGCTACATAGCTGGGTAGAACCACAGCAAGGTGCAAAGTAACTCTATGACTTTCATTTCAAAAGGAGCCAAGTCAAGGGAGAGGAACTGGGCCAGCTTACAGCAGCTGAGCATGGTGGTATTTTTGAGAACTGCCTTCTGGTGCTCAGAATCCAATTTCTGTGCAAAAAATACCCAATTTGATGCAAATGGAAGAGATTTCCAGAATTTTCTATATATGCCTCAGTCTGCAGCAGGCTTGGGGAAGTGTGGGTCACTCCTATTTGTTTCTCAAGGTGTCAAGATACAGATTTGGGCAACAGGAACTTACCTTAGACTTGATAATTACTATTTATTACCAGGTGGATCAAATTATGCAACTTAAAAATAAGACCAAAACCACTACAAAATGTCCTCTAATTCTTCCATTACTAATTCAGAAATAAGCAGCTTGACAGAAGGCATTCAAGCTGTTGTAAAATTCATTTGTAAATGACAAATGTAGCTCCTCCTCAGAGCAGCTTTTCCTGGGGAGTCAATTTGTTTAAAAGAAATTAAGACAGTATCATACCAAGACACCTCCCACACTCAGGAAGCATCTGTGCAGGTGGAGAAATCCATTAATGGCCACCTGCAAGGCTGTGTCACAGAGGACTGGCTTGCTGCCTGTGACAGCTCTACATCGCTGCAGCAATGCTCACATTAGGAATGCCTCTGTGAATTGTACTTATAGGACAGGCTGAGGGAGCTGGGGCAGCAGAGGAGCCTGAGGGCTGCCCTCAGTGCTGCTGTTAAACATGTGCAGGGCAGTGTCAGGAGGACACAGAGTCAGGCTCTGCTCAGTGATGTCCAATGACAGGACAAGAGGCACTGGGGGCAAGCTGGAGCAGAGGAGGTTCCAAGGGAACAGAAAGAAAAACTTTTTCCCTTTGAGGGTGCCAGAGCCCTGGAGCAGGCTGCCCAGAGAGGTTGTGGAGTCTCCTTCTCTGGAGACATTCCAAACCCACCTGAATGTGTTCTGTGTGACCTGCCCTAGGTGCTCCTGCTCTGGCAGGGAGGCTGGACTGAATGATGTTTCAAGGTCCCTTCCAACCCTTAACATTCTAAGAGTCTCTCAATTCTCCCATTCAATACAGAATATTATCAGTGTGCATCTACACTGCAAGCCTACTTAGCACCCCAGAACAGAAAGACACCACAGTCCCTATGGACAAGGTCCATCCATCTAAACCCTCTATGATACCAAAGGTGAAGAGCTTTCTGTGGATATCTGAAGTAGATTACTCACCCAGCAAGTCTGCCACACACTCAAGAGTGGTATTTGAAAATACCCAGGTTTATTCTAATTACTTTAAGGCTCACAAAGAAAAATTTCCTCCCACTCACTGTACCAAAATAGCCTTCAGTAGAAATATTTGGCCTTGGGAGAAGAGTTACTAAATTGCATGCACACATTGGTAGACACAACCCAGGAACCACAGAGCACAGCTAACCACAACAGCTCAAACCTCAGCCCAAAATTCAATGTGGGAGTTACATTTCATGCTGCACACTAGCACAGCAGATCACTCACCTTCTCTGCCTGACCTGCAAAAGCTGCACACTGGCTTGGCAAGGCAGAGCAGAGGGGCAGTGGGAGGAAAGTGAAGGAGAAAGCAGCACACTCAGCTCTGCAGCTCTTCTTCATCACCACCTCGCCCATGCCCTAACCAGCAAATCTCATACAGGGGTTGGCAGATTACAGCTGAAGCAGGCAGCTATGTCTGACACATGGGAGGGAGGTGACAGCACAGCTCTGGAAAGCAAAGAGGAAGGTGTGGACCTACCTAAATTAAGACATTTCACACTTAAGCCACACAACCCAACAGGCTTGATTTAAGATGTTGTTTAATGCTTGAATTCATTGTAAATCCAACTGTACACCTGAGCGTACAATTACCTCCTTTCAAACCATGTTGCAGTGGATCAGCTTTACTCACCTCAATGTATACTCTTGGTTAAGAGTATTACTGGGTAAACCCAAATCAAAGGCTCAGATGACTTTACAAGGCAAGGAGCAAGGGCTTTTGTACAGGGCAACTGAGATTCATGTTCTTTACACATTTATCTTATTTGCAAAGATAATGCCAGTGATGGCTGAGAACACTGAGTGCAAGGTCCTGCATCTGGGTCAGGCTAACCCCAGGAACAAATCAAGGCTGGGTGCAGAGTGGGTTGAGAGTAGCCTTGAAGAAAGAGACTTGGGGTTGTTGGTTGCTGAGAAGCTCCCCAGGAGCCAGCAGTGCCCTCAAGCAGCCCAGCAGGCAGCTGTGCACAAGGCTGCAGCCAGAGGAGTGTGGGCAGCAGGGCAAGAGAGGGGATTCTGCCTCCTTACTCTTGTTCTTGGGAGACCTCACCTCCAATCCTGCCTCCAGTTCTTGTGCCCCCATCACAAGAAGGATGTAGAGCTGTTGGAGCAAACACTGAGGAGGGCCACAAAGATGATCCAAGGGCTGGAACACCTCTGCTATGAGGACAGGCTGAGGGAGCTGGGGGTGTTCAGCCTGGAGAAGAGAAGGCTCCAGGGAAACCTTAGAGCTGCCTTCCAGTAGCTGAAGGGATCCTGCAGGAAGGCTGCAGAGGAACTTTTCATGAGGATGTCTAGACACAGGTCAAGAGGGAATGGTTTGAAGCTGAGGGAGAGCAGGGCTAGACTGGATCTTAGGAAGAAGTTCTTCAGGACAAGGGTGGTGAGACTCTGGAATAGGCTGCCCAGGGAGGCTGTGGATGCCTCCTGCCTGGGGATGTTGAAGGCCAGGCTCAATGAGGCTTTGAGCAGCTGAGTCCAGTCGAGAGGTGTCCCTGCCTATTGTGGGGAGGTTGAAGTAGATGATCATTAAGGTCCCTTCCAACTCAAGTCATTCTATGATTCAATATCTAAAGTCCCTCCCAACCTGAGCGATTTTGTGGTGGTAATAAAGCATACAGCAGCAGCCTCTGTTATTTGCACATACAAAAAGCTGAACCAAGCTAAATATTTTGTCATATGGAACCTAGAGAAGAAAGGGCATCACTTTGATCATCTCCAGAGGCAATAAAAAGCTATTAGTAAGAAAAACATCAGCAAGCAGTGAATGTGAGAAGACCAAGTAAAGGCATTATGAAGGTTTCACTACATGCTCTTGAAATTCTAGCTTTTATTCTCTGCAATCACTTGAGCCTTAGTTCAAAATACTTTACAAAGCCAGTCAATCTTTTAGAGCAATCCAGTGAAAATGTCTTCACTCTGCACATCCCAGAGCCCTGGAGGGCCTCAGAGTGTTGTGCCCCTTCTAAGGGCCAAAACTTCAGGCCTTAGATATTGCTGGATATTTAACTGTGTTGTTAACAGCAATTCTTTGGTACATTTAAAAACAACAAGAGAAGATAAAAAAACAACAAAACAAAACCCAAACAAACTCAATCACACAAACAAACCACAAAATCTACATCATTAAATAAGCCAGACCTAGAACAGACAGAGCAGACTGTACAGCTCTAGCCTAAGGTCAGTCAAAACAGGCATAAAATAGTCAAGCTCAGGAAAGCAGGGCCAGGCAGGCTTTCTCAGAGCTGCACAAGACAAATGGGATACACCACAAGGAGAGTGCCAAGTGTTATTATCTGGGATGTGGCAAGGCAGGGAAGGGATTGCCCTTTCATTTGTCATGCTGGAACAGGTATTCACAAAGCAATCAAGAAATGTAGTCAGGGACATCAGCTTTTCAGACTGTGTCTTCCAATTCATCTAACTGACATAAGAATTAGAAGATAACTTCTGTACATCTGCCCTGGTGAGGCTGCATCTGGAATATTGTGTCCAATTCTGGGTCCCTCAGTTCAAGAAGGACCTCAGGGAATTGCTTGACAGAGTCCAGTGCAGAGCCACAGATAAAGGCATTGGAACATTTCCCTGTGAGGATAGGTTGAGGGAGCTGGTGCTCTTGAGCTTGGAGCAGAGGAGCCCGAGGAGTGCTTTCACTCTTGCTGATAAAGATGTGCAGGGCAGTGTGGGGAGGACAGAGCCAGGCTCTGCTCAGGGATGTCCAAGGACAGGACAAGGGGCACTGAGTGCCAGCTGGAGCAGAGGAGGTGCCACAGGAACAGAAGGAAAATTTTTTCAGTGTGAGGGTGCCAGAGCCCTGGAGCAGGCTGCCCAGAGAGGTTGTGGAGTCTCCTTCTCTGGCGACATTCCAAACCCATGTGGATGTGTTCCTGTGTGAGCTGCTCTAGGTGCTCCTGCTCTGGCAGGGGGGTTGGACTGGATGATCATCCCTTCCAACCCCTAACACTATGATTCTTTGATATATGAATCCAATGATCTTTGAGGTCTCTTCCAACCTTGGTGATACTGTGATACTGTAATCTGAAACACTGTTTGCCTTATTTGATTTATAAAGCTACCATAGCCAGAAGAGCTTTCTAAAGCAAGGAGAGTTGTCAGAGGACTTGTCTTAGGGAGTGGAGGTTTTTTTGTGTTCACACTACTACATGTAATGAGGTCACAGCTAGAGCCCAAATTGCATACTAGCCTGCTCAGAAAGATGAGACAATGTCTCTTCTAGAAACAGCATTATTGTAGATGTTTTGAGATACACTAAGAATAACATCATCATCTTCAAAAATCAAACAACTTCTGGAAGGAAGTAATTTAAATACTTCTCTTGATTAAATCCCCCCCTCTGATTTTAAAAAGGACAACTTAAGAAGTCCCTTTGAACACAAACTAGCAGAAGAAATGCTTTTGCTATGGAGGATTTCATTGCTATCTGATTAAATCAGAAGATACTGAATAAGGGAAAAGAGAACAGTCTCTCTGAGACTAAATTTTAATTCTCCAACTGACTCCTAGTTTTAAAGGGAGAATTTCAAATCTCTGCAGATCTACACAATGGTTATGTATCTATGAATAATGTGTACTAGGAGATAAGCACAAATTACACAGCAGACTTGGAGATTTTAGAGCAGACAGGAGACAACATATTTTTTCCTTGCTGCTTTTATTCTGCAGAAAGTTACATTTCAAACAGGTTTGGGACTTCACAGTGCAAATAAGGGCTAAAGGCATTTCTAAATGGGAAAGCTTTTCACATAATGCCAAATTCTGGAGAGAGTTGAGATCTTTACATCTGAAATTACCATCAATAATTCTAACACAGCCAGTAAAGTTGCTCTCTAAAAATAAAATTATGTATAATATTTATGAATTGGTACAGCCTTCACAAAAGGAGGCTTAGGGGAGACATTTCCACCATGCTCCAGTATTTAAAGGGTGGCTACAGAGAAGATTAGAGGCTCCCTTTCTGCAGACTTACATGGAAAAGTTGAGAGCAAATGCGTACAAGTTACCCATGGGAAGATTCTGACTGGACACAAGAGGAATAATTTTCACAAGAACCATCAGCCCTTGGAATCATCTCTCCATAGTCTTCTCAAGTTGAACACCCCCAGCTCCCTCAGCCTATCCTCATAGCAGAGGTGCTCTAGCCCTTGGATCATCTTTGTGGCCCTCCTCTAGACTCACTCCAACAGTTCTGTCCCCTTCTTATGATGGGGACACCAGAACTAGACACAGTATTTAAGGTGAGGTCTCTCAAGAGCAGAGTAAAAGGGCAGAATTCCCTTCTCTTGCCCTGCTGGCCTCACTCCTCTTGATACAACCCAGAACACAATTTGACTTCTGGGCTGCATGAGGGCACTTCTGGCTCATGGGGAGCTTCCTATCAATCAACACCCCCAGGTTTCTTTCTTCAGAGCTACTCTCAACCCACTCTGCACCCAGCCTGTGTTTGTACTTGGGGATGGCCCAACCCAGATGCAGGACCTTGCACTTTGATTTGTCAAACTTCATGCAGTTGTCACTAGCCCACTTCTCAAGATCCTTCTGAATGGCATCCTTGCCCTCCAGGGAGTTCACTGCACCACATAGCTTGGTATCATCAGCAGACTTGCTGAGGGTGCCTCAATCCCACTGTTCATGTCACTGACAAAGATGCTCAACAGCACTGGTCCCAGTACAGAACCCTGAGGAACTCCACTTGTCACTGGTCTCCACCTGCACATCGATTCATCGATCACAGCTCTGAGTGCAATTCCTTACCCTCCCAGGGATCCAGCCAACAAATCTATGTCTCTCCATCTTAGAAACAAGGCTGTCAAGTGGGACAGAGTCAAATGCCTTACACAAGTCCAAGTAGATGACATCAGTTGCTCTCCCCATATCTACCAGAGCTGTAACTCTGAGGATAATTCCATCTGACATTAAATACAACTTAAGCATAAGAGAGACTTGGACAAGAAAGACTCCTGAAGGTCCTCCATGCAGAACACTGATGTAAATAATTAAGCTTCAGTGATGCAGCCTTCTGTTTCTTGACTGTTCCTTTAACACATGGACCACTTACCAGCCTGCCACAAAGTCCAGCAGGGTGTATGAGAAAAGGAGGGGGATTTTCTCTGTGCTTTTTATGCTTTGACCAGTTTGCATCTCAATTATATTTGTCTTGTAATATCACTATTTACATTCCCAGAACTATGCCTCCTCCATGTTCTCCTTTGGATATTTTACCCTCTTGTCCTTTTATTTCTAATATCCTCCCTTACTCTGATGTTTCACCATGCTTTAAGGGTTTTAAGTATATTATTTTCTATTCCAGAAAAAGAAAGAGTTGCACAGAATCTCTCACATTGTTGCAGAAAGAATCAGAAGCTCAAAACAAAAGGCAGTCCCTGTCCCACGGGGATTACAGCTATAATAGTAATAAGGCATTACCAATTAAATGATGCAGTAATGGCAAGAAAACTGTCCAAAGATTAAATACTACCTCTATTTGGCAAATTATGCAGAAAAAGAAAACCTGAGAAGTTTCATTATCCAGGCAGGATTTTGGAGCATTAGTAAGGCAAACTCTACAGCTTCCCATGGAAGCAGGGTGTGAGAGAAGGGGTGCAATGAGATGTAAATCATTATCTGCACTGCTGTGCTTATGCAAAGGCTTCCTGAAGCTGAAATGTCATGGAATCACTAAATCTTGGAGCTTAGAGGAACCTCCAAAGATCATCCAGTTCAACCCCCCTGCCAGAGCAGGAGCACCTAGAGTAGGTGACACAGAGAACACAGACAGATGGCTTTGGAAGGTCTCCAAAGAAGACAACTCCACAAACTCCCTGGGCAGCCTGCTCCAGGGCTCTGGATTCCTCACAAGGAAAAAGTTTTTCCTTATGTTCATGCGGAACCTCCTCTGCTCCAGCTTGCACCCCGTGCCCCATCACTGAACATCACAGAGTACCATACAAACCACACAGATCAGGCTGCTTTCCCTTGCCTACACTAGGTAGGACCCCCTTTACTCTGCTCTCATGAGACCCCACCTGCAGCACTGCCTCCAGTTCTGGTGACCTCAGCATAAGAGGGACAGGGTCCAGAGGAGATGATTAAAGGGCTGGAGAACCTCCCCTGTGGGGGGACAGGCTGAGACAGTTGGGGCTGTTCAGCCTGGAGAAAAGAAAGCCCTGGAGAGACCTTAGAGCAGCCTTCCAGTACCTGAAGGGGGCTACAAGAAAACTTAATGGTTGGACTTAAGGTCTTTTCTGACCCAACTGATTCCCTGGTTCTGGGACGTGTCACCTGCTCTCAAGGAAGGGACATGGAAGTCCCTATTCCACATTATTTAAATGGAGCCCAAGAAAACCAGTACAGACAGATGTCAGACAAATTCCTGAGGAGCACCTCATAATGCACAGCAATTTTTGTGCTCTCCTGCCAGGGAGGCATTAGGGTGCATACAGGGCATGGTTTCAGTTATAACACCTGTCTTCATTTGCCTGTTTACTAACAGCTGAAAAATGACACTGCAGATGTAATAGCAATGCAGGCAGCTTTGAGTTAAATACGTGGGAGGAAAACAAAAGAGAAAAGAAATAAATCTCAAAACTCTAAGTTTTTATTGATTACAATGGAAGAACATTAGGCAGCAGAGGACAGAAACCTTCAGGGAAGGGACATTTAATGATGAATTTCCAGCCATGGATCAAAGGCTTTTAAAAGAACACACAAAACTCTGGGTTTCTAACAGATTAGACTATCTAAAGCTCATATTTTTTTCAGTTCTATTATATATGACTATATCCTGCATCATCAGCCTTTGGTTCCTGAATGAAGGCAGCACTCAGTCACTGTCAGGGGAACAGAGCTAGAGGAAACGAAAGGACAAAATAGCAGGGCTCTGATAAGAACAAGAGAAACACCAGCTAAAGCATCCTAGCAAAGGAACTAAAATATTAGGTGCTTAATATCCTAATTATGTCCTTAGGCTGCTCAAGAGATGAAGCATAGCCTCAAAACCTATTTCATCAGAACTGAAAGATTTCTGAAGCAGAACGCCTAAAATAGATGAAGAGAACCCAGTTCTCAACAGAACACAAATCTACAGGTGCAAACCTGTGCAAACGCTCATTAGCAGGTACTGGTTCCCAGGAAAAGAGCCTGGTTTCAACAAAATCCCACAGAAACAGCATCAGCTTGCTACTTAATCTTTGCAGGTTCATCATTTGCTCAAGCTGAATGCTCAGAGCAGCACGAATTAGGCTGCACTCATGCACGGTTAACCTCAGAAATGAAAAACAATAAACCTGAGGAGAGCTCAGTGTTCTCGTAGTTTGATGGAAGCACAGCAAGAACAATGCTTGGAAAAGGTCACTAGGAAACAGCAGCAGTGTAGTAATGCTGACAAAAAATACTCCATGTTTAGTATAATCTCACCATCCTCCTTCCCCATCACAACATTAAATCCCTAAAGGGATGTAAGTTGTTTTGTTCCTGTGACTATGTGTAAAAGGATTCTATGCAATGTACAAGTAAATACAGGACACCTCCAAAGACTTTTATTGACATATATACATAAATATATTATATATATATAAAAATATATATATATATAAATACACATACATATACATGCAGGAAACCTGCAAAACTTAAATCTCTTACTAGGGGGTGAAAAACAATAACCAGTAAGAACGAATATGCATCAAAAGAAGTGACCTGCAAGACAAGGGAGGTGATTCTGCCCCTCTACTCTGCCTTCATGAGACCCCCATCTGGAGCACTGTGTCCAGCTCTGGTGCCCCCCGCATAAGAGGGACATAGAGCTGCTGGGTCCAAAGAAGGCCACAAAGATGATCAGAGGGCTGGAGAAACTCCCATATGGGGACAGGCTGAGGGAATTGGGATTGTTCCACATGGAGAAGAGAAGGCTCTGGGGAGACCTTAAAGCAGCCTTCCAGTACACAAAGGAAGCCTACAAGAAAGCCAGGGAAGCACTTTTTACAAGGGCTGGGAGTGATAGGATGAGAGGGAATGGACTGAAGCTTGAGAAGGACAGATTTGGACAGGAGATTAGGAAGAAATTCTTTAGAGTGAGAGTGGTGAGACACTGTAACACATTGCCCAGGGAGGTTGTGGATGCCTCTTTCTGGAGGTGTTCAGAGCCAAGTTGGATGAGGCTTTGAGAAACCTGTCCTAGTGGAAGATGCCCCTGCCAGTGGTCCCTCCCAAGTTAAACCCACCTATGAACAAGCTTACCAAACTGCATTTCCCTTCTTGTTTACATGCAGGAAGGTTTTTTTAAGCAAACAGACCTAATAGCTGTTTTGGTACACAGCCTCATAGATTGATTTTCTCCACAATCATCTAACAGCAGCAGGATGCTTCTCTAAAAAAAAAATTCTTTTATGAAAGCAGAGATCTGAGTAAAGATAAAAATCAATATGCAAAACCCTTCTGTATCCACACTGATAAATAAATAAATAACAGGGCTATGAGGAAAAATTGATGAATTGCTGTTTCTTCACAGAACATGAGTATGTGGAGCCTGTTCATTCTTCAATGTATGCTATTCCTTATTAAGCATGGTTCTGCCCAATTGTACCCAGGTGTCTGGAATTCAAAATCCCCTTCTGCAAACAAAACCTTAGCAATGAGATCTTTTGATGAGTAACTTACTATGAATGGCAGAAACAGATGGAGAAAAATCATAGAATGGTTTGGGTTGGAAGGGACCTCCAAAGGTCATCCAGTCCAACCCCCTGCAGTCAAGCAGGGACATCCTCCACTAGATCAGGTTGCCCAGAGCCCTATGAAGCCTGACCTTGAATATCTCCAAGAATGGGGCCTCAACCACCTACCTGGGCAACCTGATCCACCACCCTCTGCTTCGAAATTAGAGAAGAGGACACTTAGATTGGATGTTAGGAACAAGTTCTGCACCATGAGGGTGCTGGAACACTGCAACAGGTTGCCCAGAGAGGTAGTTGAGGCCCCAGCCCTGGAAATATTCAAGGTCAGGATCAATGAGGCTCTAAGAAGCCTGCTCTAGTAGAGGATGCTCATACTGACTGCAGGGAGGTTGGACTGGATGACCTTTGGAGGTCCCTTCCAACCCAAATCCTTAATCCTTGAGCAACCCTTAATCCTGTTGCAAGAAGCATACTCAACAGATTCACTTCCTGTTTATTCCTCCACAACTTTTTCAGAGCATTGCCACTAAAATGCTAAGCTTCATTCTCTGTAAGTCAGTATCTCTGTGAACCAAACCAGCACACCCACCTACCTTTTGTTTGAATTTTCAATTCAAGCCATTTGGAAAGCTCTACATCCTTCTAGGGAATCAAGTCACAGTCACCGATTAGCAAATGTATGTTCTTTGCAAAACTCAAACCTCATTTAGCAGGCTAAGCAGAAAGGGAAATGTCAGAGCAGATGTCATGAGTTAGTGGCTTCAACTAATAATGATTTTTTACAGTAGGCTACTCAAGCTGGGAGTTAAAAAATAAATCAATACATCATGAGAATGCTTAAGGAAAATTATACCAATTGATTGTTAGGGGTTACATAAATAACTACAGCCATGTCTTGGGAGCATCAGCTACACAACAGGAGTGCTCCACAATAAAATATCAGTGTGAGCTTCCTACCTTCCTCCCTCCACTGAGATACTCTTCTTCAGATAACAGGCAGCTGCACAGAAAAATCACTGCATAATGTGCCAGAACGTGGCCCTGGACATCTGAAGCAGACATTTTGTTTGTTTTCAGGAGAGCCTAGAAGCTTCTACAGAAAAATGAAGAGTGAATTGATTCCTTCCTTACAACTGATATCAAAGTCACAGGGTTTCCTTCCTTACTATTGATACCAAAGTTATCAATACTGTGCATGCTACCTAAGCTATGGTTTGCATTGGTCATAGAATCATAAAATGGTTTGGATTCAAAGGGACCTTAAAGATCCTCTGGTTCCAACACCCCTGCCATGGGCAGGGACACCTTCCGCTAGACCACATTGCTCAAGGTCTCATCCAACCTGGCCTTGAGCACCTCCAGGAGGAGGCATCCACAGCCTCCCTGGGCAGCCTGTTCCAGTGTCTCACCACCCTCACTGGAAAGAATTTCTTCCTAATCTCCAGGCTCAATCTGCCCTTCTCAAGCTTCAATCCATCCCCTTTCATCCTATCACTAAAAGACTGTATAAAAAGTCCCTTCCTGACTTTCTGGTAGTCCCCTTCATGTACTGGAAGGCTGCTTTAAGGTCTCACTGCAGCCTTCTTTTCTCCATGCTGAACAGCCCCAACTCTCTCAGCCTGTCTCCATATCATTTAAGACTTCCACTCCCAGAACAAACAGTGGTTTCATGCTTGCTGCTTTCAACTCTTCCTGCAGAGTCCTGTTTCCACTATCACCTCTCTACAGCATACCCCCTGCCTCCAAGGCTGTACGAGGACACAGCTCCAAATGCTGTGGCAAATTTTCCCTCCTCACACACATATGACTACCACCCTCAATCAAACAGCATTACTACAGACTTTTCAGCTAGCTGTATTTGAAAACGTGAAAGTAGTAAGGGAAATCTCTACCTTTCTCAGGATCTTACCCTACGTGCTTGGATTAAATTATCCACCTCCCACACGTCTCTATGTTGTGCACAAAACAAACCCCCAACAACTGAACTCCTCCTCTCTGCAGTTTGCTGCTCTGCCAATCATTTTTAGAAGCACACACCCTTGTGCTACAAGCAAAGTGTTAAAGGAGCTGCTACCTTTTTACACTTAGCAGGCAATCTGCATAAGAGACAACAATACAAACTATATATTTTGTACAACATTCCATAGAGGACATAAACTTTCCCTCTTTTATTTATGCTGCCCTGAAATTATTCATCCAGTGAAAAAAAACCCAAGCCCAAAGAGCAAGAACGGCTTTATAATAAGGTTGAAAACTCTTCAATGTGAAACTAAGCAGTTCTACATGGCCTCAGATATTCCCTTTGCCTTCAAAGGTGCTGATAAAAATGTACCCTGTGGCATGTAAGTCTCAGAGTGGGTTCCAGTTCTGGCTCAGCTCAGCTAAGCAAGAGAAAGGGGTGTGTGTGTGTGTTCCAGATAACTATTGCATGTCCACAACTATCTTAAATCCTGCAACACTGAAGGAAAGCACATCTGCGCTAGGAATAGATCTGACATTTGGTGATGCTATAGGTGGCAGCAAGATCTCTTCTACTCCCTCTTAACCCTAAAATATTCCATGAAAATCTTATCAAAAAATGCAGCAAAGCTGCTAGTGCTTTACTGACACAATAGACTTGATCTTGTTAAATGCTCTTCTACTTCCAGAAACCTTAGAAGCCTGTCACAGCGTCACACAATGTTACAAGTTGGAAGGGACCTCGAAATATCATCCAGGCCAACCCCCCTGCCAGAGCAGCAGCACCTAGAGCAGCTCATACAGGAATATATCCAGGTGGGTTTGGAAAGTCTGCAGAGAAGGAGACTCCACAACCTCTCTGGGCAGCCTGCTCCGGCACCCTCACAGGGAAAAGCTTTCCATTCTGTTCCAGGTGGAGCCTCCTATGCTCCAGCTGGCACCCAGTGCACCTTGTCCTGTCCTTGGACATCCCTGAGTAGAGCCTGGCTCCATCCTGCACTGCCCTGCACATCTTTATCAACAGGAATGAGGGCAGCCCTCAGGCTCCTCTGCTCCAAGCCCCAGCTCCCTCAGCCTGGCCTCACAGGGAGACGTTCCACTGCCTGCAGCAGCTTGGGGGCTCTGTGCCGGACTCTGTCAAGCAGTTCCCTGAGGTCCTTCTTGAACTGAGGGACTCAGAGCTGGACACAATATTCCAGATGTTGCCTCACCAGGGCAGAGTAGGGAGGGAAAAGAACCCTTCTTGACCTACTAACCACACTCCTAACCCACTCCAGGATGCCACTGGCCTTGGCCACAAAGACCGATTTCTAGCTCCTAGTCATCCTTCTGTCCACCACGTCCCTTTCCTCTATGCTGCTCTCCATACCAGCAGAGTCCCCATGCGCAGAGCCCTTGCAGAAAGCCCCACAGTAAGATGCTTGCCTGCTGTTTAGCTCCAGATGTGATCACAGTGTGGTGCCATAAATCCTACCACGTTAAGAACAAAATCCAGCGCTTGCTAACAGCACCAGGGCTGACATTTTCACTTCAAGGAAGCCAGGATGCTTGCATCTGACACTTCCTTGACAAAAGCAGCTCTCAAAGGAAGGAAAGTGGAGACTGTGCTGTGTTCTTCATGGAAGCTAACCAGTAGTGTGATATATCTCCCATTTATCTGACAACTGGATGCAGCAACGCTCCAAATGAGTGATGTTCCCTTGGCTTATTTACTTTTAGATCATCTAAGCGTGTGCACCCTGGATCAAACATGCTGATAGGAAAGAAATGCCAAAAAGGTTGGGATTTTTTTAAATGAATTTTTGTTTTTAAATGCCAGTTTTCATTTCCTTTGGCAGTCTGGAATTTCACCTTCACGGTTTTATTTACTAATCAGAGTTGCTACATTAGAGGAGGTGAAGAAGAACTGTGGCAGTTTCTTACATAACCACAAAAATCCCAAACCCATCATTGGCAACACTAGAACACAGCAGTTGCTCATTCCACACTTTGTTCTACACCCCTGGAGATTTGTCTTGAATTCAAGTAAATTATTTCTTGAAATGTAATAGCAGCATCCCCCCTGTAAACCCAGGAATCATACTGGAATACCTTACAAAGCGTTTAGACTGTTGAACTTCTATTCCCCTATTTCCTGATTGGTGCTTACCTAGAGCCTTCCCTGGGCTGAACAGAAGCACCCTAAGGTGCAGCTGCCACTGCAGCACACCCATAGCAAAGCAAAAGATCACAGCTGCTGTGCCCCAGTGTAAAAGGCTGGGTCACATGAGTCTGTGCCTCTGCAAAAGCAGGAACTCAGTGCTGCCAGCCAAGAGAGCCTCAAGGCTTCTCCAGCCACTTCTTTGCTCCTCTCCCCACTTCCACATGCCATGAACCAATAGTCAGTTTCCTTTTTTCCAGATCAATGGGCAAGAAAGTTTGCTTGTTTGGACCATAATTGGTTGGGCTAATAAAAGGTTACCTGTGCACAAGCCTTGCCTCACTGGAAAGGTGCATTCATCAGATGGAGCACTCTTAGTAGAAGGCTCCTTACCAGAACTGATTAGATACAAACTGTGGTCAGATCAAAGGTCAGGACACACCTGTACAAGAAAAGGCTTTTGTGTGACAGTGGCAACAGAAAGTAGTTCTGCTGAACACAGAACTCCATATTACCTTGCACTTGGCCTGAAAGTCAGCACTGGCTCAGGGATGCTGCACTCTGCCTGAGTTCTGTTTCACACGTGGATGCAGATCAAAATAGAGAGTCAGGGCTTGACGAACCTGCCTACCCACAGCAAGTGAAAAGAGGAGAGGGACAAGTAGATTGAGATGGCTTCAGTAAAAGAAGCCAGTCAGTATTTTGGGAGGGAAGAGGAGTCAGCTGCAGCAAAAGCCAAACCCCATCCTGTGTCTGTAAGAAGAAAGTCTGCAAAAAGGGAAGAGCAGGTTTTTGCACTCACAAGGATGGGCTCTCACTATCCTTGACTTGCGAGCAGCAAGAGAGCAAGAAGAATGGATTTTCCAGGAGTAGCAGCAACAGACCAAAGCAAGTTATAGGTACACCATCCCAGCCAACTATACCCACATGCTCTGCCTCACTGGGAAGGAATAATACTACCAATACCACCAAAAGAGAAAATTCGGCATCCATACTACTTACAGGAGAACACAAATGGCATCTGCACCCAAACAAGATTTTGATGTTGCTTCTGTCTATAGGCAAGATCATCAGCTAACTGTAAGACAGTAGTATTTTAGTCTTTGCTTTTAGTAACCTTTTTACTGATGCACAGAACAGTTCTGAACAAAAAGGATAAAGCCAACTACCACTGGAAGATTAAGACATTCTTGTGCCTGATGGAACAGCTTAAGACTTACAGGTAGAGTACCTCAGTGTTATGTGCTTGGGTAAATTCAGAATCAGGAGCAAAATCCTACACCACCTTATCAAAGTAGTGCTAGCTGTTTTCTCTCTACAAACCTGCCACCATCAGCCCTTACAAGTGTGTGTAAACCACACCAAAGACCTAAAACCTGCATACTTAATGGTTGTTACTCAAAGCTCTACCTGCAAATAAATATTTCACTGGTCCCTCTAGAGAGCAGTTAGCATCTCCCAGACAATGCTGAAACCACCTTTGTACTGAATGAGAGACTGAAGAACAGATTAGGTTTATTCTGGCAAGGTGGGAAGTAGTGACCTGGATTATGTGGCTGGAAACAAAAAGGGAAGGCTGACTACATTCAAATCTAGTTGGAGTTCAAGCTAGCTTTTAGCAGCTGAACAGAAAACCATCACAGGAACATGAAATAACTATCTTGGAAGTTTTCAGCTGTCCAGTCTTATGAAGGACTGTGCAATATAAATGGACTGAAATGCTGCTTCTCAGAATCAGCTTCAGCAATTCTCAGCCATTGGGACTGAAGACCAGAATAAGAAAATTTTATCTTTCAAGCACTACCTGATACCCTAAGAGTTTTGAGCAGAGTTTTTCAGCATGGACATCACCAGGAGACATCTGGATAGATTCCAGTGCAAAACAGCCCTTAGAAAACCATCTTGAGGACTTCTGTCCCTCTACTTCTACAGAAGTTTATAACTTAGAGAGTACCATACTTCAACATGTGTTAACTGAGATCTGCTGTAAAGAACAGGAAAACACATCTTAGCCTATCTGGGGTTTTGTTACCTTTGATTTTCAAAGAGCTCTTTGATATGATGATTCTCTGTTTCTGAATAGTAATGCCTGAAGCAGAAGCCAAACATCATGGAATGCATTTTCTCTTCCTTTCACCTTTTTTCCTCTTCCAGGTTTGCTTGCCTCCCCTGCAGCTACCACAATAAACATTTAAGAGCTACTTTAGCCCTTTGGGTTCCCACTGCAAGAGGCAGGTGAGCTGGTGAGAGGTCAATTCCTACCAGAGCCCATCTGATGGACTTCCCCTCCTCTTTAGCATCATGTTTTTCTCTCCCTCTTCTCCCAAAGCCAGAGAGAGACAGGTGAGCTCTGCTGGAGCAGAAAGAACAAGAATGAATTACTACATTGAGAGCAATCATGAAGCTGGAGCAAGAAGCAGGATAGAGTATGGAAATATACATACACAGAAAAATACAGCCAGGTCTTCTGGATTCAACTCTAGCTCCTGGAGCTGAATTTGTGGGACACTAGGAAAGACCCTGCATGTTCGCTGTAATTTTACACTCTACCCTCAATGCCACTTTGTAGCCACCAGGGAAAAATTAGCAGTAAAGGAGATCCTGTTGCTCTTAGGTGGCCATTCTTAGGACCTTTTAAATAAGGGTGAGTGGATAAAAAAAGGGAAAGAAGAAAACACCATCAGAGAGGAAAATAAAATGCCAACATAAACAGACAAGAGTTAACCTACCAAGATATCAGTTTCTCAACAGCACAGGGGCGCCATTATCAGCAGATCTATGGCTTGCAGAGTTTTTACATCAACAGAGAATTCAGCAGTCTTCCAGGAGCATTACTGTGCTATTTTAAACACCTTTTGAGTTGCTACACGGCCTGCAAGCTTGTCACTATGCTTTAGGGAGCATTCATTACAAGGAACCTTGGTAGCATGAAGGCTTTTCTTACAGTCTTCAGTTTGTCTTCAGCATTACAAACGAACCAATCATGACAAGAATTGGATTTGAAAGTGGATGTGCTTGTACTGTGTAACATGACTTTCAGTTCCCTTCACACATCATTTTGAACAACTTTATCACATGAAATACACATTAAGATTCAAAGACAGGCTACCCTCCTATTCTTCTTAAGACACCCTTTGGTAGTAAGAGATTTAAAGGCAGACTGGAAACAGACAGTGATTATGGTGTAAGAACAGAGACTAAAAAAACAAAACAAAACAAAAACCCTCAGAGGGGAAATAAGCCAAATCCAAACCAAGGAAAACACACACTGCGAAAAAACCATTAGATTATAACGAGTATTATGAAAACCATGCCCTTCCCATGCATGTAAATCACAGAATCACAGAATGGCCTAGG
The DNA here is from genome assembly GCF_026170545.1 of Melanerpes formicivorus. Taxonomy (NCBI): domain Eukaryota; kingdom Metazoa; phylum Chordata; class Aves; order Piciformes; family Picidae; genus Melanerpes; species Melanerpes formicivorus. The sequence continues at coordinate 18,973,617 of NW_027142363.1, forward strand.
CTGGAAGAAACCTTAGAGACCATCTACTCCAAGCTCCCTGACACAGGCAGGGACACCTTTCACCTAGCCCACGTTTTAGGCTGGATGTTAAGTAGAAGTTCTTCATAGAAAGAGAGATTGGCCATTGGAATGTGCTGCCCAGGAAGGTGGTGGAGTCACCATCCCTGGAGGTGTTTAGGAAGAGACTTGATGGGGCACTTGGTGCCATGGTGTAGTTGATTAGATAGTGTTGGATGATAGGTTGGACTTGATGATCTCAAAGGTCTCTTCCAACCTGGTTAATTCTATTCTATTCTACTCAAGGCCCCATCCAACCTGGTCTTGAACATCTCCAGGGAGGAGGCATCCACAACCTCTCTGGACAGTCCATTCCAGAGCCTTGCCACCCACATAGTGAAGAATTTCTTCCTAAGATCCAATCTAAATATATTCTCTTTCAATTTAAATCCTAAATGCCTCAATATTTGCAGCTATTTTCTTTTTCAGATGTTCTTTCAGTTCCACAACTTGACAATGCCACAAAAACCCAACCTTTCTGAATTAGAATTAACCTTTCTGCATACTTTGTCCAAGCAATCTCTTCCCTGTGCATCACAAACATTTTCATTCAGTGCCATAACTTGGCCTCACAGAGCTGTGAAACACATTGTGGATCACAACCTTACAATCCAGCATCCTTGTCCAGAACCTCATCAAAACCCCATTTACACTAAAGGAAGGTCACCCATTTATTTCACTGCACCATTAAACTGCTTCCTCAGTGTTGATAATTCCCATGTTTACTTACAACCACAGCACTTAATGCTACTAAACCCAAGAAACACAATGAAAATACTTACATCTATTAACAGACCATTGGAGAAAAGATACTGTGTGACTACAGCACAGTATTAAAAGTCAAGAAACTAAGGATAAAGGCCATGCCACACTGCCTCTTCCCTTTAGGTCAGAGAAAGGAGAACCAGCTTATCCATCATTTATTTTGGAAGCTAAAACTGGCTTACTCCTAACCAACATTTTAACAGCCACAACTGCAGTTTGCCAGTTTTCTCTCTGAGGTCTCTTTCTCTTGACACAAGGTGGGTCTCTATACACACAGTGGCGCCACATTCAGCATGATGGAGAGAGAGAAAATGACCAGCACGAGAAGAAAAGCACTTCCCATTAGATGACACCACCCTCCTGAGGGAAGGAGAATTAAACCACTGCACTTAAAACATGTAAAAATCACAGGAATGATGTGTGGATAAACACTGCAGTATTGTCCTGTTTTGGACTTTCATGGTCCTGGTGGACAGAAGGATGACCATGAACCAGCAATGTGCCATTGTGGCCAAAAAAAACCTAATGGCATCCTGGGGTGAATTAGAAGGGCTGCAGTTAGTAGGTTGAGAGAGGCTCTCCTGCCCCTCTACTCTGCCCTGGAGTCCACATCTGAAATCCTGTGTCCAGTTCTGGGCCACTCAGTTCAAGAAGGGCCTCAGGGAACTGCTTGAGAGAGTCCAGCAAAGAGCCACAGAGATGCTGCTGGCCCTGTGAGGCCAGGCTGAGTGAGCTGGGGCTTGGAGCAGAGGAGCCTGAGGGGTGACCTCATTCCTGCTGATAAAGATGTGCAGGGCAGTGTCAGGAGGATGGAACCAGGCTCTGCTGGGATGTCCAGGGATGTCCAGTGATAGACAACAAGAGGCAATGGGTGCAAGCTGGAGCAGAGGAGGTGCCACAGGAACAAAAGGAAAAAAGTTTAACCATGTGAGAGTGCCAGAGGATGGAGCAGGCTGTCCAGAGAGGTTGGGGAGTCTCCTTCTCTAGAGACATTCCAAACCAACCTGGATGTATTCCTGTGTGACCTGCTCTAGGTGCTCTTGCTCTGGCAGGGGGGTTGGACTGGGTGATCTTTCAAGGTGCCTTCCAACTCCTAACATTCTGTGATTCTCTGGAGTGAAAAGGAAAAGCCCTTCTGGTACAAACTGCCATTCAGCCTACTTTGGAGCACAGAGAAAAACGAACAAACAAAAAAAAAACCGAACCAAAAAACCACCAGTAAAAACCCCACCAAAACCCACACCCAAACACCCCCAAAGGACCAAACACAAACCAAACAAAACAAACCCAAAAAACCCCACAACAAACCCATTTTATTTCATATGTGTGGAATTTTGTCAGAATTATGTTTCTTTTTCTTCAAATGTAATTCTCTGCTGGATTTTTATTCCAACTCCATAACTAAGTTTACTCAGTCTGGAGTGTTCTTCAGCCTATCACTTGATTTAGTGCTGAAGGGAAAAAGCAGCAGGGGAAGAGGAGGAGCCCCTTTCAGCACTCCTGCAGCAGAAGACAACAGATCCAGGCACGCCACAGCTTAGACAAATGTGTATCTTGCCTTTTTTTTCCCCTCTTTAAATCAAAGCTACACTAAGAATCTCAGTATTCCACCACACCTCCAACCAAAGGGAACTGCAAACTACAAATATTTAAATACTCTGCTGAAGAGCTCTGCTACCTTCTGCTTGGCATGAGCCAAATAAGTTGACAGTTCAGAGGGACTGAAACAAGCAAGGTGTATTTCCACTGAAATTGAACCACAATATGTGCTCCAGCATCTGGCATTGACACAGACAAACCAATCAGACCTACTACAGATATACATACTATTTTCTTTGACTATTTTGGAGATGCACTTACAGTAGCATCCACAAACTGAAGCATAGTAGCATCCATTTTGATCCAAGGCATTATTTGCTTATCCTACTGAAACCTCAGGTATACTTGTCAAATACCTCAGAACGAATTCTAGGGCTTTGTTTGTTTATTAAAAAAGCACAACTAGGAAAGAGAAGTATCTAAAAAATTATTCATCAAAAGAAAGTAGATTTATGAAGCTTCATATACTTTCTTCTTCTAAAAAGAGACAGGCTGAGAGAGTAGGGGTTCTTCAGCATGAAGAAGAGAAGGTTCCAAAAGAGACCTTAGAGCAGATTTCCAGTACCTGAAGGGAGCCTCCAGGAAAGCCCCAAAGGGATATTTTACAAGGGCTTGTAGTGATAGGATGAGAGGGAATGGATTGAAGCTTGAGGAGGGCAAATTGAGACTGGAGATTAGGAAGAAATTCTTTCCAGTGAGGCTGGTGAGACACTGCAACAGCTTACCCAGGAAGGTTATGGGTGACCCCACCCTGAAGGTGTTCAAGGCCAGGTTGGATGAGGCCCTCAGCAACCTGGGCTGGTGGAAGGTGTCCCCACACATGGCAGGGGGGGTTGAAACTACTAGACAATTGTTGGGGTGCCTTCCAACCTAAGCCAATGTACAAATCTATGGAAATGGCTGGGTGCACAATGATGGCACTGAAGTGCTGAGACATAAAATCCATTTCTCCTATTGTCCAAAAAGATGCATTAATGAGCATGTGGAGTCACTAGGCAGCTGCCTCTGGCATGACACATGAACTCATAAGGCACCCCAATAAAATGCTTATCATATCAACCCAAGTAATACATGCTCTGTGGAGAGGTTCTCTTGGAAGGCAAACAGGAATGACTTTAAAAAGCAGCAGATGTAATTAGCAGCAAAGGGCTTGGCTTCAAAAGCTTGAACAGTTTCACCTATTTCTGTACTCAAAGTACAGAAAAGGGAATTTCCCCATTTCTCACACACCAGAAAAAGGCATGTGAATGCCCAGGACTATACCAAACACACATTTACTCTTACAACAGAATCAAGAAAGCTGAAGAAGTTTAATATTGTATGATGCAAAACCTCTTCTGTTAAATCACCACAAGAAATTCAGCTCCAGACTGTGTTTTCCAAATTACCCCAATCTATAAAAGCACATGCTGTAACACTGGAACAGACAAAACTGCACCTTGTAAAGGAATTCAAATTAACAAAAGCAAAATGCTAATAAGAGGTTGGTTTGCTACTGGCACCTTTATTTATGCCAAGAAAAATAACACAAAGCCACAGTGAAGAAGCAGTTGTTGGCACACTGAGAATAACAACGTAAAGCAAAATAACTCCTAAGCAAACAGCTGCCATACCTGTGCAATCCCTGAACAACATGGGGAATACTACTTTTAGTCATTACTACTTTGGAGCTGGGGCTTGGAGCAGAGGAGCCTGAGGGCTGCACTCATTGCTGTTATTAAAGATGTGCAGGGCAGTGTGGGGAGGATAGAACCAGGCTCTGCTCAGGGATGTCTAAGGACAGCACAAGTGGCACTGGGTGCAAGCTGGAGCAGAGGAGGTGCCACAGGAACAGAAGAGGGAACTTCCCCTGTGAGGGTGCCAGAGCCCTGAAGCAGGCTGCCCAGAGAGGTTGTGGATTCTCCTTCTCTGGAGACATTCCAAAGCCACCTGGCTGTGTTCCTGTGTGAGCTGCTCTAGGTGCTCCTGCTCTAGCAGGGAGGTTGGACTGGATGATCTGAGGTTCTTTGCAACCCCTAACATTCTGTGATTCTATGTTACACCACTTCTAGTCATCACTACTTTGGTCATTCTCCCTGAAAAGCTGCTGCAAAGCAAAGAGAAGCCTACCTGCTAAAGTGAAGTTTGTACAAAGATTACAGAAATGCTTTATCAGTCTCAGTGAGGAAGATGTTTGTCTGTATCACCTTAACACCACAAGAGCAATCAGCTTCTTCTTGATCAAAGGGAAAGTGACACAAACACATGAAAGCAGTAGCAAAACCCTCCAGACATTCAAGCATGAAAGAGAAACTGATGTCCCAGAATTTAGGGCAAAATATTTCCAGTTTGAGTTGGCATTCTGTCAGGGAAAGTGAGATATGCAAATAACAAACAGAAACTAGCACATCCTTCACAAGGCTTCGTATGGCAGAGGACACGGGTATTAGTTAGGACAACAAGTAACTCCTGCAAATAATTAATCTAAGAGTTATAGGAAGAAAACTAAGATGCGACCAAGAGGAATTTTAATATATGAAATTCATTACATCTGCAGAAAGCCTGAAATGTGTAAGCAATACAGCTGTACATCCACAGAACATACGAGGCCACTCAAGAAGAGAAACTCTTTGACTACCATTTAACTGCAATGAGAAGTACTTTAAGAACCTTACAACATTCAGACTCCTCAGAGTGCTGGGTGCTAGGATTTCAAGGGCTTGACAGTTTCACGGTACAAATGAAGAAAAGAAAGCTAAGCTTGAATGACCTCAATGATAGCCATGAAGTCTGGCAAATGTTACATTATTTTAGATAACAAATCATGTGAGCTTATTCTTTGGTTTCAATTTTAATGGTTAGATAAATTTCCACTTTGTGAAACTCGCTTACCTCTTATCTTTAAACCCCTATACATCATCATCCATCACTGTGGAGATAAATGCAGTGAAAGGTATCTCAACTCAGTCTAGGCTAATGCTATGAGGTAAAATACCTCTCTGATTAGCCAAGATTTCAAGTTACCTTTTTTTCCCCCCACAAGTACATTGGGAAAACCATGTTCTTACATGCACTGATTCCCATCAGAGAACCTATACAGGCAGGATCTTAGAATCACCCAGAATGGAAGGAAGCTCTAAAGGTCATCCAGTCCAACCCCCCTGCAGTGAGCAGGGGCATCCTCAACTGGATCAGGTTTTACTTTCCTAACATGTATGTCAAGTGATGCACCTTTTATTTCTGCAATCTTGGAATTCAAAGGCAAGACTTTTCTTTACTACAGTTTAATGACAACTAATTGGAAAGGGTTCTGACTTTTTTTCCTCCCTGAAAGAACAGAGGCAAAGTCTGTCATTGTCACAGCATTTAAAATAATAAAACACCTTGAGAGGTGTAAGAAGACAACCTGGAGAAGATGTAGCATATTCAGTTGCTCTGAACTAAAAGAAATACTTGCAAATGGTAACATCCCCTGAGAAGCAGCACATGAGCTAACCTTGAAGATAAACAACCTTGAACGACCACATATGAGAGAAAATAAAAGAGTTCCAAAAGCATTAAAAAAAAAAGAAACTAAGTATACTTTAAATCACTTGGGTAAATGGGAAATCACTTGGAAAAGCACTGCTATGGAGAAGAAAAACTGATACAGTATTTTAAAGCAATGCACCCATGAATTCCTTTCACAGAAAGTGGTTTTCACTGAATCACTGAATGTTAGGGGCCAGAAGGGACCTCAAAAGATTACCCAGTCCAACCCCCCTGCCAGCACAGGAGCACCTATACCAGATCACACAGGAACACATCCAGGCAGATCTTGAATATCTCCAGAGAGGGAGGGGAGACTACACAAGCCCTCTATGCAGCCTGTTCCAGTGTTCTGTCACCCTCACAAGGAAAAAATTCTTCCTCACTTTCACATGGAACTTCCTATGCTTCAACTTCCACCCACTGCCCCTTGTGCTGTCATTGGGCATCACCCAGCAGAGCCTGGCTCCATCCTCTTGGCACTCACCCTGCACATCTTTATCAACAGCAATGAGGTCACCCTCAGGCTCCTCCTCTCCGAGCTACAGAGCTCCAGCTCCCTCAGGCTCTCCTCGTAAAGGAAGCTGTTCCTCTCCCTCAATCTCTTTTGTGGCTTTTGTCAACTTCAGGATATACAGTCTAAGTTGGCTACACCACCTAATTTTTTTTCTTAAATCCTTTTAAGGTTGACCAACTTTTACTATAAGAAGAAAACAAAAAAAAAGTCTCTTTTGCTCTGAAAACCTTTCAGTATTGCAATCTCTCCAAACAGCTGAGCACATGTCAGTGGGCAGCAAAAGGGAAGAAGAGAGATTCAATACTGAGCAGCTTGTCCTTCAAACACAATTTAGTTGCTCCTTTTACTACCAATGGCAGTGGTAATAACATTTTGGTCACCTAACATTGTCCTTGACAAAAAGATCCCTGCAATGTAGCAGGTTGCAGCATCTCTATTCCCCACACCTTGGATTTCTGGGGTTTGGGGATTTTGGGCACTTGGCTTCTCAAATATTTCCTGTGCCACAGAATTTTGCTCCTTTTTGCCTCTTCCCTAGTTATTAAGAGATGGAAATAACTTCCATTACTGCAGGCTTCCTTGTTACAGCTTGATCTAGGCAGGCAGTCTGAAGTGATGGACACACTAAATCTGGTGCTTCACTTTCACTGTCATCCTATCAGTGGAGAACCCTAGAGATCAAGATTCAGATGCTGCTAGACAACTACAAAGTTTGCAAAGGGGAAATAAAGGCTGCAGCCATCAGCCCCCTTTGGGGGGCAACACTGTAAGAAAAAACATTTTATTCTGCAACGTGGAAGTAAGATTGTTTCTATCCCTAGGAACAAGATCATAGAATCAGGGTTGGAAGGGACCCAAGACCAGCATGTGAATTAAGAGGGTGACATGTCCACATCCATGCTAACAATCTGCATTAGTAGCCATTTGTGCTTGCTAGAAAATTGGTTTAAGCAAACTCCCAGAAAAAAATTGTCTCATTCTCTGCTGCAACTGATCCAAATCCCATCCACACCACTGTCTGTTAAACACACCAGACACAAGGACAATCTTTTACACCACATTATCTTCTAGCAGCCAATTCAAATACAGTAACAGATTAGGCTGGGACCAATCTAACTTGGTCATTGGTGTTCAAATGTCAATACTTGACCACAAGTGATTACATCTGTCTGTGCCTGTCCGTGCTCAACAACACATGACCCACCTGATATCATCTTCAATAATACCACATGCTGCCTTTTCTGTGGATTCCAATTCCTACAAAGGGTGAAAAATAGATGATGCTCTGGTCTATGTAATGAGCAAAGCTTTTTTTCTTCCCCAACATTTGCCTCCCAAGTTAGAAAGTATAAGGTAGAAAAACACATGAAGGAAAACGTCTGGGAAGAGTACAAGAGAATATTGGGCAGATTTCCTTATGCTTTATAGAGGAGACCAAAAAAAAAGGCAAATATCAATCCTGAACATCATTTCCATATGAAACATGGAAAAAATAGAGATCCAAGACCCAGAAGTAACCGCTCAACTGCAACAGCTTACAGCAGGTGCAGTGACTGCTGAGCGTGAGAGCTGGGCAAGGAACAGCAAATACAGGTGTTCCCAGCTCCCTACTTGGCTTCCCACACAGTGTTACCTCAGAGAAGTCAAAGATTTGGATTCATCTTCCTACTCCCATAAATTTTGGATAATAATACTTCCTTATCTCCCAAAGCAGTTGTAAACCTGCATTTAGAAACTACAGCAGCTTAGGACAAGAGGGAAATTAATTCCCTCTTACGCCCCAGGTTTAGATGGTTTGCCATCCACAAAGCTAAGGCTCATGTGAGATAATTAAAGGAAAAGTATAAGGAGCAGCTGCCTAACACCTTACTCACCACTCATGTCATGTATCCAACCAGTCAGAGGTCATGTGAAGAAAGGGCAGACAGACGAACCCTAACACCTTCACAAGGCTAAGAGCCTTGTGACCTCCAACCAGCCTTGTACCTAATATCTCATGGTGCTGGGGGACCTGATACCACCCCAGCACACAGACCTCCATCCACATCTCACACACGCTTTCACCCTCGGAAATCAGAGGTTGTCTTCACCAAGCAACCAGGAGGAACCTTAATAGGTACCATGCCTATATAAGGGCTCAGAGTGAGGCGTTCACACTCGATACCAGCTCAACCAGTTTGCTACTCGGGTTGGCCAACCAGCACAGGCAGGCCCAGGCACCGCTGGAAATAAGGGTTATAAGTCGCTCCCTCCCCGCTCTCCCCTTCGGGGTAAAACCAAGCAGCCGCCCTCCCCGGCAGCGCAGCCGGCGGTCGGGGAAATCGCGGCGGCACACGCAGCTTCTGCCCGGCGAGCCCGACCTGCCGCACAAAAGCCACCTCACGGCAAACACCTCCCGCACTACTAAGGCGGCACCGGACAGCGGGGGGCAAGGGCGCTTCGGGGGCCTCGGGCGAGACCCGTTCGCTCTGCGTGTCCCCAGGCGCTGCCAACCGCCGGCTGCCCTAGGCGCCGGCACCCCTGCGGCTCCCGCGGAAGACAACGCGCCTAGGGACCAGGACCTGGGGACCAGGACCTGGGGACCGCGCCTCTACGGACCGGGGCCGGACCCCGCTCCGCGCCCCGCGGCGGCCCCGGCCCGAGATGGCGGCCGGACCCTCCCGCTGCCGCCCGCTCAGCGCCGCGTCGGTCAGCACCTGCCCGGCAGGCGCGGGAGCGACCGTCGTCTGCCACCCCCCGGGGCTTCGGTAGACCTGGCCTGGGGGCAAGAAGAGGACGGGACGGCGCTAGGGGCAGCTAAGAGGAGCAAGCGGTGGAGCCGCTGTCCTCCAGCACCTTGCGGGGCCACAGACTCATCCCATACCTGTCGCCCGCGGGTAGCTGCGCGCAGCTCCCGGCTCCGCCATCTTCCCGGGACGGTGGTCACAGCCTCAGCCTCGTCCTCCTCCTGCCGCCGCCGGGGCTCCGCTTCGTTCCGCGGCGCCCAGCGGCCACCGCACAGGCGCACTGCCCGCCCCGCGGCACCTGACACAGCGCGGCGGGCGGGGGAGGAGCGGGAACAGGGCCGGGCACGGCGGCCGACGGCTGCCTGGTGCCGTTCGGTGGCGGCTCCTCAGCCGGTGCCGCCTGCGCAGGGCGGGGCGGCTCCCGCGCCGGCAGGTGCCGCGCCCGCCCCGCCTGGCAGCGCTGAGGGCGGGGTGGTCCCGCTGGTAGTCACTGAGTAGAGAGAGCCTCGCCCCAAGCTGATGCCCGCTGTGCCAGGCAGGGTGCTCCCGCTGGTAGTCACTGAGTAGAGCCTCGCCCCAAGCCGATGCCTGCTGTGCCAGGCGGGCCGGAGAGGGCCGGTCCCGGGCGCTGGGGTGCCTCTGGCGGGGGAGGCCTGGGCCGCCCCCGCGTGCGGCCCGCCCGATCCGCCTCACCAGCTGCCTGCCCTCTTGTGCCGTGGTTCTGCGACCCTTCAGGTGAGGTAGCGGGACCGGGGCCGAGCCTGTGCCTTTGACGACCGGGTGTGTTTAATTAGATTAACCCCGGAGAACCAAACAACGCGCCCTCCAGCTTCCCAGGAGGTTCTGCCGTATTCTCCATGTGTTTCCAGATTTTTCCATCCAGGAGGTGGTGTGTGCTGTCGGCAGTCACATGCGGCCTCGGCTGAGTCGATAGCACTGAAGAAAGGCACAATCCTTGTCCTCCTCCTCTGGCTGCTGCTGGTGGTTCTCCTCCCAGGGCTGTCTGAGGTGTGGGCCCGGCCCTGCCCTTTAGGCCAGGCTGGCCTTGCTGTGCAGTACTGTTTTGGCCTCAGAAGAGGAGAAACAAAGAAACATTTCTATGCTAGCAGTTGAAACACTTCCATGAATCTGACAGCTTGTATATTTGCTTTGCTCCTGCCCTCCCATTTTTGCAGCTCCTTGCCCATGTGGGGACACCAGCCCTCAGGGGGATGCACATGGCCTCCAGGCATGTGGCCTTGGCACATCTCCTGCTCCCCTGCTCAAAATGTCACCAGAAAGAAGTCCCCCCTTGTGTTGAGATGGAACCTCCTGTGCTGCAGCTTACACTGGAACAGGCTGCCCAGAGAGGTTGTGGAGTTTACTTCTCCGGAGACTTTCAAGGCCCTTCTGGATGCGTTCCTCTCTGACCTGAGCTAGATTGTATGGTCTTGCTCTGGCAGGGTGTTGGACTTGATGATCTCTTTGGCTCCCTTCCAACCCCTGACATCCTGTGATCTCATGAACTGGTGCCAAACACCTTATTGCCTCAGATTCATTGCCAGTTTACCACAATTGAAATTTGGGACCTCTTTAATCCCCTTGTTCATTCCTGGTCTGTTTGTTTTGTTCTTTTGTGTCTAACAATTGCATTCCTGTTACATTCTTTATCTGAAAATACAAGCCCATAGCTGAATATAAGGATGGAGAGAAGGGAAGTATTTTCCATTGTTTGGTTGGTTGGTTTGTTTTTGGAAAGCATTTCCTTTGGTATTCTTGATGTGCCTCCCAGTAAATTGCTATTTCTTATTAAATACAAATTGTTCTGTTGGGTGGCTAATCAACAGCTTGTCTTATATCTATACATTCACGTGATGTCCTTGTGTTCAACCAGACAGATTTTGTTAGTGACAATCATTCCTAATGTTGCCTTATCAGTGAAAGACTTCATTTGTGTTGCTCAGAACTCTGCCACATTGAAAAAGGTGACATTTTCCTGCCAGCTGTTTCTCAGGCTAAACTTCTATCAAAAATGCTCCACTTAAAATGATTCCACTCCTCCAAAGATGATTTTGCATTGTTTTGCTCCTGTTACAGAAGAAAAATCCTACCTCTACTCCTCTAGCTGTGCCTCCTGATTTCCAGGGGCTCTTTTGGCAGCAAAACCAAAAGCAGGGAGACTCTCCTGTAATCTTAATTAATCTTTAGCTTCTTGGTGTCTGACTAACACCAGGGAAAGAACAGCGGGTCTCAGTGAAAGCTACATGGCTTTAGTGACAAGGGAAAGCGAACAGAGAGGATAAGTTTCCAGGAATGGGAATTAGGGAAGCAGGGAATGGATGTAGGGCATATGAAGGGATATTGAAAGATAGGGAAGCATAGCCAGAAGCTGGAGGATGGGATATAAGAGTATAAGCAGGGAGGATAGAATCATAGAATGGTCTGGGTTGGAAGGGACATCCAAAGGTATCATCCAGGCCAACCCCCTCTGCAGTCAGGAGGGACATCCTCTACTAGATCAGGCTGCCCAGAGTCCTGTTGAGCCTCACGTCGAATATCTCCACGGATGGGGCTCCAACCACCTCCCTGGGCAACCTGTTCCAGTGTTCCACTACTCTCATGATAAAGAACCTGTTCCTAGCATCCAGCCAATCTTTAGGTTCAAAGAGATGGATAAGACCATAGGCAGGTTTGCCCCAGGTAATGTGAGCCTGCTAGTGCTGGCTGGCTGTCCTCTGGTTGTGAAGCCTGTAAGTGTAGCATGGTACATGGAGAAATAAGTAGTCTCCTATGACCTTAATTACCTCTCATAGTTGGCTCACAGCCTCAGTATTCAGGCTGGGCATCACACAGTGAAAAAAATTTTGAAAGAAAACCGAAGGAAACTATATTGGATACATCAAAGCTCCAAAGACAATAATCTCCCCTATAGTATTCTATGTAGTATGTGATAGGAGCCAGTTTTTAAATTACCTTTGCAGAGTGTTGTTGTTGTGGGTTTTTATTCCCCATAAGACTACTGCCTCATTCAGTGCAAAGGAAGTGTTTAATTAATGGAGAGTTCTTCAATGCTTCTCTTCATTTTCATCATTTAAAGTGGAATCTTTCATGTCATATTCACTGTACATTCTTCAAACCCTGCCTTGAAGGCAGGTTAATTAATTTCCATGCTGGCTTTCCTGTGGTACTCTCATAACTCCTTCAAGCATTAATAAATTCAACTTTAGAACAGCCTTCTAACATAAAGTAGTCCTATTATCATATTTTACACACAGGGAAGAGCTAACAGAAGGTAATGGATCTGTAGTTGTTTGTTAATTCTTTAATGTTGTAGAAGTTGGCAGCTTGTTTTAAAGCAGGGGACAGTGGATTTAATACAGTGCAGTGATCAGCACCTCAGAAACAAGACCGTAACCGTGCTTGCTCAGGTTTGCCTTTGGATACTCTGTGGATTTTTAAGCACCAGATGTAGTGGGTTGCTTACAATCTGCAGAGCACTTACACCTGGGAGTTAGGAGCTACTTGGAGGTGTGTCCATGTAACCTTCTTTATGACAGACAGGACCTCTCAGGATGATTAGGGGATTTGAACATCTTCTCTGTGAAGAGACACTGAGAAACCTGGGGCTGTTTAGTCTTGAGAAGACTGAGAGGGGATCTGATCAATGTCTATCAGTATCTGAGGGGTGGGTGCAAGTGGAGGGGGCCAAGCTCTTTTTGGTGGTGTGGTTATAAGACAAGGAAAAATGGATACAAACTTGAAAATAAAAGATTTCAGCTCAACATGAGGAGAAACTTCTTTACAGTGAGGGTGCCAGAGCCCTGGAGCAGGCTGCCCAGAGAGGTTGTGGAGTCTCCTTCTCTGGACCCATTCTAAACCCACGTGGATGCATTCCTGTGCAGACTACCTTGGGTGATCCTGCTATGGCAGCGGGGTTGGACTCAACCTCTGGAGGTCCCTTCCAACCTCTAATATTCTGTGATTCTGTGAATTCTTCAGTCTTCAACTTTTAAAATTGAAGTTATGAAATATTTCATTTTGACCATACTTCACAGAACAAGATTCTTTTCTTGACTGTTAGCAGCTAAAGGGGCTTTTCTAGATGCCAGACTTGGGTGTCATCGTGTCCCTCTTTCACATCACGAAGACGGAGCCAGGCTCTGCTCAGTGATGTCCAATGATAGGACAAGGGGTACTGGGTGCAAGCTGGAGCAGAGGAGATGCCATGGGAACAGAAGGAAAAACTTTTTCCCTGTGAGGGTGCCAAGAGCCCTGGAGCAGGCTGCCCAGAGAGGTTGTGGAGTCTCCTTCTCTGGAGACTTTCCAAACCCACCTGGCTGTGTTCCTGTGTGACCTGCCCTAGATGCTCCTGCTCTGACAGGGGGGTTGGACTGGATGATTTTTCGAGGTCCCTTCCAACCTCTAACATTCTGTGATTCTTTGATACCCCATGCAATGTATAATTGTTTTTATTCTCCCAGAATGCCTTGACCCAGAGGCATATTATCACTTGCCTAACACATTTGTTACCTTTTCAAACTTCAGCTGGAGCTGTTTGACTTGGAACAGCTTAACACTAAAGGGGTCAGTCTTCACAAACATAAGTGAAACAGAAAGACAGGAGCTCTCTCATCACCTTGTCCTTGTTATTTACTGATGGCACTGGCATTTCAAGTCATGTACAAACACAGCCCTGCCTACACACCCTGCTGTACAGAGCATGCTAATAGGATAAACAGGAGTGGAATGCAGCCCAAACTTATTTCACACCTGGTTTAAACTGAATATATTTTCATCTGTGTTTCATTGAAAGGGTGACATCTATTATTTCTCCAGCTGTCCTCTATGTAGGACCTTCCTTCCTTACCTCCAAATACTTGCTTTTCTCCCCCACATTCCAAAGCTTGTGAGCCACGAGTCTCAAGAGCTGTGTTGTTAATTGCTTTGCAGATGTGTGGCCAGGTGCATATGGACAAGTTAGATTTTGATGGGTTTTGATTCTGGGGTTTCTATAGCAAAGGTTCTTTACTGCAGCATTAGACAAAGAAAAGGCAAAAAAACTCTGTTAGTTTTTCATGCTTTAACAGGATGTGACACAGTCTTAGCATCTGCTGGGAGAGGCAGGAGAAGATAAGTCTTGCTTAGGAAGGAAAGAATGTCTGCCCTGCAGCCATAGAAATGTTTCTCCATTTCTCTTCATCACCTGCTGCAGTGATTGATATTTGCCTGAAGGATTTCCAGTTATTTGCAGTATTTTTGGTGAACTGTACCAGGGTATTTTGCAGGGAAGAGGAGCACTCCTTCCCCAGCAGTACATCTATTCATACAGGGGAAGTTCATCTTATGTATGATAGAACCATGGACAGGAATATACCTACCTCAGATTGATAATGAGCTAGTCTCAAGGTTATGGAATATAAAATCCTAAGACATTTCTACTCTGATTGAATGCCTAAAATAGCATTAAACTAATTAAGTTTAGTTGCAATTGAGTAGTAATTATACTGCATCAAATGGCAGGAAGTCTAGGTAGAGAATTAGTTTTTGAGTTTTTTTTTTGGTTAAACTAGCATCCTGTGGATAAGAAACTAAATCCCCTTGAAGGGAAGCCATGATTACCATGGAGATACAAAACCTCTGGAATACATAGACCAGACAGGTCCAAGAAGCCAGGTGGTCCTCAAACTGTATGAACTTATGAGTAGTACTGGATGTGCACAGAGGACTCTGCTTCATGCTCTCAGTGAGACCTTTTGCATGCTCCAGGCTGCAGGTTTGCAGGTGACACTAAATTGAGCAGCAGTGTTGATCTGCTCAAGGGTAGGAAGGCTCTGCAGAGAGATCTGTACAGGTTAAATCCATGAGCTGAGCTCAACACAATGAGGTTTAGCAAGACCAAATGATGAGTCCTGCACTTTGGTCACAACAACCCCAAGCAACACCACAGGCTTGGGGCAGAGTTATTTCAGTTACTAACATATCACAGAATCACAAAATGTTAGGGGCTGGAAGGGACCTCAAAAGATCATCCAGTCCAACCCCCTAGTCAGAGCAGGAACACCTACAGTAGGTCACACAGGAACACATCCAGACAGGTTTCCATTGTTTCCAGAGAAGGAGACTCCACAACCTCTCTGGGGAGCCCGTTCCAGGCCTCTGGCACCCTCACAGGGAAAATTTTTCCTTCTGTTCCCATTGCACCTCTTCTGCTCCAGCTGGCACCCAGTGCCCCTTGTCCTATCATTGGATATCTCTGAGCAGAGCCTGGCTCCGTCCTCCCCACACTGCCCTGCACATCTTTAACACCAGCGATGAGTGCAGCCCTCAGGCTCCTCTGCTCCAAGCTCCAGAGCCCCAGCTCCCTCAGCCTGGCCTCACCAGGAGATGTTCCACTGCCTTCAGCATCTTTGTGCCTCTATGCAGGACTTTCTCAAGCAGTTCCCTGAGGTCCTTCTTGACCTGAGGGGCCCAGAACTGGACACAATATTCCAGAGAAATCTTAACAACTGTAAATGCTAAAAAGACAGAATAGCAGCTCTACAGACCTTTCACAGAGATGCAATTAGTTATCACACATTTCAAAGCTTGAGTAAACATCAACTGGTAATCAAACATTAACTTGGCTTCATTTCCAGGTTAAAGATCACTCTGATGTCACGATTAAAGATCTATTTTCTGCCTCCCTGCCAATGCAGCAATTATTGGGACACTCTGCTTCCCCTGGAGCTGAACTCTGTAGAAGTTATCACTAAGCAAACACAGCCAATCCAGTCTGTAAATGTTTACAAACCTCCGGAGCCAACTTAAGAGAGACCAAACTAGAAAAAAATCAAAAGATTTGGTAATTGCTAGTGGGTTAATAACAACAGGCATGGCAGACTCTGTGGAAATAATATGAAGGATGGTGCCAAATGCATAATGTTGCTGTTGCAGTAATTTAGTGTCTTTTCTGAATTCTAGCTCATGAACAATTCAGTCTAAGCCCTTGCAAATCAGGTGTAATTATGTCTAGTATGTATTTTGCAATCCCCTTTTTAAAGATGATTATTTCTTTCTACTGGTTCTCAGAAGGCTCCAAGTTTGTGTCTAAATTAATATGTGACAATTATTATGAAAGAATGTATTTATTCTGCCTTCAAGCTCAGTTTGAAGATACAACCTGATGCATCTAACCCAACTAGCTGGGAAAAAAATGGCAGAGAATTCTGCCATTTCAGAATTTCTTTTCATTTCAAATCACAGGATCACAGAATCTTAGGGGATGGAAGGGACCTCCAGTAATCAATGAGTCTAATCCCCCTGCCAGAGCAGGATCACCCAGGGCAAGTCACACAGGAACACATCCAGATGCATTTGGAATGTCTCCAGAGGAGACTCCACAACCTCTCTGGGCAGCCTGCTCCAGGGCTTTGGCACCCTCCTAAGGAAAATGTTTTTGCTTATACCCACATGGAACCTCCCCTGCTCCAGCTTGCACCCGGTGCCCCTTGTCCTATCACTGGGCACCACCTAAAAGAGCCTGATGCCTTCATTTGGACACCCACCCCTCAGATAGTTATAGATGTTGGTAAGGTCCTCTCTCAGCCTCCTCTTCTCCAGACTAAACAGCCCCAGGCCTCTGTCTTTCTTCATAGCAGAGATGTTCCACTCCCCCAGCTATCCTCATAGTTCTCTGTTGGACTCCCCCCTGCAGGTCTCTGTCTCTCTTGAACTGGGAAGCCCCAAACTGGACACAGTATTCCAGGTGGGGGTCTCACCAGGGCAGCATAATAATAGAAAGGAAATTACTTACTTGTAATAAAAAAATATTTAGAGAGTCTGCATGTTTCTTCCTGGCCACCTGACAAAGTTCTCACAGCCCTCTTGCATCCCTTGTTCCTGCAGTGTGGTGCTCTGGTAGCACATCTAGGATTAGGTAGGTCCTCCAGCCTACACTCCAGACTTACACTTTTCCATGTTTACAGAGATACTGGGAGTACTTCTTTTCCACATGACATGACAGAGCTCTACATCCCTGTCTAAATCCTCCCTCCAGGCTCTCTTGGGTCCTGCAAGCTCTCTGATACTCCAGTACAGTATTTTTCCTCATTAAATGATTTTATTTCAAACATGATTCATGTCACACATTCTTTCTCCTAAGTCACCCATGCATAATGCTATGCCACCTTCATTTTTCTCTTTTGTCTTTCCTAAGTGATGCTTCCATCCTGATCTTCCAGCCACACCTGTTAATTCTCCACAAGTCTCTGTATTACACATTCTGGCTCAGTTCTTCTGATTCCTCTTTTATTGTACCAATGGAACAGCTTCATACTGGCCACCAAAAGAGGCTCCTTTTCAGCCAGGCCTTTCCCTCTCTCTATTAGCCAGCAAGTGCTCTTATCAGCATTGGCAACTTTATTCCTCTGATATTTCTTTCTCGCTACATCATCATCATGCAGATCAAAGGAGCCTTTCCCAGCTTTGTTCCCTACTTTTAAACTTAAGCTCTCAAATTGGCCTTGCTCACACTCCAGAACTCAAACTATTCAGTGTATGCTCTTCTTCCAAGAACCTTTCCCAGTGGCAGCCCAACCCTAAACTTTCCTATAGAAGATCTCTGTTGATCATCACTAGTTGTGTCTTTCCTCTAAACCTTTAAAGACTAAGATAATCACATTCCATTTTTATTGGTATTTGTATTAATCCCTTTTAACTGGATTGGGAATTCAGACATCTTTTCCATGTCTTCCTACTAGCAGACAATTGCTTCTCCACTTAGAGCAACTTTTCCATGTTCTCTCAAGTCTTGACCTGCTGCAGCAAAAGTGTGCAAGAGTCACAAGGGCAGGCTCCTGTGTAGTTAAAAAAAACAACCCAGTGTTAGGTACTTTGTATCAAAATCAGGAAGGTCAAAGCCCATCTGGAGCTGAAACTGCTTGGGAGGACACTGACTGGCATGAGGCAGAATCTGCGAGAAGGTTAATTGGAAAAGCAAGCTGAAGGGAAATGGGCTTCTGCTGATGGAGGCCCCAAGAGGCAACAGCTGTCAGTAAAGTAGCTGATGAACTCAGTGTCTGTTTTCTGCCTTTGTCTTCACAGATCAGAGAAACTGGATGGATTCAGATCCATTGAGCTGGATGGGAATCAACTCAAGCCAGTGGAAGACCTGATGGGCTTGAGTGTGAGGCCACTATCAATCTTCATCCTTAAAAATGGTAATAAGGAGTAATTGGAAAACTATATGCCAGTCAGCTTCATCTCAGTCAATGAATAGATCAGGGAGCACAGAATTAGCAGTAATCAACCCAGAAAGGCAAACCACTTTTGACCTACCTGACTGCCTGCTATGATAAAGTGACTGGCTCTGTGGGCAAGGGCAGGGTGATGGCTACAATAGACCTTGATTTGAAGAGGGGTTTTAACACCACCTTCCCCAGCCTTCCCCCATGGAAAGAGCAGAAGAATCTTAGATGAACTGCAAACTGGCTGTAAAAGTAGCAGTCAATAGCTCAGTGTTTGGCTGGTAATCAGCAAAGGACTCGGGGATCAATACTGGCACCCCTATTCAATCTCTATATTGAATTGCTTAGGTTGGAGAGGACCTTAAAGTTCACCTACTTCCAACCCCCAGCCATGGGCAGGGACATCTTCCACTAGAGCAGGTTGCTCAAGGCCTCACCCTGGCTGCAATGCAGAGCTTGCACTCAGCAGAGGCCAGCAGGTACAACAGGGGAAGTGGCTGCTGTTTCAGACCAGCAGGACCCTGAAAAACTTAAGGTGGACAGAGACCTCATGATCCTTTTAAGAAGTCTGAAGTTCTGCACCTGGGACATGTGGAATAACCCCATGTACAGGCACAGGCTGGGAGGTGGCTGGTTAGGGGACAGTCCTGTGGGTTGCAGCACACACTGTGTTGAATGTGAACCTGCAGCAGGCTCTTCTGAAAAGAGCTACACCCCGAGTCACATGAGGAGTGGGGCCAGCACATCAAGGGAAAATGTACTGATCACCTGCTTGATACTGATGAAATACCTGGTACCTGAAATAGGCTTTAGTGCTGGATACCTCTGGTCAAGAGAAATGTGGCAGAAGTAGAGTGAGTTCAATGGAGGGCTAATATGAAGGCTGTTGGGGAGAGGCTGAAGGAGCTGGACCAAGTCTGGTAAAAAGGAAGCTGAGAAGTGTTGTAACAGCCTACAACTCTTTGAAGGATTAGTACAAAAGTGACACAGCCAAACTCTTCTTTCTGCTGCCAGCTAACAGCAATTACCACAGTTTACATCTTGGGGTTCAGAGAGGGCATCAGGAAATAAAACCAACAAGGTAGCTGAGCACTACAACAGGCTGTCCAGAGGTGAAGGAATCTGTCACTGGGACTTTTCAAAACCCAGGCAAACCCAAGGGTGACACAATCCAGTGCTGAGCTGGCCCAGCTAAAAGACAACCTTCAGATGTCCCTTTCCAACCAACATTTTTATGATCTTGCAGCAGGTCTCAGGTTGTCCCAACACCTTATTAATAAAGCCCTATTATTACAATAATCTATTACCTTGTGTGGTGTAATGAGTGGTGGTAGAAGATTGTCACCTAGCCTGTTTGAAGAGAGCAGATGGGAAACACCTCGGTGAGTTGCGTAACTAAGCCAACACCTCTCTTCTACTTACTTTAGGTAGTTAGAACTACACCAGAAGACTTCAGCTAAGGAAAGGCATTCAAGCCACCCTGCTGCTCCCCATCCTTCTTTCCCTTGTCCTGGCACCCATTCACCTTTCCAACTTAGGTGACTTGGTCCTCTGCCATGTTAAACTGAATCTAGATTCTGTTGCTCCTTCTGTTGTGTCTGAAACAGTAAGAAAAAAATTAGTAATTAGCCTTCTCTGGCCTTCTGTTGTCAAAGCATTGTGCAACTTCTTTGGTCTGTGAGAGCAGAGTGGAATGAGAGTAGCCCTGAAGAAAAAGGCTTGGTGTACTGATTGCTGAGAAGCTCTCCATGAGCCAGCAGTGCCCTCCTGCAGCCCAGAAGGCAGCTGTGTGCAAGGATGCATTTAGAGAGGTGTGGGCAGAAGGGCAAGAGGGGATTCTGCCCCTTGACTCTGCTCTGCTGAGACCCCACCTCATATACTTCATCCATTTCTGGTATCCCCATCAAAAGAAGGGCACAAAGCTGTTGAGCAAGTCCAGAGGAGGCCACAAAGATGATCCAAGGGCTGCTATGAAGATAAGCTGACGGAGCTAGGACTGTTCAGCCTAGGGAAGACCACAGGGGAATCTTAGAGCTGCCTTCCAATACCTTAAGGGATCCTGCAGGAAGGCTGGAGAGGGACTTCCTGGGGTGTTCAAGGCCAGGTTGGATGAGGCCTTGAGCAACCTGGGCTAGTGGAAGGTGTCCTTACCCACAGCAGGGCATTGGAAGACCTTCAAGATCGTGAAGTCCAACCTATCACCCAACACCATCTCATCAACTAAACCGTGGCACTGAGTGCCTCATCTACTCTCTTCTAAACACCTCCAGTGATGGTGACTCCACCACCTCCCTGGGCAGCACATTCCAATGGCCAATCTCTCTTTCTATGAAGAACTTCTTCCTAACATCCAGCCTAAACCTCCCCTGGCGCAGCTTGAGACTGTGTCCTCTTGTTCTGGTGCTGGTTGCCTGGGAGAAGAGACCAACCCCCACCTGGCTACAACCTCCCTTCAGGGAGTTGGAGAGAACAAGAAGGTCTCCCCTGAGCCTCCTCTTCTCCAGGCTAAGCAACCCCAGCTCCCTCAGCCTCTCCTCACAGGGCTGTGCTCCAGACCCCTCCCCAGTTTTGTTGACCTTCTCTGGACACCTTCCAGCAGCTCAACATCTTTCTTGAATTGAGGAGCCCAGAACTGGACACAGGACTCAAGGTGTGGCCTAACCAGTACTGAGTACAGGGCACAATTACTTCCCTGCTCCTGCTGGCCACACTCTTCCTGATGCAGGCCAGGATGCCATTGGCCTTCTTGGCCACCTGGGCACACTGCTGGCTCATGTTCAGCTGCTGTCAACCAGTACCCCCAGGTCCCTTTCTGCCTGGCCGCTCTCCAGCCACTCTGACCCCAGCCTGTAGCACTGCATGGGGTTGATGATAAACTTTAAGGTCCATTCCAACCCAAACCATTCTACAATGATGACTCAGGGCAAACCATAACCTATTGCTCCAGTAACAAGTTTCATCCTTGTCCCACAGCTGCAGTCTCTGTTCTACTGCAGGACACCTGTATAGTGAGGTTCCTTACAAGAGCTCTGCATTCATTCCTGTTTCTCCTTCCCCCTGCCAGGGCACTTTATTACTTTTATTTCCCCCATGTGCAGAAGGCTGGGTTTGGCAACCACAATTTCCATCTCTGCACCTTCAGTAAACATTCACTGCCACTGAATCACTGATGTTTCTGCAAGCACAAGTGACAGAACAGACCCCACCTGCACATGCACCTCAGGATCAGGTTTGAGAGCTTTTAAACCACTTTCACAATCTGTTGAGGAAACCAAGGACCTGGGGAATCATTTGTACACCTCAGGATGTTCACATTGTTTCACAGTTGAACCTTGTATACAAAGACAGTAAATTCATATTCTCCCAAGATCAGTGGAGTAAGAAGGTTCTACGTGTAGTATCTCCTCCCAATATTTAGCAAGTTTTTACAGCAAACATTTAAAACCCATGAAATGTTTGGCAGAATTAGTTACTACTAAGAAATATATTATCCCTAGAATAAGATACCAGATCCATGGTATAATGAAAGGAAAAAGACAAGACATCTTTGCAAGAGCATTGCAAGTTCAACTCAAGCTCAGAACCCCTCCTTTAAAAAGTCACATAAAGCAATGAGGCCACTCTGTTTTTAAAGCCATTTTGGTTTTATCTATTGGGGTAGTCACTTTACATCATACCAAAAAGACTGTATAACCAATACATGTGTCAAGAATCAGATTTTTATGGCACAAAAGGAAGTTTTCCATTAACCTGCTTTCAGAGCTGTTAAATACATAATTGAGGACAAAGAAACTAAGGCTACCACAAAGTAATCATTGCATGACGATGTTAAGTCTTCATTGAGCTTCTTAATTGACTCCTCCAGTCTGAAGGTAGGGAAGAATCTTTCCAGTGACTTATTCTGGATGCAAAGATTCTGTCCCTGCGTTGGACACACATTTCTCTGCTCGTTGATGCTGTCATTCCAAAGTTCACCTAAGCTTGTACCCTTTACAATGCATGGAATTTAGGATTCAAATAAAAACTCTACTCTCAACATAACCTTTATTTTTTTTCTCTAGTGTAAAAATAAACCCACACCTTTAACATACCCACCCGGGGCAGGGGGGGGGAAAACCAGCTGGGAGGCAGTTTCCAGTACAAACCCAGCTGGTGACTTGTTTTGTTTCCCCGTGAAGCTGGGGGTCACCCAGCGTTCACCTTCTGCAACTACAGCTTGGCTAATGAGCTACCAGACAGTTTGCAACAACTGCAGGGTTGAGATGCTGCTTGCTTTTCCTTTTAAAAGGACTTCTCTCCCTTAACCCCTCCACTGTGGCAAATTTCCATCTTGGCCCTAACGAGTGGTTTCTTTTTAGTTATCAAAATCAGTATAAAAATAGCAGCGTGCTACTAGAGGTGAAAAGCAGACTGATCATGCACCAGGGACTGAAATGCAGATTCCTGCCTGCCTTTTTTACATCATCACAATCTGCTTCAAGTTAACATCAAGGCAAAAGGGCTATCAAGGGCAGACACTGCATAGTATGATTTAATACCAAATCTGAACGGGGTTCTTTGTATGGAAGCAAAATTCGTTGATAATTACAGGGGTAAACCATTTTTTATTTCAAAATACAAGTTGGAACTGGAGTTGTAGTGATGAAAGCAGGGGAGGGGGAAATGCAGTCTTTTACAGCCCATGTCACTGTATCTCACATCCAGAAGGGGGAAAAAAACCAAAAAGCTCTAATTGGTGAGGAGGACAAAATATTGGTGGCATTTCATTGAACCTTGGTGATAATCCAGCATTATCCATTTCTAAAGAAATATAAATACTTTAAAACAAACATTGAAAATAAATCCTTTCAGATGTAACAAACTACACTCTTTACCCAGAATTTTCAGTCTTCTTAAAAGAAAGGGACTTCACCCAAAAAAATAATCCAAATATCACTGTAGGACAATCCTTGGAGGGGAAAAAAAAGTTGGAATGTAAACTTCTGTTCCAAATTAGATCTGAAAAAGAGCAAGAAAAACCACACACCATGCATTTAATTCACAGGCAGTTGTTCAGCAATGCTGTCTCTAAGGTGTTTACACAGATCAACAGGACACTTCCTACAGGAAGGCTGCAGAGGGACTTTTCATAAGGGTGTCAAGAAATAGGACAAGGGGCAATGGTTTGAAGCTGAGGGAGAGCAGGGTTAGACTGGATCTTAGGAAGAAGTTCTTCAGTGTGAGGGTGGTGAGACTCTGGAACAGGCTGCCCAGGGAGGTTGTGCAGGCGTTGAAGGCCAGGCTGGATGAGGCCTTGAGCAGCCAAGTCCAGTTGAGAGGTGTTCCTGGCCATGGCAGGGGAGGTTGGAGTAGAGGAGTTCTGAGGTCCCTTCCAACCTAAGACATTCTATGATTATCCCACACAAAGATCTATTAGCATGCAGATTTTATCCTTTCAATATTGGAATCACAGAGTGGTCTAGGTTGGGACCTCCCCAGGTCATCTAGTTCAAACCCCTCTGCAGTCATCAGGGATATCCTCAACTAGACCAGGTTGCCCAGAGCTCTGTTGAGCCTCACCTTCAATATGTCCAGGTATGGGGCCCCAACCACCTCCCTGGGCAACCTGTCTTAGTGCTCCACTACCCTCATGGTGCAGGACTTCTTCCTGACATCCAATCTAAATCTGCTCTTCTCTAGTTTAAAGCCATTGCCCCTTGTCCTATCACTACAGGCCTTTGTAAACAGCTGCTTCTCTCTTTGATGCCTTACAACAGCCTCATCATTAAAAGCATGAAAGTACCAGAAAGTGTTTCTAGCTTTAAGCTAAATCTTCAGTAAGCTCTACCCCTGACAGATGCAAAGTGCAATTCTCAAAAGTCTGAAGAAAAAAATCATCAAGATTTTAGTCTACCTAAAATATTTGATCTAATGCATCATGTATTTGGTCCAATCCATCCTATATTGAGACCTCAAAGTCAAAACCATGTAAGTATTTAAAGAGAAAATCCTTTTACCAACTCAGAGGGAGCGAGGTAAAAAGATGAAGAATTAAACCACAATAATATCCTTAGAGCAGTCTATCCAATTATGTTAACTCACTGGCTCAGGAAGTTACTGCTCATCTTCTGAGCCAGCTGACCCTGTACACTGTCATCTCACAACTGCAAAAACAACATTTCACAGCAGATCCTACTCCTGCATTTTCCTATCTAATTCTGAATGACAACAGTTTTACTACTACAAAGTGTGCAGGGTCGGTTACTAGGGCTTGGTGATAAGCAGTAACACAACTAACTGTGACACTCAGTAAACTGAGGATTAAGGTTAAGTTTAGCAACTACTTAGATGCAGCCTTTAATGGGTTTTATGTAAACAAAAAGGGAGATTTTGTGGCCTGAAAACTACAGATCTCTTTCTGCAGTTATTATAGAATAGTGAGATTGGTAAAACTACAGAGGAGTCAGAAAGGTGTTCATGCAACTTCTCAAAACACCTCCTGTTAACCTGGGACCTGCTGCAGCAGTTGGTGTCCAAAGTAGTCTGCATCAGCAGTTTATGGCTCTTCCTGCATGGCACAGGAGGTGATACAGCAATCCTTGTGCCTGCTTCCTGAGAGCTCTTTCTGGCCTTCTGTGCAGTGGAAGCATGGAAATCCTACAAGTCTGCCAAAGCTTCCTTTATCATCTACTTTGCTTTCCACCACAAGCTTGTTGTAAGGAGCTTACACTTCAGAGTGGGACTGGGGGATATATGTCCATACTGAGGGAGCTGAATAATCAGCTACATCCATGTATGCAGTCACTGACTTGGGTCTTAAAGGTCTTTAATAGGAAAGTGAAAGCTGGCATGCAGACCTCCACACCACTTTCTGAAGCAGCCCCTGAGAAAGTGAACACCAGTGGATTATTTTACTTGCCCTAAACCAACAGGAAACAGCTTCCTGCCAATATGATCCAAGCATATGATACAAAATGATATGTTTACTACTTACGTCATCAATATCTTCATCATCATCTCCAATATCATCAAACTGGATTTCATCATCATCTCCAGGCCCAAATGTGTCAGTTTCATTGATTTTAGCTACAAAGGAATTGAGAGAAATTAGGGAGTCAAGCTGGGGTGAGTATCTTTCTCTAATGTGAACTTGTAATTTGAAGTGAGAAGATGCTTACCATGTTCTGGAAGCTCCCCATATGCTTTCAGACTTCTGGCTTCATCTGCATTGTACTTTAGAATAACATCAGCCTTGTTATCCTGAATGAGAATTTATTACCACTTATTAGCCATTCATCAATATAAAACCCTATTAACCTTGGTAAATTAGTAACACCTACATTATGGTAGTTGAGGCCCCATCCCTGGAGATACTCAAGGTCAGGCTCAACAGAGCTCTGGGCAAGCTGCTCTGGCAGGGGGGTTGGACTTGATCTCCAGAGGTCCCTTCCAAACCCCTAACATCTTGTGAGCCTGATCTAGTGGAGGATGTCTCTGCTTACTGCAGGGGGAGTTGGACTAGATGACTTTGGAAGGTCCCTTCCAACCCAGACCATTCTGTGATTCTACTTATAGAAGACAATCTTCTTCCTCCTTCCCTTCCAGTTCTTTTAAATGGGAAGTGAAAAAAATAAATGCTCATTTCTTCTGGGAGATAATTTTCTCCTTAATTAACCTGAGAAGTTCACTTTCATGCCTTGGAAATAAATCTTTCTTCAGAGAACACACCACGAGGTGCTGGGTGGTCACTCACAAAGTGCTGAGAGTACATGAAAGTAGTTTAATATGTACAGTAATTAACAACAGCTGAAGTGTTTTACATATCCAATGTATGCTTCAGAAGCAGAATCTGTCTTTGAGTATAAATCACAAGCTCACAGGATCTTAAGGGTTGGAAGGGACCTCTGGAGATCTTTGAGCCCAAACCTCCTGCCAGAGCAGGATCTTCAAACAACAGAATGCTCAAGAAAAGGCACTGACCTAATGAAAACTTGAAACCTGTTTTCCACTAACCTTTAAATGAGGTAAAATAATGCTACTCAAGCTGTCAGCCCATGGCTTGGACAGCAGCGCTCTGAGCTGGGTTAGGAACTGGCTGGAGGGCAGAGCCCAGAAAGTGGTGGTGAATGGTGCCACATCCAGCTGGCAGCCAGGCACTAGTGGTGTGCCCCAGGGATCAGTGCTGGGCCCCAGCCTCTTTAATATCTTCACTGATGATCTGGATGAAGGGATTGAGATAGTCATCAGCAAATTTGCAGATGACAGCAGGCTGGGGGCAGGAGTTGATCTGTTAGAGGGTAGGAGAGCTCTGCAGAGGGACCTTGCCAGGCTGGAAAGATAGGCAGAGTCCAAGGGCATGAGACTGAGCACATCTAAGTGCCAGATTCTACACATTAGCCACAACAACCCCAGGCAGTGCTCCAGGCTGGGGTCAGAATAGCTGGAGAGCAGCCAGGCAGAGAGGGACCTGGGGGTACTGAACATGAGCCAGCAGTGTGCCCAGGTGGCCAGGAAGGCCAAGGGCATCCTGGCCTGCATCAGGAAGAGTGTGGCCAGCAGGAGCAGGGAAGTCATTCTGCCCCTGTTAGGGGGCAGCACTGGTTAGGCCACACCTTGAGTCCAGTGTCCAGTTCTGGGCTCCTCAGTTTAGGAAAGATGTTGAGCTGCTGGAAGGTGTCCAGAGAAGGTCAACAAAGCTGGGGAGGGGTCTGGAGCACAGCCCTGTGAGGAGAGGCTGAGGGAGCTGGGGTTGCTTAGCCTGGAGAAGAGGAGGCTCAGGGGAGACCTTATTGCTCTCCTGAACTCCCTGACGGGAGGTTGTAGCCAGGTGGGGTTGGTCTCTTCTCCCAGGCACCCAGCACCAGAACAAGAGGACACAGTCTCAAGCTGCACAGGGGAGGTTTAGGCTGGATCTTAGGAAGAAGCTCTTCACAGAAAGAGAGATTGGCCATTGGAATGTGCTGCCCAGGGAGGTGGTAGAGTCACCATCACTGGAGGTGTTTAGGAAGAGACTAGATGGGATGCTTGGTGCCATGGTTTAGTTGATTAGATGGTGTTGGACGACAGGTTGGACTCAGTGATCTCAAAGGTCTTTTCCAACCTGGTTAATTCTATTGTATTCTACTCCATTATTTTTCTTTAAGTAGAAACTAATAATTGAACAACTGGGTTCTTCAGGTAAAAGCCTAAACACCAAAACTGCAAAATTGTGATTAGCAAAATTCTCATTCTCACAGTAAAATGGATGGTGTTTAGCTCAATCTCTCTTCTGTCACAGGAGCCAAGCATCAAACAGCTACACCTGGGATAAACCAAGTCAGGTGAGATGCCAATGAGCACCTTCACTCACAGAGTCCCAGAGTGCAATTTAGAAGAACAAGTTGCACCAGGATTTGTCATCATGACAATTTTTTGTCATATAAGGAAACTGAAATTCATTCTGCAGCATAACCAAACACAAGTAAGTTGGATGGGCGCTTCCTTCCTCACAGTAACTGCTGCAGTTTAACATGCAAGAAAGCTCTTTGTAAGAGATTCTTCATTGGCAAATGACACTGAATTTTTACCTGGTAGTCTCTCAAGCCAACCAATATAATATCAGATGTATTTATCCAAA
The DNA here is from genome assembly GCF_026170545.1 of Melanerpes formicivorus. Lineage (NCBI taxonomy): Eukaryota > Metazoa > Chordata > Aves > Piciformes > Picidae > Melanerpes > Melanerpes formicivorus. Next base: position 19,001,586 of record NW_027142363.1, read on the forward strand.
CCTGGAAGAGAAAGCACATGTCTTAGGGCAGGTATTAAACCTTTGCTGTGTAACACAAGAGTCAAGCATCACATTTAGGTTTACTGCGACGTGAAACATTTCACTGGAGTCAGCATTTTCACTTTCTTAACTGGTCAATTGTTTTCACAACAAAACCAAGGTCACAAATCCTCACAAATAGATTATTTCATGGGTTATAAAGCTATTACTAAGACAAATCAAACTTCTCTGAAGAGCTTCTAGCCAGTGAGGTGGCTATTAAAGTCCTAACTTCTGAAGAAATAATGCATCGAGCCACCAGTCTGTGACTGAGCTCCACATGGCTAAAACATGAAAGGAAAACCTGATGAAGGAGGTGATGGCCAAGTACAGTGTACAAGAAAACATAAGGAGCTTTTTCTAGTAACTCTGCTGATAAATCTAACTAAAGCCAGAAGCCTGCCAAGCTGGACATGCTCATATACATGCCCAAAGTTCTACCCCACACCAGCTTGATTCCTTGGGAGATGAAAGGTATTTCAGTTGGGATTTCCTTTCTTTCACTCTAAAGGAATAGGTAAAGTGATGTTTTCTGTAGCAAGAAATGAATGCTACAGCACCCTGCATAAATCTGTGCACACTCTCCACTACCTGCAGCAGTTTATAGCAGTGCATTGCAGGAGGCTAGCAGGGCTCACCCTGAGAGCAGGACACCTGCAGTCACACACAGGTGGAACAATCCAGAAAGAGCACAGCAAAAGTCTCATTTTATTTGGAGCAAACTATCTGAGAGTACCTCCTGTGCACCAACCATCAGCACAGGACAGAAAGCTGTAACACCTGACTAAGGAAAGAGGGGACAGCATCCAGGAATGGTGAAGTTAAGCATGTAAATATGTACACCTGACTTCACTAAAGGTATAAAACCTTTGCACATCAGTTTTGCATGAAAGTGTTTTGGGAACTGATGAAGTGGACAAGGAAATGATGGCATCTGAAGTGCCTGTGGAAAGCTATAAAATAACCTTCCCAAACCACCCTTTACTGAAATGTTCACAGGTAAGTCACTCAGTGAGAAGGTGGAAACTATTCTGTTCCTCCCTAGATCAGACTAAGTGGAGCATCAAATCCTGGTTCTTACTGGCTTTGAGAAACACAAAGAGATGGCTTTGGACAACCCTCTTACACTTTTGTTTTCCTCTGCTGGGTGCCCTTTTTTCATCTTAATAGAAGTTCTGCTAAGTGCTGATCAAATCTCACATATGACATGCTGATTTTCCAAACAGCCACCAGATTTCCCTTTTTTCATCTTTCATATAATTGAAGTTTCCAGACTATGCTAAATCAGCATTTCACAAGACAAATCTTTCCTGAAATACATCCACTCCCAAAGGCAGACCTTCAACTACAAACTTCACTCAAGAGGCAAAAGACTGCCTATTTTTCGTGTGTGCTGGCAATACAAAGAGAAGAACAAACTGATTTACTATGGAAAAAAAGAAGCTGAAGATGCTTGGTAGAAATATTAACTTTTGTGACAAGCTACATACAGACATTTTTATTAGCACGCCTTCTCTGTTGAGATGCTTCAGAATTACCTTTTTCCTTAGTTTTCCTCTAATATGACATAACCTCTTCACACCATCAAAACATAATGCCTCCAGTCTTCCATTGCCCAACATCTTGATCACCTGGGCATATTCTGCAAGAGACAGGAACATGCAGCAAAAAAACTTCTGAGCAGACACAGCTTCACCAACCAACCAACAACTTTTGCCACTGTGCTGTGGTGTTTTATCAAGCAGGAGCAGCTGAGAAGAGCTGTGATCCACCACCTGGGCTGCTCAATGTATCACAGGTTTCCTATCATTGTTGATGTTAGCATTTTCAAACAGTGCTTACTCTTGGTTTTTCTCCATGCTTTTGTTCCCTCTGTGGCACTTAATACAGAGCTATCGAGTCACATGCAGAGTTTGAAAGCTTATGATGGCTTCCCAGCACCTGTGCTGACAAAACCTCATGCTGTCAGTGAAGGAAAAGGAGAGAACTGCACATCCTGGATAACCTCCTGATACTCTGAACACTTTCTGCAGAGGCTCTGTGGAAAAATAATGCTGTTCTTGAAAGGGCATGTTCTGGTGTTCTCAGAAACTGCCTGAAAGGCAAGCATCAGGCTTCAGCTCAAAACTGGAGAGCAGCTTCACAACACCCATCCTCAGTCTCTCACCTTGTATTTCATCTCCTTCTCTCACCAAGCTCCAGGAATCACTGCTGAAGTCATAGAATCACAGAATCATTCACACACACACTGTCAAATGTCTGCAGCACCAGTGTACCACCATTTAACTCGAAAGAGTAAAGCTTCTAAGAATTATAACTTCATCATCATATTATTATTATTATCATCAGTATGATCATTATTATTATAAATACCATCACATTCTCTGACTGCCCACACTTGCCAGGAAAAACAATCCCAATATCTCAATTAGCCAGAGCTGTATTTAAATATTCCAAAGTCTTGCCCCAGCACAAGTTAGAATCATAGAAGGATTCAGGTTGGAAGGGACCTCCAAAAGTCATCCAGTCCATCCCTCTGCAGTCAGCAGGGGCATCCTCCACTAGAGCAGGTTGTTGAGGGCCTTGTTGAGCCTGACCTTGAATAGCTCCAGGGATGGGGCCTCAATTACCTCCCTGGACAACCTGTTGTAGTGTTCCAGCACCCTCATGGTGCAGAACTTGTTCCTCACATCCAATCTAAATCTCCTCTAATTTCAAACCATAGCCCCTTGTCCTATCACTGCAGGCCTTTGCAAACAGTCCCTCCTCAGCCTTCTTGTAGCCCCCTTCAGGGACTGGAAGGCTCCTCTAAGGTTTCCCTGGAGCCTTCTCTTCTCCAGGCTATACAACCCCAATCCTCAGCAACAAGGAGTTTAGGTATCAAAAAAGGCTGCTGCTAGAATCTCCATTCAGACCCCAGGGAGCCAGAAGCATAAATACCACTTCCACAGTGCACTAGAACTGATCCCTGCATGTCTAACATAGGACTGTGGCCTACCTGGAGTTCTGTGGCTAAAGTTCTACGGAGGCAAAGCAAATCTTTAGTGGCTGCTCTGCATTACTACTTTGATTTTATTATCCAACCAGTTTGGTGCCTCCCTTAACACAGGGCCCAACAAATCCCAGGAGACCATCAATAACTGAAAATAACATTTCATTAAGTGGTTTTTGCTTGGGAGTTGAACAGGATTTTACATTTTATGAGTGCATTACAAAGTCAACTTCTCTTTTTGCTTACAACCATCAAAGAGTACCACAAAGAACTTTAGAAACGAGCTATGAGTTCAGTGGTCACTTCTTCTGCCTTGATTTACAGCAGGGTTTTCCTGCTGTATTTCTGTAGTTCCTGTATTTCTGACAAACCAACCAATTAACTGCTCACTAGGCAACTACTTGTGTAAATGTGAGCAACCATGAGTGTGACACATTAAGGAAGGTGACCTCACTGTCACCAAATGACAGGGCAGAGGGAACCCCTAGTCATCCCTCTCCAGCTGAGCACTCTTGTGGCTTACTTCACTTGACAACACCCAAGCAAGGACTTTATCTACTGCTCCTGTTTTAATTAACTTGGACATCATTCTTGTGTGACCTACTCCAGGCGATGCTGCTCTGGCAGGGGGGTTGCACTGGATGATCTTTCAGGGTCTCTTCCACTCCTAACACTCTGTGGTTCTCTGCTCCCAACCCAGGAGTCAATTCATCCAAACCATCAGTGACCAGTGGAAGCACAGTGAAATATAACATTCTGCCAGGTGAGAGACTTCAGAGAGCTCCCTGAAGGATCTAAGGAACACTCCAGTTGGTATAAAACAGGAAGCAAGCCTGTGAGACCACAAGCAACTACTGGCAAGCCTGAACTACACGAACTAAGCTACTGCTTGCAGACCCTCAGACACAGCCACTCAAGGTAATGTTTACATTCATGGTGTATTACACACAGCAACACCACGAAGGTCAAGGAGAGGCAAGGTTCATTCTTATGTGGTGAAGCTACTTAACCCCCCCTTTTCCTCATGTCTCTCTCCTACACTCAGTATGCCACTTAGAATTCAAATACACCCCCGATAAGAACATCTCTCTCCGTTCCACAGCAGCTTTGTATTTCTCAGATCTCCTAGCATTTTGTGTATCAACATCACTTCCAGTATCTGACTGCAGACAATGGCACTGCCCTACCACAGTTAACCACTCACCTTGCCCATCTTCCTTGAACACCAGTTCTCTTTTTTCTGATTCATTCTCGTTCTTACCTCGTCGTCTGTTTTTACCTCCTTTACCTAAATTGAGAGGAGAAGGGGGGAAAGAAAAGCATAGGTTACCATCTACAAACACAGGGCAGATGCCTGGGCATTTCTGTGCTTGTTCTCTCTGAGCCTGTTTTAAGTATTCCTATCCACAGGTTCACAGGATATTAGGGTTTGGGAGGGACCTCTGGAGATCTCCCACTCCAACCCCCCTGCCAGAGCAGGAGCATGGAATCCAGCACAGGTGAACAGGAACACATCCAGACAGGGCTTGAAAGTCTCCAGAGAAGGAGACTCCACAACCTCTCTGGACAGCCTGTTCCAGTGCTCTGGGACCCTTACAGTGAAGAAGTTCCTCCTCATGTTGACATGGAACATCCTGTGCTGGAGTTTACATCCACTGCCCCTTGTCACAGGGTGCTACTGAGCAGAGCCTGTCCCCTCCCTCTTGAACCCCAGCCCTCAGATATCTATAGATATTTATTAAATCCCCTCTGAGTCTTCTCTTCTCCAGACTAACCAGCCCCAGGGCTCTCAGCCTTTCCTCATCAGGCAGTGCTCCAATCCCTTCAGCATCCTTGTAGCCCTCTCCAGCAGACCCCTGTCCCTCTTGACCTGGGGAGCCCAGAACTGGATGCAGTATTGCAGGTGAGCTCTCACCAGGGCAGAAGAGGGAGAGGAGAACCTCCCTGGATCTGCTGGACACACTCCTCTTAATGCACCCCAGATCCAGATCTAGATACCAGTTTTAGCTCTAAATTTTTCCTAAGCAGTAACTGGAAGAGTTGAGTCTCCACTCTTTCAGTGTCCTAGGTGCTTGGGAGTGACAGCAGCCTCCAACAAGGATTTCCATAAGACTACCATTTTCAGCTGCTGTGACCAGTGCCACCAAACACCTCACCAAGGGTGGTGGGATGACCTGATGCACGTAACCATCACAGTGCAGAATAACCCCAGGGGGTTCTGCAGAGGTGGAACCTTACACTCCAAGTGAAAATGCCTTTCTTAAAAGGCACACACGTGGCCAAAGGCTTAGATGCTCTTCACGGACAGGCAGCCCGTATTTCCCTTCCTCCACCCCCTAAAAGGCTGGGGTTGCCTTCCCTTTCCTCTCACTTTTTGCTTTACTCTAAGCAGTGGGGCTGGGGAGAAGCCGCAGGGCCCAGAGTGCATGGAGGAGACGCACGACCGGCCGCTTTCTCGGCCACCCGACCCGGTCGAGGGGCAGGGCCGCTCCTGACAGCCTGAGCCCCGCCAGGGCCTCCTCCTGACGGCCGGCCAGGCCCCAGAGTGCTCCGACACGCCGCCGGGCCGCCGATGAGCCAGACCAGGCCAGCACCCGACACCGCGGAGACTGAACCCGGACGGCGGCCACGGCGGTCTCGGCGGCACCGCCGGCACGGAGGGGTGGACGGGAGGGCTTCTCCACCTTCTCCTCTCCCCTCCCCGCCTGCCCACCGGGCCGCGGCGGCTCCCACGTGAGAAGCAGCGGCGGGCGGGAGCCTGGCTGGGCCTCCCCAGCGCGGCCGCGCCCGGGCCCAGCCTCCTGACTCCGGCGAAGGGTCGGGCCGCCGCGGAAGGCCCAGCGCAGGGCGGCTCACCTTTATTCTTGGGCATGGCGCCGGGCGCTGCGCCGCGGAGAGGCTACGGGCGAGGGGCGGCGGTTGGGGCTTCGCGCGACTCTCGCGAGGCGGAGGCGGTTGCGGGCCGGAGCGGCGGCGGGGCCGGGGCCGGGGCTGGGACCGGGGCTGCGGCTGACTCGTGCGTTCCGGCCGGGGGCGCCGATGCGGATCGACAGCGCCCCCTGGCGCGCGGGCGGGATCGCCGCCGCCCGGCAGCGCGGACTCCGCGCACGCGCCCCGTTCCCTCCTGGCAGCCCACCCACTGCCCCTGGCGCCGGGCGATTGGCCAGGGCTCCGCGCCGTGGGGGCACCGGCGGCTAATCAGAGGCTCCGGGAGGCGGTGCCGGGCGAGCACCGGAGCCGCGCGGCGCGGGCGGGCCGGGTCGGGACCGAGCGGCGCCCCCGTGCGGCAATTCTCCCTCACCCGCCCAGACGAGCCGCGGAGGTCCGCGGCAGCCAAAGGCAGGCTGGCCGGCGCCGCGCTGCACCCCGCCGGCTGCCGTCGGCTCGCTCCTCGTCTGTAGCCGCCACTCATCCCCCGCGCTGGGCATGGGGCCCGGCATCCGCAGTTCCTGGGGACTGCGAGGACTTTCTGTGGTGGATTTAAAGGAAAAGGTCTCGCACCTTTGCACGGCGGACCAGAAGGTGGGAGACAAACGAGCCTGGGGGAAATCTCACACCTCTCCGGGAGGAGAAACGTTTCAAACGCTGGTGGTAAACGGTTACGGGCGGGAGGGTGGCCATGGGGTATGCATGTACCTTCCCTCAGGTAAAGCAATGTAGTAGCATCAGGAGCCCACGTTATACCGCTTCCCCTTTTTCCTTTCCGGAGCTTATCAGGGCTCACAGATTAATAGACTGGTTCGGGTTGGAAAGGACCTTAAAGATCAAGTTCCAAGCGCCCTGCCAGGGGCAGGGACACCTTCCCCTAGATCTGGTTGCTCGAGTTTGCTCGACAACTCCTTTTAAAACGTTTTCAGACGGCAGGATAAACCCTTGTAGGGGTAGATGGGGATAACGCTGTGCTCTCTCTTCCCTCTGGCTTTCTGTTGTGCTGTATTTTGCTTGTTACAAACCTCTCTCCACGTCCTCTTGCAGCTTTCTTTAGCCACCGAGCAATACCTCTGGGTGCATTCCTCGTGCATTCTCTATCACCCTTCCTGAAACTTTATGTAGACTTTGCAATATTTTAATCTTCTCTTGCTTCCAGGATTCAAGGCTCAAAAGAGTTTTTTTTCCAAGCTTGTAAGTTTTGTGAGCTACTGAAACATGGTTCATGTTGTTCATGGAAGGCTTAGGCACCTATTCTCATTTTCCAGATGTGTAAAGGCGCATTCATTATTCACAATGCCTCTTGTTTGCCACGTTCAGAATGGGGAATGCAGTAATTGCAAGTATTATGTAGCAGCCCTATGAGGAGAGCACAAGCCCTATGAGGAGAGGCTGAGGGAGCTGGGGTTGCTCAGCCTGGAGAAGAGGAGACTCAGGGGTGACCTTATCACTATTTACAACTACCTGAAGGGAGGTTGTAGATAGGCTGATGATGGTCTCTTCTCCCAGGCACCCAGTACCAGAACAAGAGGACACAGTCTCAGGCTGCGCCAGGGGAGGTTCAGGTTGGATGTTAGGAAGAAGTTCTATACAGAAAGAGTGATTGCGCTATGGAATGGGCTGCCCGGGGAGGTGGTGGAGTCGTCGTCATTGGAGGTGTTCAGGAGGAGACTTGATGGGGTGCTTGGTGCCATGGGTTAGCTGTTTGGGTGGGTTGATGGGTTGGACACGATGATCTTGAAGGTCTCTTCCAACCTGGTTTGGTTTATTCTAATAAAGTGTTTTATTCTAATAAAGCCTCTCTTACTAAGACGCACTTCACAGTCAATGGGAAGCTTCACAGGGTGTAAACATAAAATGTACTGTGGTCTTGCTGTGTCATAGATTTGGTCTGGAACATCTACTGAACCCAAGTGTTTCTCCTTAGTTACATAATAGTGACCTGGCTCAAGGCACTGTACTATATTGACATTGTAACTGCCAAACACTTGCTGGTTGAAAATGCTCCTTGGTGAAGTACATCAGAGGTTGGAAGGGAGCTCCAGAGATCCTCCAGTCCAACTCCCCTGCCAGAGCAGGAGTACCCAGGGTAGTCTGCACAGAAATGCATCCAGGTGGGTTTGCAAAGTCTCCAGAGAAGGAGACTCCACAACCTCTCTGCGCAGCCTGCTCTGGGGCTCTGGCACCCTCACTGTAAAGGAGTTTCTGTTCATGGTGAGGTGAAACCTTCTATATTCAAGTTTGTATCCTATGTTCCTTGTCTTATTACTGTGCACCACCCAAAAGAGCTTGGCCCCCTCCACTTGACACCCACCCCTCAGATATTGATAGACATTGATCAGATCCCCTCTGTCCTCTCCAGGCTAAACAGCCCCAGGGCTCTCAGTCTCTCTTCACAGAGGAGGCTCAAGTCCCCTAACCATCCTCCTGGCCCTCCCCTGGACTCTCTCCAGCAGGTCTCTGTCTCTCTTGAACTGGAGAGCCCAGAACTGGACACAGTATTCCAGGTGTGGTCTCAGCAGGGCAGAGTAAAAGGAAAGAAGAACCTCCCTAGACCCGCTCTTGGTCAGGCAGGGGCTGCTCTGACCTGAGTGTGCTTTGCAAATGCAAACATGAGCCCTGCAAAGCAACACCGCAAGCGCAGCTGAGCGTTACTGCAGACCGAACACCACACTTCTAGAACTGGCCAGAACAAATTATTAACCAGAAAAACCCCCAGGCTTTTAAGATGTTGGAAAGTTTATTCATAGTAGAAATCTCAGTTTCTTTTGAAGACTACAAAACCTGCCCCTTCGGACAGGAGTACAAGCAGTGACATCTTCCCAGGCGCCTGTTCCTCGTTACAGCCGGAACAGTTCTCATTACACATTGACAGCATGATTGGAACACGGTTTCCTAGCTCAGGCTCTGAATAAAACAAATCATCTGAAAGTATTCAGTACAACTGATTTTTATTACTTTTCTTTTTTTTTTCCTCCATTATCTTTTTATTACTAGCATTTTCAGTTCTATGACAGCAGTGCCCAGCATCTAACAGATGCTATTTGTAACGGTCTAAAACAAGGTACAGTGCCACGGGTTGCCTGGAACAGTACCTTAAGACTCACTCACATGCCATGCTGAGAAAAAACTAGTAGAAAGTAGGATTGTAGAGAACTGTAGAAAAATATTTTATCTGTGATTTATTTTTTTTTGTCCTTTTTTAAAAACCTTTTTGAAGGAGGCTTCCCAGCCCCACCCCTCCCACCCCCACCTCCCCCCCCAGCTATGTTGCAAAATAATTACATCCCCGGTAAGTACACCTTCCCTTTGATTAAGAGTATCAAGGTAAAGCTAAATCATTTACATCGCTTCCATAGGTGAAAGTTCAGCTGTTAAACCATGGCTGCTTGCTAAGGACCAGCAATACTTTGAATCCTTCCCTTCCAAGGATAGAAAAGCACAGCTTTAGTTGGTACACCACATTTACAAAAGCAAAACACACACACACACACAAAGAATCCCAGACATGGAAATCTCTTTTCTTATGCCCTTGACTCTTTCAGGGGGAAAAAATAAATGTTTAAATATTGTCTTGAAAAACTTCTTAGGAGTTTAAGTCAATGTTATAGTGAGTAGGAGGAAAGCATTTTGCCCTTACTGGGTAGAGATGGCATTAAATGAGTATTGCAGCCATGCTCTCCCTCTGTTCTCTCATGCCCTCAAGCACAGGAAGTGGTGATTCCATGCTACCAAATATTAAACCACTGCCTACATATAGAAACTTCGCTTGTGTCTGGAGTTCTCTTTCCCTGTCCTCTGTGACTCTGCATCCTGGAGTCACCTGCAAAGCTTTGCAGCCCAAACAGCAGCCCAGCAATCAATGCATGGTGTCAGATCTACTCCCATCCTCCTAGGAAGCTGCTGGCATTCAGAGCAGCATTACAGGGATTTCTTCTAACAGCTGCAGCTGCAACCCCATGAAAACAAACGTGGAAGTTATAAACATGGATCTGGGAGAGGAGGTAAAGTACAGAAACCCAAGGTCTAGCCGGTGAAATACACCTCTTGTACCTTGGGCTAGGAAGGAACTTCAGAGTGGATCTAGACTTCAACAGTGCTGAACCACCCTGCTTTAGAAGCATTTCAAAGGTTCATCCTATGCTGCCCTGTAGCAGCACCTGTGAAGTCTAAACAGCTGACTCCAAATGCAGACACAAAATGTAGGAGTTAACTTGGCTTCATTCTTTGGCCAATGACACTTGAGCTTGATGGCCACAATCTGGCTGAAGTAAAACTTAGTTCTAGTACTTCTGTATTGATTTTCCTGTGAACATTGCCAGCAGTGAAGCAGTTTCACACTTCCTTTTGGTCTGTCCTTTGCCAGACATACAGAGAACACAGGAGAGATCCATTCCTGAACTGACATGTTCTTGTTGACAGCCTAGCAAGTCCTGCATTCCCTTCATTTCAACAGCATCAGCTCCACACCTTACTTCTTGCCTAGAGATGACAATCTTTGGATTAAAACATTGAACCTCTCCATGAGGTATGGTCTCTAGATTTTGCCCACAGCTGCTCACAGAGCTGAAAAATACATTTTCTGGAAGGGAAAGGTACTCATTGGAAGGGCTGTGTGTTCAGAGTCCTGAGACTGATGTGTTCATGAATCCAATTCCTTAACAATTATATTTAGCAGGTTTTTAAGGGCATGCTCTGGAAGTCTAAGGAAGCTTTCCTAAGGAACTTGGGAAAAACTTGTGGCAGAGGGAGCAAGCTCCCATTCGTTTGGAGCACATCTGTGGCATCCTGAAGATGATTCTCGCTTCCCACAAACCTCTGAGGAGCCAATTCATCACCATAAAAGGAACTGAACAGCCCTAGATAATCAAGAAAAATACCTTCTCACACAAAACACAGAATTGCACCTTTTGGTTCCTGAAGTGAATGGTTCACATAGAGCTGCTCACCCACATCCATATTTATTAAAGCTGGAATTCCCAACAGCCACTTTCACACCTGGAATGAGTTGATGTAGGATATCATGTTGGTGGAGTGAGACACTCACGGAATTCAGACACGTTCCAGTGCACCTTCTGACGTGGGCAGTTTAACCTTTCAAGACTAGCCATCGAAATGCACCTTTAGTTACTTCAGATGCTGAGAGGCCAAGAGGATTGCAAGTTTGTGTTAGCATTTAAAATGAGTCTTACACATCCTCATTAAAACTTGCTTCCATCTGGGTAAAAAAGTGAGGAAACTCACTCTAAAAAGCTTTGTCTCACCTGACTGGGACAACAGAAAACAATGAGAAGCCTTTTCTAACTCCTGACAGATCTGGATGATTCTCATCTTGCTTTGGATTTCAGTTTAAATGATCAGTAGGCACCTGACAGAAGGTTAGATTCCCTCAGTTCTGCAGCCACATGGAATGCAGTTGGAACCTACTCTTCTGCAGGCTTTTGCTTATTGGTGGACAAAATGTTTTGCTTTATCCTCAGTGGTGCCTGTCTTTCAGAATGCCAACATTCACCGAACAAAATCCTTTGCAGCTTAAACAAGAGTCACAGAACAGAGAGGAAAAAAAATATTAACAATGGATTATAATAATAAACAATCTAGAAATGTCCTCCCTCAGCAAGTATTTAGCAGTGATTCCTGAGTCCAGAGATTAGATGGGAGAGAATAAAACAAACCAAGAACAAAAAAGGGAGGGGGGAAACAAAAGACGGAGTGAAATATGGAGCAGATGATCTTTCCTCTGGGTTGTATGGCCCTATGGTATGGTGAGAGATCCTCTGCTGAAATTTTGACTGCTAGAAACAGTATCCTGATTTTCAGAACATGACATGCAGTGCCAAAAATAAAAACACCCCAAAAAAATAACCAACCCCCTGGAAAGGTAGAAGAGACACAGCAAGGAGAAATAATATACTCATAGTATTACATTCAATAGCTGTTTAACAGTCAGGCTTCTCTTAAGAGCTGTCTAACAATCCTGATTAAGCCAGGTGAACTGTTTAATCAGACTTAATTGTGTCAGGGATGAATAATATCTAAGTCAAACAAGGCAGGTAATACATCAAAGGAAACCAGCACAGAAATGTCCTGCTTTGGGAAACTGCTTACAAAAAATAAACCATACAAACACCCCACCCCCCCCAAAAACAACAAACCAACTGTTGGATGGCACAAAGTGTATGTATATAGTGCTAATATAAACAGGTTGTTGAAGCTAAGTGCTTAACATAAACTGTCCATCTCTACAGGTAACAAAGAAGAGTTTGGGGGAGGGAAAAAAAAACCCAAACAAACCATCATAATATTCCTTATAAAAATAATGCTATGTGGTGCAGAGTGCTTGATTCAGAGTAGTTTTGGACAGAGGTGGCATTGGTAACTCTTCTGCTTTACTCAATGGTCAAGGTGATGGTTTTGAGTTGTGTTTCCACTTGTCACCCCATCTGAAGCTCCAGGGAGATCAGTAACTTGCCATCAACGGTTGAAAGCGAGGATAGATGAAAGCAGCAGCAGCAGCAGGAGCAGCAGCATTAGAGGTACCAGCTGGGACAGAGTGTGCTTGCAGGTATCTGTCAGATATGTGCTACCTGTCGCCATGGTTTGTGCTATCATCTTAGACCACGGTACCAAATCATCTGCTTGAGGTCACTTCACAGGGCTGTTGAGGTGATTTTTTTTATGCCTCTCCTCTGAGCGAGGGTCGAGCGGCCAACAGGCTCCAGAACTGGGGACTGATTACGATTCAAAGCAGAGTAAGTGGCTGCCATTGCACCCTGTGGGGCAGAAGGGAACGAGACAAGGTTGTGACTGATGGGACACACACCAGAGACCACACAGCACTAAATGCCACAGCTTCTGAAGGAAGTTTTAACATCCAGTCTGCTTCCATCTCCTACACACAAAGATACCACTGTGTTGCTCAAATGCCAGCAGTGTGAGGAGTGAGTGGTTTTCAGGGTACTAAATCCTTCTTAGATCCATCTAAAGGAATTCTGCCTTGCTTAGAAAGCCATACCAAGCAGCTGTGAGATTGTGAAATCTCCTCCTCATTCACATTTTTAAAGATGGGAAGAGCAATGTTGGAGGATGGAGCCAGGCCCTGCTCAGGGATGTCCAAGGACAGGACAAGGGGCACTGGGTGCAAGCTGGAGCAGAGGAGGTTCCACAGGAACAGAAGGAAATTTTTTTTTCCTTGAGAGGGTGCCAGAGACCTGCAGCAGGCTGCCCAGAGAGGTTGTGGGTCAAAACCTGCCTGGATGTGTTCTTGTGTGATCTATTTTAGCTGCTCCTGCTCTGGCAGGGGGGTTGGATTTTGAGGTCCCTTCCAACCCCTAACATTGTGTGGTTGTGTATTAGATAGATTGCTAAATGAAGTTCTCTCTCCATGCTTTATGAGACAGCTGGGGAACAAAATCCTACTGGTAAGCTGTCTCTGCTTATAACTGTTACAGCCATTTCAGTTTTCACCAAAATGCCTTAAAACCCCACCCATATTATTCTTCAGATGAACATTTATTTATTTACTTTACTAAATTACCAAGTTAGAAAGCTGTGGGATCAGAACTTCCCCCTCTTTCCACTCGTGTTTTTGGATATGAGGAATTTCTAACAGCTTGGCTCAGAGTGTTGATTATAGTCCTCAGATCCCTTTTACGTTGCCTGCTAGAGAGTCTTGGATGTAGGACTGCAGGAATACAGAGAAATGATTTCTCTCTGCTTCTCCAAAGGGAAAAAGCAGATTGTGTCCCAGACAATGCCATCCCACATTGATTAACACTACCTCTGGACTTGTTTTTAGCTTACCCTGTGAGCATGAAGTATACTAGGGGGTTGGTTTTTTGAGCCACTAACAGTTGAGTTAACCTCTTCTGAAAGCATAAAATCAACCAAACTGTTTTTCATTTCCACTACTATGACCCAACAACATTTTTCACTCAGAAGGATGGTTTCTTCTCTGCTGGTTTCTTCAGGCAAGTTAAGCCTCCCAGTGTCAGTTCAGTAAATTCCAGACCCAGGAAAATTAAAGCCTTTTGCAAAAGCCTTAGATTTGCTCTCCACAAGTGGGTTCTTACAAAACCCTCTAAACTATGACAAGTTCACTTCCTGGGGTAGTGCAACTCCCAGTCATAACAACAACTTCTCAGTGGTATTCAGAGGAACCCTATGCTGCAGTAATTTTTAGTTTAAATTCTTCTGTTTGCACTAATTTTAACTGAATTGCATGCTAAGCAAACTCCTACTTACCTTCACTAAATGGGGAGCATCCTGCCTGTTCAGCTGGTATTGAGGGAGCTGGTCACAGTGAACTATCCAGGGGTGACTAAGAACTTGGGCTGCAGTCAATCTTTGATGTGGGTCAACATGAAGCATTTTTGAAACAAGGTCCTGTCAATAGTATACAAAGAGTCAAGGCAAACAGCAGCAAATGTGTCCAGAAAAGGGCCACAAGGACGAGCAGAGGGCTGGAGCACCTCTGCTATGAGGACAGGCTGAGGGAGCTGGGGGTGTTCAGCCTGGAGAAGGCTCCAGGGAAACCTAATTGTGGCCTTCCAGTATCTGAAGGGGCCTACAGGAAAGCTGGGGAGGGACTTTTGAGGGTGTCAGGGAGTGATAGGACTGGGGGGAATGGATCCAAAGTGGAGAAGAGGAGATTTAGATTAGACATTTGGAAGAAGTTCTTCACAGTGAGGGTGGTGAGAGACTGGAACAGGTTGCTCAGGGAGATGGTGGAAGCCTCATCCCTGAAAATTTTTAAGGCCAGGCTGGATGTGGCTGTGAGCAACCTGCTGTAGTATGAGGTGTCCCTGCCCATGGCAGGGGGGTTGGAACTGGATGATCCTGGAGGTCCCTTCCAGCCCTGACAATTGTATGACATTGTAAAACTTCAGATTATAGTTTAAATCTCAAGCATTCTTTAGTGGCACAAAAATGTGTTCATAAAGTCAGTTTGAAAGAAACTGGAAAACTGCCCAGCAATGCTAGCACTGTCTTTGAATTATGTAATGGATGTTGGGCAACACAACAGGAAGGTATCCAGTGAAGTGAGGCATATAAAGGATCAAATTGGTATTTTAAAGTAACAATGGGTGGAGATTGTGGAGTCTCCTTTGGTGGACTTTCCAGCACTGTCTGGATGTGTTCCTGTGTGACCTGTGCTGGATTCTAGGGCCCTGCTCTGGCAGGGGGGTTGGACTCAATGATCTTTGGAGGTCCCTTCCAACCCCTAACATCCTGTGAGCCTGTGAACTTCCCTCATCAAATATGATCTATACATGATAAACATTTCCCAAAGGACCAAGCAAATATACTTGCCTTAGCTGTATCTGAAACAGTGTTCCAGTAACCACCACTGAGAGAGAACTTTCCACTACCTATCCGGGCCAGAATCTCCTCTGGAGTGTCATCAGGACCATTTGCAAAAGGAGTGTAGCTATTCAACAAAACAAATTTTCCATTGTTAAGAACTTCACACAGTTATTCTACAGCTGATCAGGACATTCAGCGAGTTCAACACACTTAGAGCCAACAGAGAGGCAAATAGGTGTACAAAAGAAATTAACAACACATGAAAGCACAGAGCACTGAATACAGAAGTGGTTCTGCTGGAGGTGTTCCTTCTGTATCAGGTCTGAAAATCAGATTTTTCCTATAGCAGTACTGGTGCTCAATGAAATACACAAAGTATTCCTTAAGCCTTCATGTGTTATAGTGAGGTAACAAAACAATTGGTCCTAAAATGAGATGTGAAGACTTCACAAGGAGCCTGCAAAAGAACAAATGCTGGTTTGATACGAGAGGAAGGAAGGTGCAGCCATTTTCCTTGCTTCCCCATAAGCATTCTTGCTGCTACCAGAACATCCACAACCAAAGAGAGAGAGGCATTTAAAACCAAATGTGTGTCACCTGCTGAAATGCCTCTTAACCCAAGTGGCAATCTAAATAATCCATCATAAAAAAAGTATGTTTGGCAGGTGCAGCAGAAACAGTTTGATCCTTTCAGCTTGTGAAATTCCAGTTGAATTTATTATTTTCCCCTCTTATCCAATTAATTTCTGTTGCATACACACATGCACTGCTCTTGCACTTACTGTATCCTAACTACATCATTCAAACCATCCAGTGGCTGAGTTTTACACACAGTCATGCTTCAGTGCGTTGCAAGTCTATTTCCTTCAAGATATATGCTGCCTAATCACCTGATTTCCACAGGAAACAGTCAATCCTTACTCTTAAATCACCATAAAACACAAATTAAGCACCTAAAAAAAAATGGAACATAAGAACAGAATGGAATAGAATGGAATTAACCAGGTTGGAAAAGACTTTTGAGATCATCGAGTCCAACCTATCAACCAACACCATCTCATCAACTCAACCATGGCACCAAGGGCCTTATCCAGGCTCTTCCTAAATACCTCCAGGGATGGTGACTCCACCACCTCCCTGGGCAGCACATTCCAATGGCCAATCTCTCTTTCTATGAAGAACTTCTTCCTAACATCCAGCCTGAACCTCCCCTGGCACAGCTTGAGACTGTGTCCTCTTGTTCTGGTGCTGGTTGCCTGGAAGAAGAGACAAACTCCCACCTGGCTACAACCTCCCTTCAGGGAGTTGTAGAGAGCAATAAGGTCTCTGCTGAGCCTCCTCTTCTCCAGGCTAAATACCCCCAGCTCCCTCAGCTGTGCCAGGGAAAGTTTAGGCTGGAGGTGAGGGGAAAGTTCTTCCCAGAAAGAGTAATTTGCCATTGGAATGTGCTGCCCAGGGAGGTAGTGGAGTCACCATCCCTGGAGGTGGTCAAAAAAGGCTTGGATGTGGCACTTGGAGCCATGGTTTAGTTGTCAGGAGGTGTTAGGTAATAGGTTGGACTTTATCTCTGAGGTCTTTTCCAACCTGGTTGATTCTGTGATTCTATAATCAGTGCCTTCATAGAAACCTCTTCAGCAGTGAGCCTATGTTTATTAACACTTACAGCCTATGTTTATAAATAGCTGAGGACTGGGTTCAGGAGGGAGGGGACAGGCTCTGCTCAGTTGCACCCTGGGATAGGACAAGGGGCATTGGATATAAACTGCAGCACATGAGGTTCCACCTGAACATGAGGAGACTCTGCTCAGTGATGTCCAAGGGCAGGACAAGGGGCACTGGCTGCAAGCCAGGAAATGCCACGGGAACAGAAGGGAAAACTTTTCACTGTCAGAGGCCTGAAGCAGACTGCCCAGAGAGGTGGTGGAGTCTCCTTTCTGGAGACATTCCAAACCTGCCTGAATGTGTTCCTGTGTGACCTACCCTAGGTGCTCCTGCTCTGGCAGGTCGGTTGGACTGGATGATCTTTGGAGGTGCCTTCCAACCCCTGTGACCTTCTTTTTGTTTATATTGAGTTGCTAATCTCCAGCAAAGCAAAGTAAAATTCCCCTTACCCAGTAAGCATGGTGTAAAGCAGAACCCCAAGGCTCCATATGTCACATGCAGCATCATAACCTTGTCTCTTTAAAACCTGGGGGGACACACACACACAAATATATTTACATATGCTTTAGCAATGCTTTGATTTATGCCACAGTTAGAGATTTCAAACTTGCAGTGTTCACAAAGTGATTTCTCTTGTGTAACAAGGAAATAAATCTCTTGGAAGCAAAGTAAGATCCTATCCAAATAAACTGAGGCAGATAAAATGTCCTAGGTGCTTACCTCTGGTGCAACAAAATTTGCTGTGTAACATGGAGTCATCAGGAGGCCGTTTTCTGCTCGGAGCTGTTTTGCAAAGCCAAAGTCACAAATTCTAATTGATTCTGGGTTCCCAGATTCATCAACATAAAGAATATTGCTAGGCTTCAGGTCCCTGTGAACAACCTGAAAAAAAAGAGAAACACAAAGGGCTTTATAATTACCAGTTTGTTACTTAATTTCAAGTCTCCCATCAGCAATCAGTTCCCAGTTTTCTGGTGCTCAGTGGTGTCCAGACTACTACACTTCTCCCTCTGGAAACTCCTAACACTAAAGCTCCCTCCAGATACCCCTCTTTTCCCTAATAGATTTGAAAAGGCAGTTCCAGCTGTCTTGTTCTAAGAGGTATTTCCTACTTCAATTTGTATATCTGCAAGGCTCTTTAAATCAGACTCTCTGCCTTGTAACACCTATAGGGGTCGCAGAGCTCCACAGCTGCTGATGTGCCACTATGCTACAGAACCACACCACAGTACCTGCTCAGCAACCCTCTAGAGTGCATTCTCTTAATTCAGATCATCTCAATCTCAGTGCAAACACTGAAGGCCTGATTAGGAAGGCATTTTAATACAGTTCTACCAAATGATCAGGGGGCTGGAGCACCTCTGCTACAAAGACAGGCTGAGGGAGCTGGGGTTGTTTGGCCTGGAGAAGGCTCCAAGAAGACCTAGAAGTGGCTTTCCAGTACGTGAAGGGGGCTACAAGAAAGCTGCAGAGCGACTGTTTACAAAGGCCTGCAATGATAGGACAAGGAGCAATGGTTTGAAATGAGAGCAGAGCAGATTGAGATTGGATGTTAGGAACAACTTCTTTACCATGAGGGTGGTGGAACACTGCAACAGGTTACCTAGGGAGGTAGTTGAGGCCTCATCCTTGGAGGTATTCAAGGTCAGGCTAGACAAGACTCTGGGCAACCTGATCTAGTAGAGGATGTCCCTTCTGACTGCAGGGGGGTAGGACTAGATGACCTTTGGAGGTCCCTTCCAACCCAAACCATTCTATGATTCTAATGGACTGACATGTCCAAAAAAGCTTGTGCTGGTTCCCAAGTAGCTGTTTTGCTGGGGCTTGGGATGCAAAAATGCTTAACTGTAGAACCTGTTAAAGTTCTAGCGGAATGAATCTGACCTCATTTGAAGCTATAACATAGCCCGAGGCTTAAAAAAACCTGGAATGCACAAGGACAGCCTTTAAAACCTGATGATCTGTTATATTTCCTTCATAAGAGAAATGAGCCTGACGTCTTTGGAGTCTTTGGTGACTTTAAAGGCTGGAAGAGAACAGAGTGGATCTACATGTCTGCTTTTAAATGTTTAAACACTTGCTATGAAAGCCTTTATCTGCCTGATAGTTCTGTGTATTTGATTAACAGGAAACAGCTTTTCATGGCTAAATCTGAATGGTGAATTATTTGGAGAAAGCAATCACATTAGGATGAGATTTCAGAAGCTCTGTCCACTCTCCCAGAAAGCAACCTAAGACCAAGAAGTGTAATACTGCAGTGCCTGCAGGTTGTAAAGCCATTTACCACAGTAAGTCAGCTTAGCAGGGGTTTTTTTACAGAACCACAGAATGTTAGAGGTTGGAAGGGACCTCTGCAGATCATCCAGTCCAACCCCCCTGCCAGAGCAGGAGCACCTAGAGCAGGTCTCACAGGAACACATCAGGCAGGTTTGGAATGTCTCCAGAGAAGGAGACTCCACAACCTCTCTGTCCCACTTTCAGCATGCAAGGACTTTGCAGTTTTCAGATTTAACAAAAGAAATGCTTCAACCTATGGAAACAAGAACCTTGTAAGCTGAAATACACAAATGATACTAAAATAATCAACTTGGCAGTAGGTGTTAATGGAAACATGCTGGCTTGAGATGTCAGTGTATGAGAGACCTGGCTCCCACAGGCCTCATTTTTGGTGGTTGTAATTAGAATCTTTTTTTATCTAAGCAACAAGTGAAACATCTTTCACTGCTCCAAGAGGCAGAAGGCAAAAAACACCTACATTTTTTTATTGTAGTGGTGGTTAGTGCTGTTTTCAGGCTCACGGGATGTTAGGGGTCAGAAGGGACCTCCAAAGATCGAGTCCAATGCCCCTGCCAGAGCAGGACCATAGAATCCAGCACAGGTCACACAGGAACACATCCAGACAGGGCTTGACAGTCTCCAGAGAAGGAGACTCCACAACCTCTCTGGAAACCCTGTTCCAGTGCTCTGGGACCCTTACAGTAAAGAAGTTCTTCCTCATGTTGAAGTGGAACTTCCTGTGCTGTAGTTTCCATCCACTGCCCCTTGTCCTACCACAGGGTAGGAGCAGAGGCTGTCCCTTCCTTCCTGACAACCCAGCCCTCAGATATTTATAGACATTCATTAGATCCCCTCTCAGACCCCCTCCCCTCTTCTCTCCAGACCAAAAGTTGGCTTTTTTCCTTTTCTAAATAGATCCTAAAAGGGGTGGAAAGGCAGAAGTGGCCAACGGAAGCAGCACAGAGCTGGGGATTTGGCAGTCTGTTTCTTGTACTTATTTCTGGAAGATGGGGAAGCAGTTCTCAAGTGGGAGGAAGAGAAGTGTAAGTCTAGTGCAGATCCAAATGCTGATTCCTAAGCAATCAAAATGTTATGTCAAAGAACAATAAATCAAATATCTTCCTGTATGAAGGTGAACTTCATCAAGATGTTCAGCTTGCTTAGGTTATATTGGTACCTTCCACAGAAAGAGCAATTTTAATTCGGAGCAATAAAAAAGAGCAAAATCAACATGCAGGACACTTGAGGTATTTTTAGCAATATGGTTTTGATTAGGAGTCTCAAGCAGCACACAGAAGCATTCTGCTCCACCATGACATGTTGCTGTTTGTTTGTCCTTTTTATGATGCCTGTTGCGCGAACCTTTAATGGTTGTGTGCCAACCTTTCACAACAGGTTGGGTGACAACTGTAAGCATTGCTTACCCTGGAGAGGAGGATTCAATCCCTTCCTTGGATAATTTTTCTTGTTTACTTCCAAATGCAACACAGCTTGTCATTCTTGCCATGGAATTCTCTTACTGGCCTCTCCTGGCTTTAAACTACTTCCCCAGCCTCCAAATTAACTTCCTGAAGCATTCATTTTATTTCTCCTAACAGCTGTCTACAACTTCCTGGCCCCATGGTACAGGAAGTAGCAGTCATAAACCATGGTCTTGAAACCCAAGAAGTGGAACAAATTACAAGTGTGATAGGTGGAAAACAAAGTTTCAGGATGGGGGTGGAATTGCATTGGGTCCCATGGCTAAGCAACAGCACCGGTCACAGAATCACAGAAAGCATCCAGCTGGAAGAGACCTCCAAGATCACCCAGTCCAACCTTCCACCCAGCACTGAAGGGTCAACACTAAACCATGTCTCTAGGCACCAGCTCCACACACTGCTTAAACATCCCCAGGAATGGTGTCTCCAGCACTGCCCTGGGTAGAACATTCCAGTGTTTGAGAACCCTTCCAGTGCAGAAATATTTCCTAACATCCAGCCTGAACCTCCCCTGCTGCAGCTTGGAACCATCTCCTCTGGTCCTGTTGCCTGCCAGCAAGGAGCAGAGGCTGCCCTCTCCTCACTCCAAGCTCCCTTCAGGTAGCTGTAGAGAGAAATGAGGTCTCCCTGAGCCTCCTCTTCTCCAGCCTGAACACCCCCAGCTCCCTCGGCCCCTCCTCACAGCCCAGACCTCTCCCCAGCCTCGTTGCCCTTCTCTGGACATATTCAAGCATCTCAATATCCTTCTTGAATTGAGGAGCCCAAACTGGACACAGGACTCAAGGTGTGGCCTAACCAGTGCTGAGTACAGGGCAGAATGGCCTCCCTGCTCCTGCTGGCCACACTATTCCTATTATAGGCCAGGATGCCATTGGCTTTCTTGGCCACCTGGGCACACTGCTGGCTCATGTTTAGGTGGCTGTCAACCAGTACCCCCAGGCCCCTCTCTGCCTGGCTGCTCTCCAGCCACTCTGACCCCAGCCTGTAGCACTGCAGGGGGTTGTTGTGACCAAAGTGCAGCACCCAGCACTTGGACTTGTTAAATACCATCCTGTTGGACTCCACCCATCTGTCCAGCCTGGCAAGGTGCAGCCTATCTTGTAGGTACCTTTATTATTTGACTTCAGGCAGTTACACAGAAATACAACATAAAACTACTTCCACAGCATGTGTTTCGGTAAGTCAGAAGCCTACAATCTGTTATGTTCCACTGCTGATTTTAATGGAAGGAACTCATTCTCATTAGCAATCTGTACTGAAATGGGAATAGCAAACATCACTGATTTTATTATTTCAACACAGATCCCTGCTGCAGTGTAATTAGGTTATCAAAAAAACCTACTTAATTACCACAGAGAAGGACATAACGAGATGTGAGTTTCTACTTCTGAAAGAGAAGAACGTTCACATTTGTAAGCATTTGGAGCAGGATGAAAACTTACCCCTTGTGCATGGAGATATTCAACTGTTTTGGTTATTGTGAACAGCACTGCACTGGCTTCTCTTTCTGAGAAAAATTTTTGCCTAAGAATTTTATCCAGCAGTTCTCCTCCCTTCATAAGTTCTGTTACTACATAGACATATTTTCCATCATCATATACCTGCAAGAAAGAACAGAGAGATGTCAGCTTCAAAACTTTTCTTCTCTGCTGTATGCCCCATAAAGTTTTGCTGACGGAGCCCTCAACACAGGAAGGACATGGACCTGATGGAGCAGGTCCAGAGGAAGGCCACACAGATGATCAGGGAATTGGAGCACCTCTGCTATGAGGACAGGCTGAGGGAGCTGGGGGTGTTCAGCCTGGAGAAGAGAAGGCTCCAGGGAAACCTAAGAGCAGCCTTCCAGTACCTGAAGGGGGCTACAGGAAGGGTGCAGAGGGACTGTTTCCAAAGCCATGGAGTGATAGGAATAGATTGAAACTTCAGGAGGGGAGATTTAGACTGGAGATTAGGAACAAGTTCTGCACCATGAGGGTGGTGGCACACTGCAACAGGTTGCCCAGGGAGGTAATTGAGGCCTCATCCATGGAGATACTCCAGGTCAGGCTTGACAAGGCTCTGGACAACTTTCTCTAGTGGAGAATGTCCCTGCTGACTGCAAGGGGGGGTTAGATTAGATGACCTTTGGAGGTCCCTTCCAACCCAAACCATTCTCCAATTGTATGAAAGAAATTAAGAAGTAGTAATAAAGAGAAACCAGTCTAATTCAGGCAAAACCAGAGCTAATTCTAGAGGCAATGATTGCCCCAAATCACAAATATGAACAGAGATCCTTCCAAGTGAACAGGCAGAAAAGAAAAACACAACATATAAATTCAAGTTCACCTCAAATACTCGTTGTAAACTGAAGTTAATGCATCCAAAGCTATGATAAAAGCTTACAACTTATACATTACTCTGCACACAAAACCTATACCACAGTCTACACTTGCATGGATTTTATCTTCTACAGAAATAACACCTGAGAATTTTCACCAGAGGGCACTAGAGACTGAACTATACCAAGGCTTGGTTTAAGGTATATTTAAGCACTGCATTTCAGTTGCACTTTCTTGTGGTTTTATCTTCATCCAGAAAGTGGTCCCTGCTTTAGCAAACCATTTCACAGCCTCGCTTCCCTATTATTATTTCAACCTGGTTTTTATGGTAGAGTTGGGACTGTTCACAGATTCACAGAATGGTTTAGGTTGGAAGGAACCTTACAGATCATCTATTTCCAACCACCTGCCATGGGCAGGGACACCTTCCACCAGCCCAGGTTGCTCATCCTTGAGCACCTCCAGAGAGGGGGCATCTACGAGTTCCCTGGGCAACATGTTCCAGTGTCTCACCACCCTCACTGGAAAGAATTTCTTCCTCATCTCCAGTCTAAATTTGCCCTCCCCAAGCTTCAATCTATTCCCTCTCATCCTATTGAAAAAGAGAAATAGGTAACAGGTCAATTTAAATTAAAAGTAAAAAAGGACTTTTAGTCCAAATTCTCTCATCCTAAGATGCCTGTAAAACACAGGCCACTAAAATTCTAAGCTTAGAATTTTTGTGTGCTTTTAACTATGCTAAAAGGATTCATTTTCTCACCAAAACAAGGGGGAGAGTGTTAAAGAAATCACTGTGCAGGTTTTATAAGCTTATGACCTTAAGGAGAAGGCAGGATGGGTTTCTATCTTCTTCTTTGTTCAGCAATTCCCTCCCACCCCCCATGAAACATAACTGGCTGATCATCTGACTCTGTTTGTATTCAGACTTTAAACATTGCACAGTATTTAGAAGCAGAATGGTCTAATTCTAGCTACTAAACTGGCATGTTAGATTGTAATTTCTGTTTTAAACATGCATACTCCCTCTGATCCTGGTACATGAGGAAATAAACTTAGTTCATTTGACATGGACCTGAGCTAGATTCTATGGCCCTGCTTTGGACTTGATGATCTCCTTGGGTCCCTTCCAATCCTTGACATCCTGTGGTCCTGGGACATCACAGGGGACACACATCTTGGTACTGGGGGTATTCAAGCAAAATTTGCATCTGGTTACTTTTTCCCTGCTTAACCCTTGCTGGCCCTGCTGCCTGCTTAAAACCTAAACTCTACCCCAAACAAACCTCCCTCTCCACCCAGCTTCCCTAATAGGGTTATCAATTTAGCTGTTTGCCCTGGTGAAGTTTTCTTCAGCTAGGTGCACAGCATCATGTGATGCTAGCTTTTCAAATGAACTCCTGGCACATCAAATAGCTGTCAGGCAAATTGGAAGAACCTATAGTAGAGAAACAGATGTAGGTGGATGAACAGAATGCAATGCAGTGAAGAAAGAGGGCATGGTGTCTGCAAAGTGAAGTAAGATTTCACATATACCTACACCTGGGTGAGGGCAATCCCAATCACAGATATAGGTTGGGTAAAAAGTGGCTCAAGAGCAGTTTTGAGAAGGACTTGTGGGTGTGAATTAATGAAAAGAAAGCTCCAGTGAGACCTTAGAGCAGCCTTCCAGTACCTGAAGGGGGCTACCAAAAAGCTGGGAAGGGACTCCTCACCAGGGCTTGTAGTGATAGGGTGAGATGGAATGGATTGAAGCTTGAGGAGGGCAGATTTAGACTGGAGATGAGGAAGAAATTCTTTCTAATGAAGGTGGTGAAACACTGGAACAGGTTGCCCCCAGGAGGCTGTGGATGCCCCCTCCCTGGAGGTGTTCAAGGCCAGGTTGGATGGGGCCTTGAGCAACCTGGGCTGGTGGAAGGTGTCCCTGTCCGTAGCAGGGGGGCTGGAATGAGACGATCTTTAAGGTCTCTTCCAAACTAAACCGTTCTATGAATCTATGAATATATATAGGAGAGGGAGGCAGGATATCCTGTATTCAGGTGTTTGAAATACTTCTGAAAAGATTCTTTAGCTCATGCTTTAAATAACTCAAAACAGGACAGAAGTTCTGTTACAGAGTAGTGGCTAATAGGTAAAAAAGGGTCAAACACATAAAATAGTCTGGCACAGGAAGTTTCTAGGTAATGCTTTGCTGGAAGCTGTGTGCTTCCTCCATTCTTACACTGTTTCCTAGGCATCCACTACTGGCCACTGTCAGAGGCAGGATATTGGTTAAGAAGGACATCTGATTTAGCACAATATAGCTCCTGCTTTTGTTTGTGTACTGTGCAACTGAAAAAGACCACTGATAACAATCAGAAGGAAAAACCCCAGAGGACTGACCACTGCAGAAAGAACTTAAGTCTTTTAAATATCTATTGTTTCCAACACCTTCAGGATTAAACTGCATTAAAAACTGAGGCAAGAATGAAAATTTCCATCCTAAACTGATTTCCAATACTCTTACATTTGTTCTTGAAATACATGGGGGGAAAAACAGAGAATTTCTTGCAGAATAGTAATGTCCAATGCCATGCACTTAAGTGCTGAAAGATGTATTTTGCCATTTCAAAAAGGACATGTTTGAGTTTTGGTGTGGAACTGAATGAAAAATTGAGTCAAATCACACAGTATCACAGAACATTAAGGGTTGGAAGGGACCTCCAGAGATCATCCAGTCCAACCCCCCTGCCAGAGCAGGGGCACCTAGAGCAGGCTACACAGGAATGCATCCAGGTGGGTTTGCAAAGTCTCTAGCGGAGACTCCACAACCAGTCTGCTCCAGGGCTCCATTACCCTCACCATACAGAAGGGTCTCCTTGTGTTGAAGTGAAATCTTCTGTGTTCCAGCTTGTACCTGTTGTTCCTTGTCCTATCAGTGGGCACTGCCAAACAGAGCCTAGCACCTTTATCTGGACACCCACCCGTCAGATATTGATAGGCATTGATCAGATCCCCTCTCAGCCTTCTCTTCTCCAGACTAAACAGCCCCAGGCCTCTCAGCCTCTCCTCACAGGGGAGATGCTCAAGTCCCCTAATCATCCTCATGGCTCTCTGTTGGACTCTCTCCAGCAGCTTCCTTTCCCTCTTGAACTGGGGAGCCCAAAAATGATCATCAGGTCCAAGTTCACCACCAAACCACATCACTAAGAGCCACAACTAAATGACCTTTAAACACACACAGGGATGGTGTGTTTACCTCCCTGGGCAGCCTGTTCCAATGCTTGACCACTCTTGCAGGGAAAAAATGCTTCCTGATGTCCAGCCTGAACCTCCTGTGGCGCAGCTTGAGGTTGTTCCCCCTTGTTCTGTCACTACTTACCTGCTCTCTCAGGTAGAAGAGACCAGCACCTACCTCTCTACATTGTCTTTTCAGGGAGCTGTAGAGAGTCGTCTTCTTCCTCACACTAAACAGTCCCAGTTCCCTCAGCTGCTCTTCATCAGATGCATTCTCTAGGCCCTTTCAGCTTAGTTGCTTTTCTCTGCACCCACTCCAGCCCCTCAATGTCCCTCTTGTATTGAGGTACCCAAAACTGAACGCAGCACTTGAGGTGTGGCCTCACCAGTGCTGAATACAGGGGGAAAATCCCTGCCCTACCCCTGCTGGTCACACCATTGCTAATCCCAGCCAGGACGCTACTGGCTTCCTTGGCCACCTGGGCACATTGCTGGCTCGCATTTAGCCACTTGTCCATTAGAAAAACCCCAGGTGCCTTTCTGCTAGGGGTTTCCAGCCACACTTCCCCAAGCCTGGAGCGTTGCATGGGGTTGTTGTGGCTCAAATACAGAATTACAGAATACAGAATTAACCAGGTTGGAAAAGACCTCAGAGATCATCAAGTCCAACCTATCACCCAGCACCATCTAATCAACTAAGCCATGGCACTGAGTGCCTCATCCAGTCTCTTCTTAAACACTTCCAGGGATGGTGACTCCACCACCTCCCTGGGCAGCACATTCCAAAGGCTAATCTCTCTGGGAAGAATTTCTTCCTACCATCCAGCCTAAACCTCCCCTGGCACAGCTTGAGACTGTGTCCTCTTGTTCTGTCACAGGTTGTCTGGGAGAAGAGACCAACCCCCTCCTTGCTACAACCTCCCTTCAGGTAGCTGTAGACAGCAATAAGGTCTCCCCTGAGCCTCCTCTTCTCCAAGCTAAACACCCCCAGCTCCTTCAGCCTCTCCTCATAGGGCTGTGCTCCAGACCCCTCACCAGCCTTGTTCCCCTCATCTGGACATGTTCCAGCATCTCAACATCTTTCTTAAATTGAGGAGCCCAGAACTGGACACAGTACTCGAGGTGTGGCCTAACCAGTGCTGAGTACAGGGCAGGATGACTTCCCTGCTCCTGCTGGACACACTATTGCTGATGTAGGCCAGGATGCCATCAGCCTTCTTGGCCATCTGGGCACACTGCTGGCTCCTGTTCAGCCTACTCTCAACCACTACCCCCAGGTCCCTTTCTGCCTGGCTGCTCTCAGCCACTCTGACCCCAGCCTGTAGCACTGCATGGGGTTGTTGTGGCCAATGTGTAGAACCCTGCACTTAGATGTGTTCAATCTCATGCCCTTGGACTCTGCCCATCTGGCCATCCTGGCAAGGTCCCTAAATGCAGGGCCCAGCCCTTGGCCTTGTTGACCTTGCATTAGGACACCTTTTAATCTGTAAATGCTGGAAAATATGAATGCTTGGCATCTCTCAAATTAGGAAGTGGTCTGCAGTAAGGCCTTCAACGTGCTACTTACATCTTTTAGGGTAATAATATTTGGATGCTGTCCATAGCGCAGTAAGATTTCGATCTCCTCCGTTGGGTCTCTTTTACTCTTGTCAATAATCTGTAAGAGCAAACAGATACATATTGGTGTCATGCTTTTTGTCAGTGTTACACAGTGTAACAGTTTGGTGTGCTCACTAGCAGAAAGGGAGCAGCAGTGTTTATTGTTGCTGGCAAGTGGCACAGATTACAACCCAAACAAAGCTTGCTCAACTGGAACAGTAAAGGCAAAGCACCAAAAAATGCTTGAAAAAGATGGGGAAAAAATAGAATCTGTCAGTTAAAAATAATTGTGGAGGGTAAATGATCTGAGCCCTCCACCTGTGAGAGATAACACAAGGCTCTTTACTAGGGAAGACCTCAGACCCTCATTATCTAATCAAATAGGAGGTTCCCAGTTTGACCTGAGATACTGGTTCGATGGTGCTAAGGAACTGACTGTCATGAAGCTCACCTCAAATATTTGTGCACCAGAGGATAAAGACAGGAAATTAAGGGGATCAAAAATAAGAAAAAGGAAACATTTCTCAGAAGTTAACTCAGATAAGCATTCCAGTATGGTAGTTCACTTGAATCTCAGGAGCCTTGCTGTCAGGCTCTGAAGTGCTCCCTGTGCAAACAGGCAAAATATTCTATTTCCACACTCAAAAAGTATTCTTATTCCTCTCCTTCCTCCCCCCCCATCTCCTTCTGAACTACAAAATTTCCTCTAATGTCTTCTCTGTCTTATCCTTTGCTCCTCTTGACATCCTTAAATCCTTATGGCTACCAGCATCAACCTAACACACTGGACATTAATCACCTGATTATTTTTCTTGATTCCTTGAGACAAAATAAAAAAGCCTCAACAGAGGCCACAGAAGAGCAAGGCAATATTCAGAACAACCATTGCAGCCCAAAGAATTAACAGCTGTGCCAGTACTTCCTTTCAGCTTCAAGAAATTTCAGGTCAAATTTGGTCCTGGCCAGAGCCAGACTACAGACAAGTATGTAAGCAGCAGATTGAAACTACATAGCTTCCAGTAGCCAATCTGCATACAAGAATACAGCCAAACATACTAAAAGATGTCAAATGAGGAGACAAATGAAGTAGTAAATTCCTCAAATAAAAAAGATAACTGCCTCACAGTATGGGATTTTTTTTTAACCTCCTCTCTTCCTTCTGCCTTCCCCCCCCCTTTTTTTTTTCTTTCCCCCTTCACCCCCCCCCCCCCCTTTCTTTCATTAAAATCTGCTCATTTGTACTTCTGCTTTCACAGCAACCATTCAGCCCCACAGCAGTATACAGGCAAACAAAAATACCCTTAGCATTCCACTTCTGGGACCTCTACTGATTTCGACTTAGTATTTCATGCCTTCAAAAAAGGTACTAGAAGGCTTTATAGAGTAACATAAAAACAACACTAAAAACCCTGTTTAAAAAAACAAAGCAAAAGGAGAGCTGAAATTTATTCTGGGTGCTGTAGCAGAGTCATGCACTGTTATAAACTAGCCATTAGACAATGTATGGATCTCCTTTGGAAGCAAACCCCACATACCCATCTATATTGAAATAAAAGTAAGCAATCATTACCTTAAAACATTAGGAAAAGTCATGTAAGCTTTTCCTTCTAGAAGCAGTCTTGGAACTCCCAGCCTTCTTTACCCTGATTACATAGGTGTTTCAAAGAGCTAAGGTTCCTTTTCACCACCCAAACCAGCAGAGAGATAACAAACCCCATAGCAATTCAATACATCTGCCAGGAAATCTTCTGTTAGCTTGATGAGCATAACTCACATTTGCATCTAAAATTCTTTTCTATTAAACAAGTTCTTCATTTTCTATCTTCTTTGTAGCCAATAAATTAATGATGCCCAACATCTACAGTGCTAAAGCCTGAAAACTGTGTTCTGTGACAAATTACCTTCACGGCATATTCCATGTTGGAAGCTTTATGAATACACCTCTTGCAGATGGAGTAAGATCCAACTCCAATATCTTCCTTGACTTCATATCCATCAGTAAACTGGATGCTGTTCCTGTGCAACTGCTACCAAAATAACATTATCAATTGATGAATATTCTAAATATGTAACTGATCACAGAACATATCTAGTTGGAAGAGACCTCCAAGCTCATCCAGTCCAACCCTTGACCCAACACTAAATCATATCCCTAAGTGCCAGGTCCACAGGCTGCTTGACCAGCCCCAGGGATGGCTACTCAAGCACTGCCCTGGACAGACCATTCCAATAGTTGAGAACCCTTCACAGGAAGAAATATTTCTGATTGATCCTTATAATAAAAAGAAGTTTAGGGAATCCTGCTGATGTGTTCTGTATTTTGAACAGATGGCTCTGAGTTGGCCAGGGTAGTCTAAGTAACTGCTACCTTTGCTTTGATATCAGCAGGAGGAAAATTAGACATTAGCCATGTTGTAGATAATGCACACTGGACTTCAGAAACTGTCAACATTGTATTTCTGCCTATTAATTCATTAAAGACAGACTCTCCAAAACAAAGCTGATCAAAAAAATTGCATGATAAATTAATGGTAAAAAACAAAAGGATTGCTCATTCTGTTCTCTGAATAGCTGAAAAAAAGTCAGACATACTAAGCAGCAAGATTTTAAGTGGAAGTTGCATGGAATGGCAGTCAAAAAGCCTGTCAGAGGAATGAAAAAGATGACAGAAGGGCAAGTGCTGACTCCTGTAATGGAAGGAAGTGGTGCTCTGGAAGGAGGAGTTTGTGCAAAGGATGCAAAGCGTTGGCAGGAAACCATCTGGGCATCCTGCAGCACAGCAAAGAGGAAATAGGAGTGAGGAAGTGGTTGAGGGGCACAGATGAGAAGGCAGCAGAGAAATAAACGTTTACAAGAGGAGGAAACTGTATACAAAGGAAGAATTGCACCCACAAACCTATGTGGGAATGAAGGAACACAGAAAAGCTTGCAGAAGCTTTTAGCTGGGCTCTAGGAACAGAACTCATTCTGACACAGACCAAATCAGCTTCTTTAGAATGGAAAAGGATGTAAAACCCCTTGAAATGTAAAGGTTTATGACCCATGAAACAGGAAATGTGTACATATGAGAGTGCTGTGATTATACGAGACTTAATGAGAGGATTAATGAAATATGAGAGCTGTTTGTGTTCTCAATCAATTGTTTTTAAAAGAATTTCTCAAGCATTTACAAAATACCCTTGCAGTGAGAAATGCTCAAGCATACAACAAACCTTTCTATTCCTACCTATACACCAATATGTTTCCAACACAACTTAGATCAGCAGTTTGCTTTCACAATCTGCTCTTCCTCTTTAATTGGAATTATTACAGAATGTTAGGGGTTGGAAGGGACCTTGAGAGATCATCCAGTCCAACCCCCCTGGCCAAAGCAGGAGCACCTAGAGCAGATCACACAGGAATGCATCCAGGTGGGGTTGGAATGTCTCCAGAGAAGGAGACTCCACAACCTCTCTGGGCAGCCTGCTCCAGGGCTCTGGCAACCTCACAGGGAAAATTTTTCCTGCTGTTCCCTTGGAACCTCCTCTGCTCCAGCTGGCACCCAGTGCCCCTTGTCCTATCATTGGACATCCCTGAGCAGAGCCTGGCTCTGTCCTCCCCACACTGCCCTGCAGATCTTTATCCCCAGCAATGAGGGCAGCCCTCAGGCTCCTCTACTCCAAGCTTATGAGCCCCAGCTCCCTCATCCAGGCCTCACAGGGAGATGTTCCACTGCCTGCAGCAGCTTGGCGGCTCTGCGCTGGACTCTGTCAAGCAGTTCCCTGAGGTCCTTCTTGAACTGAGGGGCCCAGAACTCAACACAATTATTCCAGATGCAGCCTCACCACAGCAGCAGAACCTCTCTCAACCTACTAACCACAGCCCTTCTAATCCACCCCAGGATGTCATTGACCTTCTTGGCTACAAGGGCACATTGGTGGCTCATGCTTCTGTCCACCAGGATTCCCAGGACCCTTTCCCCTATGCTGCTCTCCAACAGGTCCATCCCCAACCTAGCTTGGTATATGGGGTTGCTCTGTCTCAGATGCAGGACTCTACACTCATCCTTGTGTCATTGCTGCAAATTTCTCCCCACCCAACTCAATTAAAAATTTCTTTTATCCCAGTTATTCAAAGCAGAAAAAGGAGGCAGAAATACACTTTATTGCAGAGGTCTTCCATTTTTCTTTCCTGCACATACATCTGATTGTTTTCCCCACTGGCTGTCAACTCTCCAGTGCTGAAGCATGCTTTCAGAATGACCTCAGCTTCTTAAAGAGACAAGGCATAACTCTCCCTCATTCTAGCATGAGGTCCACCTTTCCTGTCTCACACAAAACATCGTGGAGCTGGAGTGGGTGCAAAGAAGAGCAACTAAGCTGGTGAAGGGCCTAGAGAATGAGTCTGTTGAAGAGTGGCAGAGGGAACTAAGAGTGAGGAAGAAGAGGCTGAGGAGAGTCCTTGTCACCCTCTACAGTTCACTGAAAGGACAATGCAGAGAGGCTGGTGCTGGTCTGTTCTTGAAGGCATTTAGTGATAGAACAAGAGGAAATGGCCTCAGGGCTGCACCAGGGGAGATGTAGGCTGGACATGAGGAAAAAACCTTTTCCCTGCAAGAGTGGTCAGGCACTGGCAGAGGCCAATACTGCTTGGAAGCTGAAGGTTGTGTGCATACTGTGACACCAAAAATATTGGTGTGGGAGGGCTAGATTATGTCCTGGGTCATGGTTTCCAAAGCATTCATCCAGATAAAAGTCACAACCATACTCCAGTGCTTCCTGTTGCACTGCTGGAATCAACTGATACTTTCATGTGTAGGGGAAAAAAATGTGTTACTGCCCTCCACCTTGTAACTATGGATTCAGTTAAAGAGTTCATAGAATCAACCAAGTTGGAAAAGACCTCAGAGACCATCAAGTCCAACCTATTACATAGTACTTAACACCTCCTGACAACTAAACCATGGCTTCAAGTGCCACATCCAATCCTTTTTTGAACACCTCCCTGGGCAGCACATTCCAATGGCCAATCTCCCTTTCTGGGAAGAACTTTCTCCTCACCTCCAGCCTAAATCTCCCCTGGCACATCCTGAGACTGTGTCCTCTTGTTCGGGTGCTGGTTGCCTGGGAGAAGAGACCAAGCCCCAGCTGCCTACAACCTCCTTTCAGGTAGGTATAGAGAGCAAGAAGGTCTCCCCTGAGCCTCCTCTTCTCCAGGCTAAACACTCCCAGCGCCCTCAGCCTCTCCTCACAGGGCTGTGCTCCAAACCCCTCCCCAGCCTCATTGCCCTTCTATGGACACACTGAAGTGTCTCAATGTCCTTCTTAAATTGAGGAGCCCAGAACTGGACACAGTACATAGAGTAGAATGTACATAGTACTCAGTGCATAGAGTAGAATGTCTTCATTGAAGGCTTGAAGCCTGCATTCTCTCCCATGACTGCTCACAGGTCCTGCGCCCTTTGGAGGCTTTGTATGGATAAAATAATTTATCTTTACTTTTCTTGTGAAGCTGGTAACGCCTGTCAGGATACTTCATTCTGTGATGAGGGAAAGAGTCCCTCCACCAAGAGACAGCAATGCTGCTTTACTGACTTATTTTTGTACAGCAGAGGTACTCACCTGGACAATCGAGTGCACTCCAACTGTCTGCATTGCTTGGCTTTCATCATCTGATGTAATAGCTACAAAACTAAATCCCCGGAAAAGCTGGTGTGCATTAGCACTGGGTGGGATGCCAGGTGAGTCTGAAAAAAGAATTCATCTACTTACAAGCAGAGTTTGTGAAGTTGAGAGATGAGATTATGTCTAACTCTGAAGAGCAAGCCACACTTTTATTCTAGAAAGCACACAGAAAGCAGAATTTGCAGAAAGCCCTTCTGAGGATCAAAATGCAAATCATTACTGAAGTGTTCTGCATAAAGCATCAAGTGGTAAACAGTGGCTACAGAGCTCCTACTGCTGCCAGACAATCTCCTTGCACAGAAAGCAGTACTTTGCAGAAAATATTTACATATGGCAGAATGTCTGTTATATTTAGAGAGAAGCAGTCAAATATTGGCAACACCCTAAATTAGCAAAGGCACAAACTTCTATCATGTTTTGAATGAAGAAGTGGAAAGCTACGTAGAGGCAGATTGTACTGCAGCACAACTTGGCCACCCAAAGCCTGCCATGATTCAGCTTCTACAGAGAGATACTATGCAGAGTCACCACCAAGAATTACACGAAGCCACAGACTATAGCCTTTAAGGAGACAGAGACACAGAATCATTCTGGGATCAAATAAGATCACTTGGATAAGTAGAGTTTCATAGTATCATAGTATCATTCAGGGTTGGAAGGGACCACAAGGGTCATCTAGTTCCAACCCCCCTGCCATGGGCAGGGACACCCCACACTAGATCAGGCTGGCCAGAACCTCATCCAGCCTGGGCTTAAACACCTCCAGGGACGGGGCCTCGACCACCTCCCTTGACAACCCATTCCAGGGTTTCACCACTCTCATGGTGAAGAACTTCCTCCTCACATCCAGCCTGAATCTCCCCACCTCCAGCTTCATTCCATTCCCCCTAGTCCTGACACTACCTGAGATCCTGAGAAGTCCCTCCCCAGCCTTCCTGTAGGCCCCCTTCAGATACTGGAAGGCCACAATTAGGTCACCTCAGAGCCTTCTCTTCTCCAGACTGAACAACCCCAACTCCTTCCATCTGTCCTCATAGGAGAGGTGCTGAAGTTGAACTTCAGCATAGTTTTGTTTCAGCTGAGAATGACTTTATTTTTAACCCAGGACCATTCAGTTGTCTTTCATGGTATAACTAAGCCAAAGATCACAAAAGCATCCATGAACAATGGAAGACTTGTGTGTGAGCATTTATTTAACCCAAGACCACCTGGATGATCAAGACACCTTACATAAGCTGAAGAGGAAGAATGTTTGTAAGTTTTGAATATGGAAACTGTTTAATTAATGTCTTTTTTTTTTTTTCTTTTACCTTTTGGAGTTTTTGCTGTAAACTCAGGGTCAAAATAAAATGTGTCTTCTGGTCTGCCAGTTGCAGGTTTAAAAGGGGTATGAATTTCTCTCCTGTACAATTTCTGAAGAGAACACACAAGCCAGGGTGAATTAAAAACATTACACCACAGCACCCAACACTTCACTCAGACATTTACTGAATTAAGTTTGAATTAGATACTCACATTCCAATCTATTTTGGAAAAGAATGCATGCCTCTTAATTTCTTCAACCCCATCTGGACCTGCTCCTTTTATAAGGAAAAAAAAAAAATGGCTGTGAATTATCATCTTGGTCAAAGGAAGAAAAAATTGCATTCCTTATGTCTTCTGTGTTAATTTTACAGGCAGAAATAGTGGAAGGAATGAATTTCTGGATCCTTAGAAGAGCAAACAGGCACACTCTGTTCTCACTTCAAACTGGAAAAGTCATTTAGTGAATTTAATGAGCACTGATGTTATCAATGTTATGATCAGAAGTATTCTGCTGAACACTTTACCTAATCTGTTTGCTGGGTTTCTTTTGAAGAGCATTCGCAGGAGACTCTGTGCTTCAGGACTCAAGAACTGGGGCATTCCAAGTTTGGCCCTAGAGAACAAAAATAGTTAATAGCAAACAAACATATTGAGGGGAAAATTAACTCCTCATTCCTCCTCTCCTCTGTCATTCAAAAAAATTCCTAACAAATAAAATTGGCATCGCTTAGAAACTGCCTTCAGACATCAGAAACAGAGCAAAAGTGCCGTCAGTCATGTCAAATTAGAATTAGGGTTCTTTTTCTCCTCTCTAATTTGAATTGTACATTCTTTTCAGTAGAGAAACTCAGAAACTTCAGTAGAGGAAGTGGTGATGAAAAAAACCCTGTGGAAAAGAATACTTACAGGGTAAGAGCTTACAAACCTGCATGCTTTTGTAATATGCTTTGACCTGCTTTGAAGTCCAGTGACTACCAAGTGACATCAAGCAAGAGGGCCACAAAGATGATCCAAGGGCTGCAGCAGCTCTGTTATGAGGATAGGCTGAGGGAACTGGGGTTGTTCAGCCTGGAGAAGACAAGACTCTAGGAGCACCTCAGAGCTGCCTTCCAATAGCTGAAGTGATCCTACAGAAAGGCTCTAGAGGGACTTTTCATCAGGGTGTCTAGCGACAGGCCAAGGGGGAATGGTTTGAAGCTGAGGGAGAGTAGGGTTAGACCTGATCTTAGGAAGAAGTTCTTCAGTAGGAAGGTGGTGAGACTCTGGAACAGGCTGCCCAGGGAGGTTGTGGATGCCTCCTGCCTGGGGGGTGTTGAAGGCCAGCTTGGATGAGGTTTTAAGCAGCTAAATCTAGTTGAGAGGTGTCCCTGCCTATGGCAGAGAAGTTGGAGTAGATGATCTCTAAGGTTCTTTCTGACCTGAGCCATTCTAGGCTTCACAATACAGGTTTATAACTATTTCTGCCATGACTAATTTCAGTTGCAGAATGTATCTTTGTCTACAGGAACTGTGAAAACTGATGTCAACCTTTCATTTAATGTGAGGTGCAAGGGAAGGCAATTTAGTGGTACATTAAAACAATGACTACAAGTATTTTCTCCCTCTTTTCAGCATTAAGGAAGCTGGGGAAGGAGGGAGAAGTATGAAAAACTTTGCCTGCTTTGGGGTCTCCATTAACATACTACAAGCAGATCTCTTTCCATCACAAAGGCGCACCTTCCACCAAGTCCTCTCCTGGCCACATGACACAGCAGAAGAAAGGACAATCACCAGGTCCTCAGAGTTCCCAGGCCATAGAACTAACATGAGTGACAGCAATTTTTTTTTGCTGAGATTCGTGATGGCTGAAGCCAAAACTTTATATGAAGGCAAATCTCTTAAGAGAAAAGATGCTTTAGAAGTTAACTTCACTGCTGCAAACTATGCTTTCTTCAGACTGCAGAGTTTCTCAGTTTTAGGTAAAACACAGAAGAATAAACAACAATTTGTCTGGCTAATGCAAGCAATCAAAAGTCCAGAGACACAGGTCTTCTAAGGAGAACACATTTGCTGTGGACTTTCAGGAACAGAAGATGAGAAAAGCAATTTATCTCAAATGACACATGATGACAGTATTAACTGCTATGCACATCTGTCCATTCTAACTAGTTTTATGAAGAATTTTTTTAGGAGAAGTATAGGACATTTACTACCATACAGAAAACAAAAAGAAAACATACTGACAAAAAATGTGAACTTATCAGAAAAGACTTTCAAAGAGCTTCTGGTTTTGTACTGTTCATATTGCCAACACCAAAGCAGCTTTCTCTCTATGTGGTAAGTGCACAGAATATTAAAACAGAGGTAAAATTTCTTGACTTCATGTCACATTTTTTGTGCAGCTCTCAAACTAAAAGCAAAGACTGGAAGGTGAGGAAAGAAAGAAGTTGGAAAAGGAATTAGAGATGCATGCTGAGATGAAACCTGAAGGTACTCATGAATGTCAATTCACTGGGGGGATACAAGGAGGATATTCTACAGAAGATTTCTTGTAGCAACAGTGGAAGGACTGGTGGGGGGACAGAGTGGAGTCACATGCAGGCAGAGGAAAGAAGGGAAAGACATGACTTTTGAGACATGGATAGAAAAGAAAAAGCATGACACTTAGAAGAGTGCAGCAGAATTATCTCAGGTTAGCTTCTTGTGAATAAAAGGTGGTCAAAAGGAGGTTCTGCTTGCTGTGAATAGATAGAACCTTTTAGTTAGAGACGTTCAATTATCACAACATGAAGATTTGAATTGGCACGGCGATGTGGTAGCAGAAAGACACAAACACCACTAAATACACTCGTTTGCAAATAGAAAATGAGGGGGGGAAAAGGGCAAAGACTAACACATCATGTATGCAAAAGCAAGGAAAGAGAATGAGTTTGTTTACTAGTGATGTTCAAATTCTAATTACTTAAACATATGAAATAAATTCATATTTTTCTACTATTAGTAAGAGGTTGCTGGTGCAAAAGAAATGCTGGCTTCAATATATGGATAGACAAGCGGTAACAGAGCTAAGAACAATGATAAACAATGCAGCAGAAAGCAAAATAGTTTTATGAGCTTCCATGGGGGGGAGGAAAAAATGGTATTAGTAAAAAGTGGATGGAAACAGAGAAGTGAAACTATGATATGAGGAAGCAGTGGTTTGCACAGTGGTAGGGGACAAAAAAAAGTGGGACAGTGGTGTCATGAGTTGTAGTAGGTCAGAGAATGTGTAGGGGATCAGCAAGGGGTGGAAAAAAAAACTAAACCAGGCCTTCATTAACAAAATCAAGAATGTTAACTGCATGAAGGAAAGCAATCTCCACAACAGAGCCAATGCAAAATCCATACTGGAAAGAGCTAAGGGGAAAATTGGAGCTTGGGCAGAGTCATAGCAAAGTACACAAGGGAGGATGCACTTCTGCATATAGGGGAAGTGTTTGGGAAGCAAGTTGTGGCCAGCACTAGTAATATAAAGAAGTTGAGTGATGAGCTAGTAAGATAGAAAAGGATAAGGAGAGAAAAATACTTTCTCCCAAAAAAAACCCCAAACAACCAAAACCACCCAACCCCAAAAACCAACAATAAAAAAAGCCCTAAGACAGACAAACAATAAAAACCAGCAAAAAAGGCACAGGTTATCAAAAAGGATAAGAAAGGTTAAGAGTATTATGGAAATAATATGGGAAAGATCATATGGTTGGAGAAGCTATTATTACAGATTTAGAGAGCTGCTATGAAATTCTTTGCACCTAGTATGGGGGAAGAATAGAAAGGCAAATTAGATAGGTGGCAAAGGGAATTAATAGTATGGAATAGGGAGTGAGGATTTACCAGTACCTTTGGAAATGAGGGAAGAGTAGAAATTAGATATTGCAGCCCGGAGGGCATCCCTGTAGAATACCTGATGAGATATATAAATAAGAGTGTACTCACTTGAGAATCATAGTCATGGTTTCTTTTCTGTCTTTCCCTTGGAAAGGTAGAGTACCAGTGAGCATTTCAAACTGTATAGAGTAAAACTTTCATCAATTACATTACCTGGACAAAAAAATTAATCTAATTTTTGACAAAACTACTTTAGCAGCATCTTAACCTTCCAAAACTCATGCATGTTAACAAGCAAGTCTGTGCAAAACAACTTCTCATTGTACCACGTAAACTCCTGTGAACACCGAGAGCAGCCTTCGCCATTGTTACAGCTGCAAAATATTCTCCTCTGGGGACACCTTGCTTTCCATGCTTTTCTCTACACAGTTTAGACTAGAATGTTCTGTGTTTCACTTCTGCCTAAACATTTTGCTTCTGGGAAGACTGTCACCTATACAGCCGTGTCTTAGTTCTCCAGAAGAGTGGGGAGTAGGGAAAAAGCTTCCCCTTTTAAAAGTTAGTGATGATTTATCCTCATGCAGAGATCATTTAAAAAGTCCTTTTTTTTGTTATGACTTTTTTCTTCTTCATTTATTTTTTTTTAAACTTGGCATCTACACAGCCTTCATTGGAAAGGGGAAGAAGGTTAGTCGGTTGACAGAGACATGCATGATGAGAAGTGGTTACTGTATGCGTACAGCGGAAATAAAGCCTGAAGGAACACAGAAGAGACCTCCACAGCGTGTGCATGCACATTTTACAGTGCCTGCCAGCAGGCAACACACAGTGTCAAAATACTGATTTGTTCTGAAAGCGACTGAGTGAAAACAGAGAAAGGCAAAGGTGCTGCTGTTGGGCTGCAGGACACTGCAGGGATACCAGACCTAAACTGGGCAGTGAAAGCACTCTGGCAGCAGTCACAGCAGCCAACACTCACTCTGGGGCAGAAGGCCTGATTTTTGGTTTATGGCTTGCAAAACAATTTAGCCCCATGAAATTTCATAGTATGAAACTGGAAGTCAGAAAAATGAAACTAATTCTGAAGGAACACTCTAAATAATGGATTAGGTCATCCTGACACAAAGTATCCTCGTGTTCCCCTTTTTTGGAGTACGACTCAAGCACTCAGCCTTCTAAGCACTAAAAATGAGCATGGGTAACTTGAATGAGGAATCTGTGATTGCACTGTTCTTCGCCCTACAATAAGAGCATGAAGTTGCACTAACAGCATCCTTGACTCCCCCCTTTTTTTTAAATTAAAACAGAATTTTTCACGTCTTACTACCCTATAAAGCCTAAAGAGAGTAACAGCTGCTACCTCTTCACTACTGCTAGGTACTTTGAACTTTAAATGTTATTTTTATCGTTAAATATTATGTCATTATTAAATGTTTTACCATCAAATGCTATTTAGTTATTAAACATACTGCCATGGAATATCACTTCATTATTAAATAGTAATTATTAAATATTATGTCATCATTGCACATTTTACTATCACATATTATTTTGTTATTAAATATATAGCGATTGAATAGGTTTACTATTAAAAATATGATATTATATATGATTTTATATATATATATATAAAACACACCCATATAATCACCATCACTGTCATATAGTCGCCATCACTGGAGGTGTTCAGAAGGAGACTTGACAGGGTGCTTAGTTGCATGGTTTAGTTGGTTGGGTGGTGTTGCATGATAGGTTGGACACGATGATCTTGAAGGTCTCTTCCAACCTGGTCTATTCTATTCTATTCTAATGTATGGGTATTAAATCTATTGCCACTGCATATTGCTTCATGATTAAATAGTAATCATTATATGTTATTTCATTACTACATGTTTTACTACTATATATTATTTTTGTTATTGAATATATAGTAATTGAATAATATAGTATTGTAATTATTAAATACATTAACCTTGCCTATTAATTCATTAGGAAATAACACTTTACTATTAAATATGTTTTACTATCAAACATTTAGCTATTAAACAGATTGTTACTGAATAGTATTTAATTATAATTTATTATATTTCATTAATTAATATTATTTTCACTAAAATGTTTAAATATAACCTTATTATTAAATGTGATTGTATTAACCCTATTTTATTACTAAACATTTTATCAATATTTATCTTACTAGTATTAAATATATTTTCATTGTTAAATATAATTTTATTCTTAAGCAATAATAATAAACATAAACAGAGTAATAATAAACCTTATTATAAAATACTATTTTATCATTAAACATTATTTTTCCACAGTATCTGAAAGCTTTTAAAT
This sequence comes from Melanerpes formicivorus, assembly GCF_026170545.1. Lineage (NCBI taxonomy): Eukaryota > Metazoa > Chordata > Aves > Piciformes > Picidae > Melanerpes > Melanerpes formicivorus. Next base: position 19,042,555 of record NW_027142363.1, read on the forward strand.
GTAATAATGCCAAGATGAAAATTCACTACTTAGCCTTAGAAGCATGTCCAGAGAAGGGTAACAAAGTTGGTGACGGGCTTGGAACACAAACCCTATGAGGAGAGACTGAGGGAGCTGGGGTTGCTTAGCCTGGAGAAGAGGAGGCTCAGGGGAGACCTTCTTGCTGTCTACAACTACCTGAAGGGAGGTTGTAGACAGGCAGAGGTTGGTCTCTTCTCCCAGGCACCCAGCACCAGAACAAGAGGACACAGTCTCAGGCTGTGCCAGGGGAGGTTTAGGCTGGAGGTTAGGAGCAAGTTTTACACAGAGAGTGATTGCACATTGGAATAGGCTGCCTGAGGAGCTGGTGGAGTCACCATCACTGGAGGAGTTCAGGAGGAGACTTGATAGGGTGCTTGGTTGCATGGTTTAGTTGATTAGGTGGTGTTGGATGATAGGTTGGACATGATCTTGAAGGTCTCTTCCAACCTGGTCCTGTCCTATTCTATTCTATTCTATTCTATTCTATTCTATTCTATTCTATTCTATTCTATTCTATTCTATTCTATTCTATTCTATTCTATTCTATTCTATTCTATTCTATTCTATCATCGTGAAGATGGGAGAGGCATAAGCCACAACTGCAACAATAGATCAAATCAGCTTTTGCTTGTTTAGACTTTAGAGAATAATCCTCAGAGATTGCACTTGGGGAAAAAAACTTTTCTTGAGGTGGATTTGCAGGGCTGCAGGCTTTGCACTTGCTTGAGAGAAAATGTTTCCTCACCAAGCTTGTTTTTGTCACCAGCACAGACACTTGAATTAACAACTCAGTTTATTTGTCACAGAATCAGTCACAGAATGTTAGGGGCGGGAAGACATCATCTAGATCCAGATGATCTAGAGATCCTTGAGTCCAAGCCATCTGCCAAAGCAGGATCATGCCTTCCCTCCCCAAAATACATTCCAGGTCCTCCTCCTCCTCTATTCTGCCCTGGGCAGGCCACATCTGGATTATTGTGTCCAGTTCTGTGCTCCTCAGTTAAAGCTGGGCCTCAGGGTACTGCTTTGAGAGTCCAGTGCAGAGCCACAGAGCTGCTGAAGGCAGTGGAACATCTCCCTGTCAGGAAAAGTCGAGGGAGCTGGGGCTTGGAGCTTGAAGCAGAGGAGCCTGAGGGCTGCTCTCATGCCTGTTGATAAAGATGTGCAGGGCAGCGTGGGGAGAACAGAGCCAGGCTCTGCTCAGGGATGTCCAGTGACAGGACAAGGGGCACTGGGGGCAAGCTGGAGCAGAGAAGGTTCCCTGGGAACAGAAGGAAAAACTTTGTGAGGTGCTAGAACCCTGGAGCAGGCTGCCCAGAAAGGTTGTGGAGTCTCCTTTTCTGGAGACATTGCAAAGCCACCTGGCTGTGTTCCTGTGTGATCTGCTCTAGGTGCTCCTGCTCTGACAGGAGGGTTGGACCAAATGATCTTTCAAGGTCCCCTTCCAATCCCTAACATTCTGTGATTCTGTAACATCCACAGGCCAATAGGACTTTAGGGTTAACATTGATATTCCCTTTTATTTCACCAGGAGATGACTTCAATAAATACATTATGCTTCTGAAGTCTTTATTTAACTGTGTTTAGATGTCTGGTGTCCCTTAAATCAGTCCCTGTTTTAAAGGACAAATTGGAATATACTTCACAAGAATGGTTGAAATATTTAGTACCTAGCAGCAGGAGGAGAGAGGCCAAATGATTTGTTGAGATGTCTTTCTAGTCTCCACTTTCATGCTATATCACTTCTGTTCAGTCTGGATACTGTGTCCTCATACCACACCAGCAACCACTTTAATTCTCAAACACAGATTCTCATTATGAATTAATCAAGAGATTGTTTATGAAAATGACCATGCAAACTAGAAATGCAATTAAACAGCTCTTAGAGGAAACTGCACTGTGTTGCATAAACTATTATTGAACATTTGCTTTTTCAGGTTGTATTTTTGGCCCCAGAGCAGAAGCCAAAGTGTTTAAAATGCAGGGCACTTAGGCTGTGAAAGCTACACCAGTCACACCTAACAGCTTTCAGCAATTAAACTTACAACTTTATAGGCATTTAATTATGTTTTCCAGCTTTATAAAGTGAAGCTGAAGTTTAACTGTGTTTGTGTTAACAATTACTCTGCCACTCCACTGTACTTAGCGTGTAAGTCACTGTGTTCTTACTGATCAAGTGTGCAGTGGTGAGGGATTGTGTGCACCTGGCTGGAGGAAGCTTAGTTATCAGGTGCTACTTTTACATAGTCAGTTTTCAGATCACAACAGCATTCTAGATGATTAGAAGGTGACAGGATGACATTTTCAGACACCAGAGTCTTTCTCGTACTACAAAGCACACAATAGTGGTACTGTTACAGTCATAGGCAGCAGAAGCAGTAAGAAACAAAACCATTCTCCTTAAAAATACAATTATTTCCTCTTGAAGTTGAAAATGCACCCAAAGATTATAAATTAAAAGCCATTCAGTGAGCCTTAAGCACCAAGCATAAACTATTTGTCCTTTCCAAACCATAGGTGAGACATTTTTTTCCTGATCTTTCAAGTTCACATAAGTTAACTCCTAGCAGAAACCATAAGTGCACAACTCTATCCCATTTCAGATCAGTCTCACTTGGATTATTTTGATGTCATTATTCCCCTAAGCTGTAATGACACTGGAGACTAATTCTAAAGCTATCACTCATGGTTTTGCCACTGAACAACAAGTTAGGATTTAAAATTTGGATCTTCTCAGCCTTGCATTTTCCTATATCACTCAGTCCTAGTCTCTGTAACATTCAAGCTACAATAGATGCAGGAGATTTCACTTCAGTAACATAATTAGGTCAAATAGTTGGTGTTGCTGTGACCATGCTCTCGATCCAAACCTTGTGGTATTGTTACTAATTTCGTGTAATTTAAGACTTTTTTTGGTAGTTAGAATCCACTTGAAGCTCACCTCAAGAGTTTGATTTGTTTCACCCCACCTCACACAACACAGTTTTGCTATCACTTATATTGACCAGAAACCTACCATTAGAACACCAAAAGACCACCAGTCCGCACTCTGCGTGTGGCCTCGTCTGTTAACGACTTCTGGCGCCATATATTCCACGGTCCCACAGAAAGAGTAGGCCTTTTTCTCATGATCAATTGATTCTTTACTTAAGCCAAAGTCTGGAAGAAAACAAAACAAAAACAAAACAACAAGTTCTAAATGGAAAATTCTATCTATCTATTTATTTATTTAAAAACCCATTTGTGTGCAATGTGATGTGATGGAGGTCTTCAAGGCCAGGCTGGATGTGGCTCTGAGCAACCTGATCCAGTGTGAGGTGGCCCTGCCCAAGGCAGTGTGGTTAGAAATGGATGATCATTTAGGTCTCTTCCAGTTCTGACAATTTTCTGGTTTATGTTTACTCTGCCCTGGTGAGACCTCACCTGGAGTACTTCATCTAGCTCTGCAGCCCTTAGCACAGGAAGGATATGGACCTGATGGAGCTGGTCCAGAGGAAGGTCACAAAGATGGTCAGAGGGCTGGATAAACTCCACTATGAGGACAGGCTGAGGGAGCTGGGGTTGGTCAGCCTGGAGAAGTCTCCAGGAAGACATAAGAGCAGCCTTCCAGTACCTGAAAGGGGCTACAAGAAGGCTGCAGATGGACTGCTTCCAAAGGCCTGCAGTGATAGGATGAGGGACAATGGTTTGAAATGAGGGAAAATTTAGCTTGGATGTGAGGAACAAATTCTTTGCCACGAGGGTGCTGGAATGCTGCAACAGGTTGCCCAGAGAGATAGTTGAGGTCCCATCCCTGGACCTATTCAAGGTCAGGCTCAACATGGCTCTGAGCAACCTGATTTAGTGGAGATGTCCATGCTGACTGCAGGGGGGGGTTGGACTGGGTGAGCTTTGGAGGTCCCTTCCAATCCAAACCATTCTGATTTGATTCAATGATATACATGCAAAGACAAGACAAGGGAATTACAGAATTCTCCCCTCCCCACATTATCACAGGCCCATGAGATATACTTGGAAATCAGTTAACTGTTTATATATATTTAACTTATTTAAAGTTAATTATGGTATTTGCTCCACAGGAAGATTACCTGCCAGTTAAAATTATTTATTTTACCATAATGCTTTACCAAAGAAATAAAACACAAAGGTTTTATTGTGAACAGACTAGGTTCAGGTCTTGCAGGTTCAGGTCTTGCCATTTCCCCTTATTCACCTGTCAATTTGATATGTCCTTCCTCATCAAGCAGGATGCTGAAAAACAATGAAAAGAATAAAATTAGTTAATTAAAATAATTTAAACTGTTGTTTCAGAGAATGGACTGATCAGTCTTAAGGATTAACAGCACCCACAAAGAGAAGCAGCACTGAACATGCATGAGAGTGCATCATTAGGAAGGAATACTTTGGAGCTGCACATTTTCTTTTCCTTCCTTTTTGTCTTTATAGATGATGAAATATAATAAGCATATCTTGAACTTTCAGTTTGGCCATCTGTAGCATGTGTCATTATCACAATTGTTAAAAATAGAGAGAGTTCTATTTCTCTTTAACTGAGCAAGACACATTAATGTCTTAATGTATGTTTGCATGTTATGCAAGATAGAGATTCATTTCTAATTACCCTTCAAAGGGTGTTGGCTGCTTCAAATAACATCAGGTGGTGCAGCTGATAAATCTGAAGGATGGGTGGCATCCAGAGAGACCTGGACAGGCTGGAGAGGTGGCTGAGGAGAATCTCATGAGGTTCAATAAGGCAAAGTGAAAAGGTTCTGAGCCTAGGTCATGGCAACCCAGACATCAGTACAGGTTGGGGGATGATGAAATTGAAAACAGCCCTGCAGAGAAGGACTTGGGGTTTCTGGTGGATGAGAAGCTGGGCATGAGCCAACAGTGTGTGCTTGCAGCCAAGAAGGCCAATGGCATCCTGGGCTGCATCAATAGAAGCATGGCCAGCAGGTCAAGAGAGGCAACTCTGCCGCTTCACTCTGCTCTGAGGAGACCTCACCTGCAGTGCTGTGTCCAGCTCTGGAGCCCTCAACACAGAAAGGACATGGACCTGATGCAGCAATTCCAGGGGGGGGCCACAAAGGGCTGGAACTCCTCTGCTATGAGGACAGGCTGAGGGAGCTGGGGTTGATCAGCTGGGAGAAGAGAAGGCTCTGGGGAGACCTAAGAGCAGCCTTCCAGTAGCTGAAGGGGGCCTACACAAGAAGGCTGCAGAGGCCTGCATGGACAGGACCAGGGGCAATGGTTTGATATTAGAGGAGAGCAGATTTAGATTGGTTGTTGGGAACAAATTCTGCACCATGAGGGTGGCGGAACACTGGAACAGGTTGCCCAGGGAGGTGGTTGGGGCTCCCTCCCTGGAGATACTCAAGGTGAGACTTGACAGGCCTCTGGGCAACCTGATCTCATGAAGGATGTCCCTTCTGACTGCAGGGGGGTCGGATTGGATAACCTTTGGAAGTCTCTTCCAACCCAAGTCATTCTATGATTCTGTGTTAAGTATCTGATGACACGCAACAGAGGAGATGTACACACTCTACAGTCACTTAGATTGGCCTCCAGGTGGAGAAAAACACTATAGCATACATTTATTTCTGAAAGGCCCAAATGTTCCAGATAATAGCATTGACATTTTCTTCTTTACATCTTCTAATACTTAAAATTTTAACACCCAAATAAATTACTGGAGGAAAGATATAAACAGGAGGCAGAGTTCAGTCATTTGAATGGCTTAACATATTCAGACCATATCTGAACTGTACCTTTGAGCTTATTTTTTTCTGTGATCATTAATACACTAAAGAGAGCCTGTGACTTACAATCTTCCTATTTTAACTTCCAAAATGTAAAACTCCATTCTGCTCTTCCTGCAATGCACTTTAAAATCAGCATTGGAAAAAAAAAAAACCAACATATATATGTATATAATTTACTGTTAGGCTTTCAAATGCAAAGGTATCACAGTGTCACTAGGGTTGGAAGAGACCTCAAAGATCATCAAGTCCAACCTGTCACCACAGACCTCATGAATAGACCATGGCACCAAGTGCCACGTCCAGTCCCCTCTTGAACACCTCCAGGGATGGTGATCCCACCACCTCCCTGGGCAGCACATTCCAATGACTAATGACTCTCTCAGTGAAGAACTTTCTCCTCACCTTGAGCCTAAACCTCCCCTGATGTAGCTTGAGACTGCCTGTGTCCTCTTGTTCTGTTGCTGGTTGCCTGGGAGAAGAGACCAACTCCCTCCTGGCTACAACCTCCCTTCAGGTAGTTGTAGAGAGCAAGGAGGTCTCCCCTGAGCCTCCTCTTCTTCAGGCTAAACAATCCCAGCTCCCTCAGCCTCTCCTCATAGGGCTTGTGTTCAAGGCCTCTCCCCAGCCTTGTTGCCCTTCTCTGGACATGTTCAAGAGTCTCAATGTCCTTCTGAAACTGAGGGGCCCAGAACTGGACACAGGACTCAAGGTGTGGCCTAACCAATGCAGAGTACAGGGGCACAATGACTTCCCTGCTCCTGCTGGCCACACTATTCCTGATGCAGGCCAGGATGCCATTGGCCTTCTTGGCCACCTGGGCACACTGCTGGCTCATGTTTATGCGGCTGTCAATCAGCACCCTCAGGTCCCTTTCTGTTTGGCAGCTCTCCAGCCACTCTGACCCCAGCCTGTACAACATTCAAATGCAACCCTGTGTTAGGCATTTGTTCACAGTTCATCTCTAATCCAGAAATTCTGTAACAATGACAAAGGCAAGAGGCCAAGAAGACCTCTTCTTGGTACACCCTAAACCACCTGGAAACTGAAAGGTAGCAATATTTCAGCATGCTTTTTAGTGCGTTAGAGTAACGTGGATTCTTGCACATCACTCTGAAACTTGTGTACTACTGGAAGAGAAGTGCAGCATTTGAATTGAAAGAGCCCATAAGCTTCCCCCACCTCCCTCCTTGTTCAGGCTGTGCAATAAATTGCTGAAATTAGACAGCTGGAAAGAGAAGTGCAGAGGTAGAAGTGCTAGAGAAATCAACTGAGCACACTGCATTTGCCACAGAGGACTCTTACTTTTCTGGTTTTAGGTCCCGGTATATTATTCCAAGACTATGTAGATGATCTAAAGCAAGTGCTAGTTCTGCCAGGTAAAATTGAACATCATCTTCTGTGAACATCACCTGGAAAGGCAAAACAATGGATTTTACATGTTAAGTCTGTAAAGCTTCTGCCAGTGCCGACTAAGCAATGGTTAACAGTGAGTATACAGAACGGTTCTTCATAACACTTGAATTAACTTCTATACAACCCCTACATATTCAAATGTGTTGACTAGACAAAACCTAGCAGTTTAGCATCAATACTATTTCACAGGACAGTCCTGAAAAAGAACTTCAGAAGCCAATGTTATAAATGAGGTTATTTGCTTCTGAAACAGACCGGATGGAGTGGGTCCAGAGAAGGACCATGAAGATGATGGGCGGGGGGGGCAGGAACACCACTGCTATGGGGACAGGCTGAGGGAGCTGGGGTTGTTCAGCCTGGAGAAGAGAAAGCTCTGGGGAGACCTAAGAGTAGCCTTCCAGTATTTGAAGGGGGCCTATACAAGAAGGCTGCAGAGGGACTGTTTCCAAAGCCTGCAGGGACAGGACCAGGGGCAATGGTGTGATATTAGAGGAGAGTAGATTTAGATTGGATGTTAGGAACAAGTTCTGCACCATGAGGGTGGTGGAACACTGGAACAGATTGTCCAGGGAGGCAGACAAAACCCTATCCCTGGAGATCTTCCAAGGTCAGACTTGACAAGGCTCTGAGCTATGTGACATAGCAGAGCATGTCCCTGCTCACTGCAGGGGGGTTGGACTAGATGACCTTTGGAGGTCCCTCCTAACCCAACCCATTCTGTGATTCCATGACAGTTCAAGAGAACAAACAGACAGACTGTAGAGGGTCTGCTAATTTTTGGGATACATTTAAAGAATGTGACTACCTCCTGATTGAATGCGACCATTTCATTTCCACACAACAAATGCACTAAACAAGTCCAAATGCCTGAATTTCATCTGCAAAGCCAGAGAGACATCTTGGTTTTGAGGAGAGAGTCTCCAAGTACTATGAGAAAGAAGTTACAACAGTGATAAAAACTCCATGGTGCAGCCTGAGATGTAAGGGCAGAAAAGGTAGATCAAAGAGCAAACAAAGGAAACAGCACAAGGAAGATCTCAGATAGCAATCCCACATTTTCTCCTAGGAATATAGACTAATCCCTATTTACAGCCAATGAAATGAACATGTTATCCCCACTATACTGACAGCCACTGTGATCCAGAAAACATAATTAAGAACCAAAACAAATAAATTCTTCTGAGAATTGACTAGTTTATAAGAGAGCAAGTGATACCAGAGCTTGTAAAAGAGGCAGTAAAAGTTGCTGATGTCACTTCTGCAGAAGAGCCAATACTCAGTACAGCCACACTCCAGAAGGTAAATCTCTACCAGGAACATTTAAAAGCTCCAGTTATGAAACATTTCATGAGAATGATCACGCACTCATGCTATGTACTCCAAAAACATTGCATGCACTTGATCTTTCTTAATATTGAACATCTGCAGTGTAGACATCTAGCTCTGAATTAATCACTTTCTCCTTTGTATTAATGGGGAGAAAGCAGGAAATTTTAGGCTACAGCTCATCTGCTCTATTTTAAAATAACATTGAGGATGACACTGATTGCACCCAGGATTCCCATTTTACTTGTCAGTTATGAGCAACTAGCCTAGATTCAGGTGTCTACAATGAATATTCCTTTCACAGACTCACAGCATGGTTTAGGCTGGAAGGGACCTTGAAGATCATCTAGTTCCAACCCCCCTGCCATGGGCACTAGACCAAGTTGCTCAAGGCCTCAGCCAACCTGGCGTTGAACAGCTCCAGGGAGGGGGCATCCATGACCTCAACAGGCATCTTGTTCCAGTGTCTCACTGCACTCACTCTAAAGAATTTCTTCCTATTCTCCAGTCTAAATCTGCTTTCCTCTACCTTCAATCCATTCTTTCTCTTCCCATCACTGCAAGCCTTTGTAAAAAGTCCCTTCCTGGCTTTGTTGTAGGCACCCTTCAGGTACTGGAAGGCTGCTCCAATGTCCCCCTAGAGCCTTCTTTTCTTCATGCTGCACAACCCCAACTCTCTCAGCCTGTCCCCATAGGGGAGGTCCTGCAGCCCTCTGATCATCTTCCTGTCCCTCCTCTGGATGTGCTCCAGCAGCTCCATGTCCCTTTTATGCTGGGGGCACCAGAACTGGATGCAGTGTTCTGGGTGGGGTCTTCACAAGAGCAGAATCACTTCCCTCATCCTGTTCTTACGTTAAAATATTAAATCTGATAGAATCTGAGTGGCTTAAGATCAATAAGGCATCATCAGGAAAGTGATACACATTTCAGCTTTGGAAACAAGAGTACTATGGATTTTAAGAATAAAGTATCTGTTTTAGAGTACTAAGAACTTTGTACTGATCTGTGAGGCAAAACAAACTTGAAATAGATGGTGTCACTGAATTAAATGTAACCCTTTATATGGTCAGCAGAGAAATTATTGTATGTCTATACACAAGATGCATAGCATTCTACTCTCAATAACCATACAAAGGTGAATAAGAGAGAGGAACATCTCCCTGCTGAGGAAAGGCTGAGGGAGCTGGGGCTCTTCAGCTAGGAGCAGAGGAGCCTGAAAGGCACCCTCATTCATGTTTATAAAGATGTGCAGGGCAGTGTCAGGAGGACAGAGCCAGGCTCTGCTCAGGGATGTCCAGTAATAGGGGAAGGGGCACTGGGTGCCAGCTGGAGCAGAGGACATTCCATGTGAACATAAGGAAAAGCTTTTTCCCTGTGAGGGGGGGAAAAAAAGCACACAGCCCTGGAGCAGGCTGCCCAGAGAGGTTGTGGAGTCTCCTTCTCTGGAGACTTTCCAAACCCACCTGGATGTGTTCCTGTGTGACCTACTGTAGGTAATCCTGTTCTGGAAGGGGGGGCTGGACTGGGTGATCTTTTGAGGTCCCTTCCAACCCTTAACACTCTGTGATTCTGTGGGTTATAATCAACTTAATTTGAGGTACTCAAATTGTAAAAGTCATTATTTGACTCACCTAGAGAGAGATATAATCAGCATGACAGAGGCAGGGTTAATATTTGGAAAGTTACTAAAATAAGTGGAATACAATTCTGGCTTTGAAAATATTCTTAAAGAATGTAATTTTGTGTTTATATGTAAATCACAAAAAAAAAGTGATCTACTTGACATGCCATTCTGGGTATTAAAACCATAGTAAGATCATAAGAGACTCATCTTTAAACACAGTAGCAACAGAAGAAAATTTTGTGAGGTGGAAAGAGCAGCACAAAAAGACTGCTTGTCTAAGCCTGTTTGCAGAAAAACATGTAAATTACCATCACCATTTTCATGAGGTGACTTTCTTTGGGGGAGAAAAAAAACCCTAACCAATCTAAAATGAAAAGATACTCAAAGTTTTATTCAGTGAAAACTTAATTTAAATAGTGAACTCTCCTAATACAGGCAATCATCTACATAACCCTCAGTTGGACTCTCCCATAGGCAATCATCTACATAACCCTCAGTCAGACTCTCCCTTAGCATTTCCCTGACTCTTCAGTTCTAGGCTTCCCAGTTCAAGGGAGACAGGGAAATAGTAGAAAGAGTCCAGTGGAAGGCTATAAAGATGATTAGGAGACTAGAACATCTTCTGAGGAAAGGCTGAGAGACCTGGGGCTGTGCAGCATGGAGCACAGAAGACTGAGAGGGGATTTTATTAATGTTTATAAATATCTGAAGGTTGGGTATCAAGAAAGGGGCAGTCTTTTTTCAGTGGTGCCCTGTGATAGGACAGAATTATTGAGGCTGGAATAGACCTCAGAGATCATCAAGTCCAGCCTCTGACTTATCACCACCACACAGACCATGTCACTAAGTGCCACATCCAATCTTTCCTTAAACACCTCCAGGGATGGCAACTCCACCACCTCCCTGGGCAGCCCATTCCAGCGTCTAATTCCCCTCTGCATGAGGAAGTGCTTCCTGACATCCAACCTAAACCTCCCCTGGCACAGCTCCAGGCCTTGTCCTCTCGTCCTGTCCCAAGTTGCCTGGGAGAAAAGCCCCACCCCCACCTTACTACAACTTCCCTTCAGGCAGTTGTAGAGTGAGGTTAAGGTGCCCCTGAGTCTCCTCTTCTCCAGGCTAAACAATCCCAGCTCCCTCAGCCTCTCCTCATAAGACTTTCATAAGACAAGGGGCAACATGTAAAAACTGGAGCACAGGAAGTTCCACCCTGGCATGAGGAAAAGTGTCTTTACTGTGAGGGTGCCAGAGCCCTGGAGCAGGCTGTCCAGGGAGGTTGTGGACTCTCCTTCTCTGGAGACATTCAAAACACAATTGGGCACGTTCCTGTGTGGCCTGCCCTAGGTGCTCCTCCTTTGGAGGAGGGGCTGGACTAAATGATCTCCACAGGTCCCTCCCAACTCCTACCCCATTCTCTGACTTTCTGAATCTACAGTCAAATGTAACCATTAGACAAGTTTGAAATTACAAAAGGCTTACCTCTTTGGATAAACGTGTAAACAAGTCTCCTCCCCTGAGAAAATCCAAAATAAGATAGAGCTTCCCTTCTGTTTGAAAAGCTGAAAAGACCAATTAAAAAAACCCCAATCAATCATACATCATGTAATTTTACCCATGGGCAGAAGAACAACACAGCCAAGAATTCACCTTTATTTTCATTGTCAAAATTAAATCTCCTAATTATTCCCCCCCCCCCCTCCCCCCCCCCCCCCCCCTTTGTGGAAAACAAATGATTTAAAGGAATTAAGAAGCTGTTCCTTTCTGATGGCTCAAGTGACTCCCATGCTACAGCAAAGCAAGGCACCCAACAGGATTTCTACAAGGAAAATAAGCTATACTGAGGTTAGGCAGCATTTCATTCCAGAGCTTAGAAGTTAAAAGCCTAGATTTAAAAGGAGCAAATGAGTAACTACTGCACTGAAAGCTGAAAGCATGGGAACTGGCTTGAACGGGGAGATTTGGTTTAGTTTCAATAGTAAAATAGTGAAAGCTATGTTATTTGAGACACAGGTGAGAGAGAGAGAGATCTGAGGTTTGAACTATAGGAAAAATTGGACTCTGAAAGAAAAATATAAGCTAAAAAAACTCCAACAAAGAAAAGCAGCTGTTCCTTTTCTGTTTACTTTTGACAAGAATTAACAGTCCTGATATCCTAACCCCTTCACATGAATATTTTTATGGCTGCACATGCTATTAAAATTCCATGGCATAATCCCACCCATTTTGATGCAATGGGAAGTCACCTCATTGCTTGTGTCTTCTACAGTGTACATAAAGCAAGAACAGGATGGAATTTGAACAAGTGAAGCTGAAGAAGAGCAGATTTAGTTTGGATGTTTGGAACAAGCTTCTCATTATGAGGGTAGTGGAACACTGCAACAGGTTGCCTAGGGAGGTGGTTGAGGCCCCATCCCTGGAGATATTCCAGGTGAGGCTTGATAAGGCCCTGGGGAGCCTGATCTGGTTGGGGATGTCCCTGCTGACTGTGGGGAGATTGGACTGGATAACCTTTGGAGGTCCCTTCTGGCCCAAACCATTATATGTGCTGCCCAGAGAGGTGGTGGAGTCCCTGGCCCTGGAGATGTTCAGAAAAGGATTGGATGTGGCACTTGGAGCCATGGTTTAGTTGTCAGGAGGTGTTAGGTAATAGGTTGGACTTGATGTTCTCTGAGGTCTTTTCCAACCTGGTTGATTCTATGATTCTCATTAGGCATTACTGAAGTTTTGGACACATGTATCTAACAAGTATCTAACATACAACAGGTAAGATGTTCTGGAATGGCTAGATACAGACAGACAACTGCTTTTTAGTAACACAGGACTCAGTCTGTAGCTCTTTGAAAGGATTTAACACTGTGCATGAAGTTAGCCATGTGCTTAGTTTGCAAGAGGATTACTATGCAGCGTGTCCTCACGCAACCAGGATTTAGGCAGTACACTAATTTTCTAGGATTCTCTTAACCACAAGCCAAGCCTCTAGACAGGCATCCATTTTTGCAAGACAAAAATGCATTTTTCTGCAACTCACCATAGTGTAACTTGACAATGAAAGGATGGTTCACTTCCACGAGGATATCCCGCTCCATTTTTGTCCGGACCCGATCTCGAACTGCAACACAACATCAGCAAGGTTAAAATACAACAATAAAACTTTCCTTATGGAACAGCATTTCTCCTGATGTATTTTTACATTGTGTCCTCATAATACTACAATGGTCTGCAAATCAATACACTTAGAATCACAGCATTGTTAGGGTTGGAAGTGACCTCAAGGATCAGCCAGTTCCAACCCCCCTGCCATGGGCAGGGACACCTCACACTACAGCGGGTTGCTCACAGCCACATCCAGCCTGGCTTTAAAAACCTCCAGGGATGAGGCTTCCACCACCTCCCTGGGTAACCTGTGCCAGTGTCTCACCACCCTCACGGGGAAGAACTCCACACAGAAGAGATTGGAGAGTGAATTTTTCACAGTGCAGGGTTCTCTGATATATCAAAGTGGAAGTTCTGACACCTGGGTCAATGCAATCTCAAGCACAAATATAGGCTGGGGGACGAGTGGCTCAAGAGCAGTCTGGAGGAGGAAGACTTGGGGGATGTCAGTTGATGACAAACTCAACATGAGCCAGCAATTATTGCTGGCAGCTCAGAAAGCAGCTGTGTGCTGGGCTGCATCCAAAGCAGGGAGAGCAGCAGCACAGGGAGGGGATTCTGCCCCTCTGCTCTGCTGAGACCCCACCTGCAGCACTGCCTCCAGTTCTGATGCCTCCAGCATAAGAGGGACCTGGAGCTGCTGGAGAGGAGGGCCGTGAGGATGATCGGGGGGCAGGAATACCACTGCTATGAGGACAGGCTGAGGGAGCTGGGGTTGTTCAGCCTGCAGAAGAGAAGGCTCTGGAGAGACCTAAGAGCAGTCTTCCAGTACCTGAAGGGGTACAGAGGGCTGCAGAGGGACTGTTTGCAAAGGCCTGCAGGGACAGGAGGAAGGGCAATGGTTTGGAATGAGAGAAGAGCAGATTTCGACTGGATGTGAGGAACAAGTTCTGCCCCATGAGGATGGTGGACCACTGCAGCAGGTTGCCCAAGGAGGTAGTTGAGGCCCCATCCCTGCAGATCTTCAAGGTCAAGCTCAACAAGGCTCAGAATAACCTGATTTAGTAGAGAATATCCCTGCTCACTGCAAGGCAGGTTGAGCCCAAAGCACTCTGTGATTCTGTGTGAGGTAGCAAAGTTTGCTACAATGGTTTAAGATGCTGCATTTCTTTCTTTCCTTTATTCTATATTTTGTTAGTGTCCCTTTCCCAAATATTACAACCAAGTCCAGTCCAGACTTTAAGTTGCCAGCATTGTTTGTACAGTTCACAAGCCTGAGTTCTTGGGTATTAAAACATAACAAGGTAGGAAAAAAAAGCAGCAGAAGGATCCTCTAGAAGTTTAGCTACCTTTTCCCAGTAGTAGGCACTCACATTAACAGAGGTGCTTGTGAAGAAGTTATAAATACATTGTCATGACTGAAGCAAGCTATCAAGCTTGCATCTCCCCCCAGAACAGATCCCTAAAAATGGCAGCATATGGAATAAATGCTAAAACAGAGAGCAAACAACACATTTGAATGGTGACCTTTACATCTGAAGTCATGAAAATGTCACAAGATGATTCTGTGCTTTCACTGTTCCAAGGGTGCATCTAAATTACATAACTGAAACTCTGAATAATTTTTTATTTAGGCAAAATCAGCTGAGAAAAAAACATCTAAATAAAGTGTCTATCGCTGTGCAAGAGGGACATGGAAAACAAGCCTTCTTTCTGAAGAGACAGAGAAAGTCCAGATTTACAACATTTCCTCAAAGTCTAAGGAACTGAGCTCATTTCAGACATTAGTATTAGCCACTATTTGGCTTAAAATTTCATTTTATTGACTCTAGATTCCACATTCCCTGATGGGAGGCCTGCTCTTTCTTAATACATTTGATGCCAGGCTCCAGCAAAGGGTTGGCCTTGGTTTGCTCTTTCCTTCATAAAGGGGTGCTGAAAGATGACACCTGTCAGAGTGTATTAATGAATCAGCCTCTGCATTAAAGAACATTCACAGACTCACAGAATAGTTTAGGTTGAAACAGACCCCAAAGATCATACAGTTCCAACCCCCTGCCATGGACAGGGACACCTTCCACAAGAACAAGCTGCTTAAGGCCTCAGCCAACCTGGCCTTGAACAGCTCCAGGAAGGGGGCATCTATGATCTCCCTGGACAATCTGTTCCAGTGTCCCACCAGCCTCACTGGAAAGAATTTCTTCCTAATCTCCAGTCTAAATCTGCCCTCCTTCAAGCTTCAATCCATTCCCTCTCATCCTATCACCTGAAGCCCTTCTCAAAAGTTTCCTTCCTGGCTTTCTTGTAGCCCCCTTCAGGTACCGAATGGCTGCTCTGAGGTCCCCCTGGAGCCTTCTCTTCTCCAGGCTGAACAGCCCCAACTCTCCCAGCCTGTCCCCATAGGGAAGGTTCTCCAGCCATCTTCATGGCACTCTCCTGGACCCACTCCAGCAGCTCCATGTCCTCTTACACTGGGGGCACCAGAACTGGAGGCAGTGCTACAGGTGGAGTCTCAGCTGAGCAGAGGGGCAGAATCCCCTCCCTGTGCTGCTGCTCTCCCTGCTTTGGATGCAGCTCAGCACACAGCTGCCTGCAAGGCTGCTAGTGACCATTGCTGCCTCATGTTGAGATTTCCATCAACTGACACCCCCAAGTCCTTCTCTTTGCTCTGAACATTAGAAGGCTGGACTGTGTAGTCACATAGATATGTTCCGGCTAGTGGAATTGCAGTCCTGTGAAAATATTCTCTCTACATTTCATTTGTGAATCCTGCAGACCATCTCTGATTGAGAAGTCGTCTGACAGAGCTGAAGAATCTTTGAGAAATGAAGCAATACAGTGTCTTTAACATTATGATATTAGAGCTCTAAGGAGGTTGCAAAGACTGAAAAAAAAAAAATCAGTAAATTTCATATTAAGATTTCAACAGTAACCTTCTTTTGCTCTTAAGAAGAACAACTCTGCTCTTCCTAAAACAAGAATTACAACCAAAAGCATCTGAAAGTTCAGATACAAGGTGCTGAGATGTATGGGATCCTCCTGCTAGCGTCACCTTTGTGCTCAAGCCTTTTGCATCCTTGAATTCTTAGCACCTCCAAGAGTCTCCTTTTCCCACTACCAGTCAAGGTTCTGAGTATTTATCAGTATCTGCTGTCTGTAGGCAAACCCAGATTCACATCTTGGACTTTCAATTTTTACATGCAACATTAAACCACAAACAAAAGGTGATAGAGAGAAGCCCTCAAATGTCTTAAAGCAACTGCTGAATGACCTTTGACTACAGACCTGAGCTAATAACAGGCTGGAGAATTAAAAGCTCTTGAGGACACTGAAGTACCTTAAAGGAGTGGAAATCAGTCTCAGAAAAATAGGAAGTAAATGATGAGAATAACATGTGCCACAGAACACAGAGGAATCCAAATATAGGAAACTGTTCAAAACCACTTAAAGCCTCTGCATGAGTTTTAAGTGAAAGTGGTATCTAATGAGGTAAGATATTCAGCACTAGGTCTTGAGCAGACAGTTTCAGGTTCAACAGCCGTTCACAGGTCAATGTGAGCTTTTATTCCCTCCATAATTCTATAAGCATTTTCAGAAGAAGGCATAGCTAAAACTGCACATCACTATAATAACAATGCTATAGAGGAAGAACTACAATTTGGTGGAGTTAGCCCAAATTTTTTACTGCAATGTCAGTGCAGTCAGGAGTTAGAAGAACTATGATTAGAAAGAAATATTAAATGACAGCATAAAGCAAGAGATTAGTGTGACAAGGTAACTTTTACTTTCATCTGCAGGAAAAATACTTTATCTCTTTTATAGAGAGGTCTGGACAGGTTAAATCCATGGGCTGAGGTCAGTGCAATGAGGTTTAACAAGACCAAGTGCTGAGTCCAGCACTTAGGTCACAACGACCTCAGTTAAGGCTACAGGCTTGTGGTAGAGGTTCTGGAAAGCAGCCTGGTGAAAAAGGATCTGCAGATGCTGGTTGATAGCTGAATATGTGCACAGGTAGCCAAGAAGGCAAACAGCATCCTGGACTGGATCAAAGGCAGTGTGGCCAGCAGGAGTAGGGCAGTGATGTTGTCCCTGGTGAGGCCACAGCTTGAGCACTGGGCTCACTTCTGGGTGCCACAGGATAGGAAAGACATTGAGGGGCTGGAGAGTGTCCAGAGAAAAGCAATGAGGATGGGGAGAGGTTTAGAGAGCATCATATGAGGACTGGCTGAGGGAGCTGGGAGTGTTTATTCTGGAGAAGAGAAGGCTGAGGGGAGAACTTATTGTTCTCTACAGCTCCCTGAAAGGAGTCTGGAGTGAGGGTGGGGTTGGTCTCTTCTCCCAGGTAACCAGCAATAGGACAAGAGGGAATGTGTTGAAGTTGTGCCAAGGGAGATTTAGGTTGGACATAAGGAAAAACAGCTTCAGTGAGAAAGTGGTGAGGGGCTGGAACAGGCTGCCCAGAGAGGTGGTAGAGTCACCATCCTTGAAGGTGTTCAAGAAGTGTGTAGATGTGGTGCTTCTGCTTCAGGATATGGTCTAGCGGTCCAGGATAGAAGTGAGATTGTTCAAGCTTAAACTTATTTTGTTAAGTACACCATTCAAGACCAAAAACATGTAAGGGGAAAAAAATTTACAACTCTCATTTGTTCAAGTAATTTAGACTATTAACTTTAGATGTTATCAACTATATTCTACATCCAGCACAAGTGCCACAGGTTTTGAGGAAATGGACTGATTTATTTCTGTTTTCAAGAAAGACTTAAAGCTCCTGTGCTTAGAACTTCTAGTGTAAAATTGTTGGTATAATGCACTTTTAAATACCATGCCCTAAATATAAACTGAGCAAAAGGCATTAACTGTATCCTTGGCAATAGGCAGCAAAGGGAAAAAGGAAGGATATTAAGTTTCAAGTAACAGCTCAGGAACAAGTCAGGTGGCAGATGTAACACAAACAACTGTCAGCTAACCAACTTAGCATGGCAAGAAGCCTCCTTTCCCCTACAACTCATCAATCTAGTAGTGCTGTTTACTTAATCCCTCTAGATTTACAGTACAAGGCAGTGTAGTCCATTAGTTTCTGCTTGACAGAGAAAACTCCTAAGACACAATCTGTAGAACAGGACTGATCTAAAAAATAAGTTTTAATATCATTGTCCTTGATTTATCTTTTTTTCTCCCTCTCTCTCTTCTCAGTTAAGATCTCACCTGGGGTACTGTGTCCAGCTCTGGAGCACTCAACACAGGAAGGACATGGACCTGATGGAGTGAGTCCAGAGCAGGGACATGAAGATGATCAGGGGACTGGAACACCTCTGCTACAAGGACAGGCTGAGGCAGCTGGGGTTGTTCAGCTTGGAGAAGAGAAGGCTCCAGAGAGACCTAAGAGTGACCTTCCAGTACCTGAAGGGGGCTACAAAAAGGCTGCAGAGCGACTGTTTGCAAAGGCCTGCAGTGATAGGATGAGGGGCAGGGGTTTGAGAAGAGCAGATTGAGATTGAATGTTAGGAACAAGTTCTTTACCATAAGGGTGGCAGAACAGTGGAATAGGATGCCCAGGGAGGTAGTTGAGGCCCTATCCCTGGAAATCTTCAAGATCATGTTGGACAAACATCTGAGCAACCTGATCTAGTTTGAGGATGTCTCTGTGTGGCAGTTTTAGGCTATGCCTTTAAAATTTTTCTCAGCTTTCATTTGCTTCCACCTGAGCTGGTCTGACAAAGTTAATGTTGGGAAGGGAAGAGGAAATTTCAACCCACCACACCCTGCTTACTGCAGATGGGGTTGGACTAGATGCCCTTTGGAGGTCCCTTGCAACCCACACCATTCCTTGATTCTCTAATCTATGCTTACCTTTCAAGGTGGCCTTTTTCAATACCTTCATTGCATAAAGCTGTCTGGCATCTGATCCTGAGATTTTTTTGACAAGGAAGACCTGCATGGAAAGTTATAAAGTGTTCTTAAAAGATACTCAAGGCAAGTCAGATCAAGATACTTTGCATGAAATCAGTCACTATTATTTTCATGAAACTCAACCTTGCTATTCCTCCCAGTACTAATCATTACCTCCTGTGACAGTTTCAGATTCTGCAAGTATTTCTTCCATTTTTCCCTCCTATTCCCTCATTTTATACTCTGAAAGGTTCATTCAAGACAAACATAACACCAAATTGATTTTGGTTCACCTCAATTGATTTCAGTGAGTAAAAGAAAGGACAAATTTGGATTCTTTCAGAATATTTGAAACACAAAATTCCACCTTTTCATATCCTAATAGTTTTGTCTGATTAAAATTCATGAGATGGCACAGCAAAAGTGCCAATAAAGTAACTGTCAGATTTGAAGAGGAATGTGTGTACAAGAGCTGATCCAGAAAACTAGATTAATGCATAATAGAATAATTAATCCCAATCCTCCACCTATAAAACTGTAAGAACAGATCTCTTGTGTCACAAAGCTGAGGTTCTTTTTATCAGGTGCTGTAGATGAGCTTTGCATGGACCAATGGAGGACAAGAAGCCTCAGCTGAAGTGTGCTTCACTTCACAGAATCATCATAGAAACGTATGATAGCTTAGGTTGGAAGGGACTGTAGAGATCATCTATTCCAACTGACCTTTGGGATCATCAAGTCCATCTTTAACCCAATTACCATGACCACTAAAGTATATCCTCAAGTGTATTTGAGGCCCCATCCCTGGAGATATTCAAGGTCAGGCTGGACAAGGCTCTGAGCAAGCTGAATTAGTGGAGGATGTCCCTGCTGACTGCAGAAAAGGTTGGACTAGATGGCCTTTGGAGGTCCCTTCCAACCCAAACCATTCCATGATTCTACAATTCATATTCAAGCTGGATTTGGCATCATATGCTAGAGTTTAACATCACATTCAGAATTGCAATTAAAAATGGGTGTAAAGACTTCTGTTGCCTTACACTTGATATTCCACTCTGTCTCAATGATCTGTCTTGCCACATGAAGTAATTGCTCTGCTTCCAAGTTGAACATGGACAACTAAAAGCATGAATCACATACACCTAGTTAGATCTCAGTGTGGGCAGTTCTCACTGAAGGCTTTTAGAAATACTGAGGCTTTAACAGCTCTTCCAATAAATAGTAAGGTACCTTTTACCAAATCATGGCAGGTATTGCCTAGCATGAAAATGATCAGGATAAATAATGTTTAATTCAGTGAAAATTGTTCTTTACAATCTGCTACAAAAATAAGTTCTGCCTCTGTAGTGCTGGTGACCTACCATTAGCTAGTTAGCAACCAGAAATACTTAGCAAGAAAAGTTTCAACCCTCACCTCCTCATCACAGAGGAGTAATTATAGGAAAATGACATTCTATTTTAACACTGAATATCCAATTATTTCATATCAAGCCAATTTTTCCCACAGAACTTTGAGATCTCCATATCACACAAACTAGAAAGAGGAAAAAAAAACATCTACTGCTTCAAAAAGCTCTGCCACAATGAGAGGGGCCGGTGAGCACACATTTTGAAAGCCGTTTTCACTTGCAACATTGCTTCAATGCAAGGCTGGGGCTGTTCACAATACTTCACTCCTGATGTTCTTTCAGGATTACAGTGCTGAATAATGGGCTCCACAAGAGCTCAGTCACCAACCTTTCCAAAGGATCCTTGGCCTAGTACTTTCAGAAGTTCAAACTGCGAAGGGTCTGCTTTCTCATGTCCTTCCTTTACGTGGTGAGTTATTGCAATTTCTTTGATATTTCCTTCTTCCTGGCAGAGGAAAAGAGGGAAATGAAGTTCCGTTAGCACACTGCATCTTCCAAAAATGTTTACAAAAAACCACAGTATGTTGAAAAACACCACTGACACCGAATCCAACCACCACCCAGTGATGCTATATGCACAATTACAACACAAACTCCCAAATTATTATCTGTCACAAGAGATAGTTTTACAATCACAGATGCATAGAATGTTAGAGGCTGGAAGGGACCTCAAAAGATCATTCAGTCCAACCCCCTGCCAGAGCAGGAGCACCTAGAGCAGATCACACAGGAATGCACACAGGCAGGTCTTGAATATCTCCAGAAAGGGAGACACCACAACCCTTCTGGGCAGCCTGTTCCAGGGTTCTGTGACCGTGACAGTGAAAAAAGTTTTTTCCTCCTGTTTTAGTGGAAATTGCTAAGCCTCAGCTTCCACCATTGCCCCTTGTACTGTCACTGGGCATCACCAAGAAGAGCCTGGCTCCAGCTTCTCGGCACTCAACCTTTACACGCTGTAAAGATCAGCACAGGAAACTTCAACAGATTGCCTGACAGCAACGTGCTGGTGCAGATCTTATTTAGTCCTGGTATCCAGAAAACAGCAGCAACAACAAACCAAACAAAACCCAAAAAGTTCATCATCTGTTTCAGATATCATGCTACTATGCAACACTCCAAACTAGAGAAGAGCAGATTTAGATGGGATGTTAGGAACAAGTTCTTTACTATGAGAGTAGTGGAATACTGGAACAGGTTGCCCAGGGAGGTGGTTGGGGCTCCATCCTGGAGATACTCAAAGTGAAGCTTGACAGGGCTCTGGGCAACCTAATCTAGTGGAAGATGTCCCTGCTTGCTGCAGGGCTGTTGGACTAGATGACCTTTCGAAGTCCCTTGCAGTCCAAAGCATTCTCTGATTCCTCAAATCTTTTTGTTATCTACTCAAATTCAGGACACAAAGCAGTCAGGTGGGCAGGCTGGTTTAAAAGCATCACAAAATGTAGTGAAAAACAAGATGCTGACTTGTTCTCTACACCCAAATAAAAAGGTATTTTTGACAGCAATGCAATTATTATGCAACTAACTTTCCAGTGGTTATTTTGAGCTGCCTCTAAATCAAAACTCAAACCACCACTTTGCATTCCTGATACTAAGAATATTCCCAGTCCTCCCAGTTCTCAGGATTCAGATACTCTTCAGTGCTTATAAGGCAGACCTAGTACCACTCTTAGACAATGAAAACTTATGCCATATGCTATTTTCATATCTTGTTCATAGGATATATTTGGGAGCAAGCTGTATGATGGTTGCCCACAACCTTGCAGCTTTGTTTTCTGACATAAAGGCTGAACATTTTAATCTAAACACTAATTTGCAAATCCAGTTAAAAAACCCAAAAGTTAAGCAAATCAAGTGCAGAAGTAGCCATCCCCTCACCATCCAACTGAAGTACAATACAAGCCTTTCACACTGTGAAAATAAATCTCAGTCAACTGCACCAAGTACCTCAGTTGATAGATGCTGTCTTATAGCAAAAGCTGGAAGAGAAGTCAGTCTAGTACTGAAATTTGTCTTAAGCTCTGCTTCTGATCGTTCTCTGGTACTTGGAAAAAACATTTGTCCCACATGATGAAGTCAAATGAAATAAGATGATGTATTGGGTGCTGAAAGACTCAGGTCCTGCTCCCCTTCCTTCCACTCCCTGACAACTTTGACACTACTAGACTCTCACCAGTAACCTTGGCTTGCAACAGAGGGATCTTCTTTTCAGTTATAACTACACCCTACTGCCTACATTTTATTAGCAACAAGTTCTTTACCACGAGTGTAGTGGAACAGTGGAAGAGCAGAACAGCTTGCCCAGGCAGATAGTTAAGGCCCCAGCCCTGGAGATACTCAAGGTGAGGCACAACAGGGCCCTGAGCAACCTGATCTAGGTGGGGATGTCCCTGCTGACTGCAGAGGGGGTTGGACTGGATGACCTTTGGAGGTCATCCCTCGGTTAGGATTGGAAGGGACCTCAAGGATCATCCAGTTCCAACCCCCCTGCCATGGGCAGGGACACCTCACACTACAGCAGGTTGCTCACAGCCACATCCAACCTGGCTGCAAAAACTTTCAAGGATGACGCTTCCACCACCTCCCTGGGCAACCTGTACCAGTCTCTCACCACCCTCATGGGAAACAACTTCTTCCTAACATCTAAGCTGAATCTACCCATTTCTAGTTTTATTCCATTCCCCTCAGTCCTATCACTCCCTGACACCCTCAAAAGTCCCTCCCTATCTTTCTCGGAGCCCCCTGCAGATACTGGAAGGCCACAAGAAGGTCTCCTCAGAGTCTTCTCTTCTCCAGACTAAATAGCCCCAACTCTCTCAGTCTGTCCTCATAGGAGAGGTGCTCCAGCCCCCTGATCATCCTCATGGCCCTTCTCTGATTTAATTTATAAGCTTAGGAAGCTCCCTTTTCCAAGCCTTATAATGCAGCAATGTAGAAATTGAAGTCCTAAGAAATAAATCTTTTTTTATCTAGCCACACAGTGCTCCCTTAAGGCCTTCTTCACACTAAGAAGTACAATTACCACAGAAAGCCACGTGCTTAAAATAAATAAATAAAGAAATCCTGTGTTAGCCAACTTGAAGTGGTTGCTACTGGCTTCCTTTAGAATGAAACTAAATATAGAAGACAAGGAAACAAACAGAAGGTAACATTACTCTTGAGTTTCCTTAACATTTCCTTAACAGTATAATAGTGTTAAATCAACACTGGCCTAGAAAGGAAGTGAGTGACAAACAAGTTTGGGTGTGAATTTAAAACACCACCTCAATACTCTCTACAACTCCCTGGAAGATGGTTGCAGTGAGGTGGGGGGTAGTCTCTTCTCCCTAGTATCAAGTGATAGAATGAGAGTAAATGGCCTCAAATTTTGCCAGGAGAGGTTTAGATTGGGTATCAGTAAAAACTTCTTTACTGAAGTTTACTGGCAGCTTATTTTTTACAACAAAAGCAAAGTACCTGAAGGGCTCTACAAGAAGGCTGCAAAGGGACTGCTTCCAAAGGCCTGCAGTGATAGCACAAGGGGCAATGGTTTGAAATTAGAGAGGAGAAGATTTGGACTGGATGTTAGGAACAAGTTCTGCACCATGAGGGCGCTGGAACACTGCAACAGTGTGCCCAGAGAGGTGGTTGAGGCCTCATCCGTGGAGACCTTCAAGGTCAGGCTGGACAAGGCTCTGAACAACCTGATCTAGTGGAGGATGTCCCTGCCGAGTGCAGGGGGGTTGGACTGGATAACTGGAGGTCCCTTCCAACCCAAGCCATTCCATGATTCTATAAATATTTTCATAGTTTCACAGTTTCATTCAGGGTTGGAAGGGACCACAAGGATCATCTAGTTCCAACCCCCCTGCCATGGGCAGGGACACCCCTCACTAGATCAGGCTGGCCAGAGCCTCATCCAGCCTGCTCTTAAACACCCCCAGGGACGGGGCCTCGACCACCTCCCTGGACAACCCATTCCAGGGTTTCACCACTCTCATGGTGAAGAACCTCCTCCTCACATCTAGCCTGAATCTCCCCACCTCCAGCTTCATTCCATTCCCCCTAGTCCTGTCACTACCTGAGATCCTGAGAAGTCCTTCCCCAGCCTTCCTGTAGGCCCCCTTCAGATACTGGAAGGCCACAATTAGGTCACCTCGGAGCCTTCTCTTCTCCAGACTGAACAGCCCCAACTCCTTCAGTCTGTCCTCATAGGAGAGGTGCTCCAGCCCTCTGCTCATCCTTGTGGCCCTTCTCTGGACACGTTCCAGCACCTCCACATCCCTCTTGTAATAGGGGCTCCAGAACTGGGCACAGTACTCCAGGTGGGGTCTCACCAGGGCTGAGTAGAGGGGGAGGATCACCTCCCTCGACCTGCTAGCCACACTTCTCCTGATGCAGCCCAGGATCTGATTGGCTTTGCGGGCTGCAAGTGCACACTGAGAGCTCATGTTGAGCTTTTTGCCCACCAGCACCCCCAAGTCTCTCTCCTCAGGGCTGCTTTCCAGCCAGTCACTGCCCAGCCTGTATTTGTGCCTGGGATTGCCTCGACCCAGATGCAGGACCCTGCACTTGCTCTTATTGAACTTCATGAGGTTGGCCTGTGCCCACCTCTCCAGCCTGTCAAGGTCCCTCTGGATGGCCTCCCTTCCCTCCAGCGTGTCTGCTGCACCACACAGCTTGGTGTCATCAGCAAACTTGCTGAGGGTGCACTCAATGCCACTGTCCATGTCCCCCACAAAGATGTTGAACAAGACAGGTCCCAGGACTGATCCCTGAGGGACTCCACTTGTCACTGGCCTCCACTGGGACATGGAGCCATTGACAGCCACTCTTTGGGTGCGGCCATCAAGCCAGTTCCTTATCCATCTAGTGGTCCACCCATCAAACCCATGTGTCACCAGCCTGGAGAGCAGGATGTGGTGTGGGACAGTGTCAAAGGCTTTGCTCAGGTCCAGGTCTATTTAAAATAGCATTTTAAAAAGCCTTAAAATTCTGCTTTATATATTTATTTCATGTACTGATAATTTACACTTGAGAAACATCCAGAATCAAAATTCAGTCCAGTGCACAACTTTGGAATTCCAGTTTCTGTAGACAGGAGCCAGAATGACAGAATGAGTAAGTGAATAAATAAATCAATCTTTCTGCTAGTTTTAATCACAGCAACTAAGTAGACCTACACTGCTGGTACTCAATACCTCCTAGAAACCTCAGTCAACTTTCAAGATAACACAATAGTATTCAGCCCTAAAAAAAAAATATCTAGAATTAAGTTTCTGAAACACAAATATTCTAACAGTGTTCAACTGAACACTGGGTTGGTCTCTTCTCCCAGGCAGCCAGTACCAGAACATGAGGACACAGTCTCAAGCTGTGCCAGGAGAGGTTTAGACTGGATGTTAGGAAGAAGTTCTTCATAGAAAGAATGATTTGCCATTGGAATGTGCTGCCCAGGGATGTGGTGGAGTCACCATCACTGGAGGTGTTTAGGAAGAGATGGGATGGGGTGCTTGGTGCCACAGTTTAGTTGATTAGATGGTGTTGGATGACAGGTTGGACTTGATGATCTCTTCCATCCTGGTTAATTCTTTTCTATTTTTCCTCTAAGACAGGGAACAATAATTTCTATCAGAATCACAGAATTAACCAGGTTGGAAAAGATCTTCAAGATCACCAAGTCCAATGTATCAGCCAACACCATCTAATCACTAAGTGCCTCATCCAGTCTCTTTTTAAAACACTTCCAGGCACAGTGACTCCACCACCTCCCTGGGCAGCACATTCCAATGGCCAATCTCTCTTTCTGGGAAGAACTTCTTCCTAACGTCCAGCCTAAACTTCCCCTGGTGCATCTTGAGACTGTGTCCTCTTGTTCTGGTGCTGCTTGCCTGGGAGAAGAGATCAACCCCCACCTGGCTAGAACCTTCCTCCAGGTAGTTGTAGAGAGCAATGAGGTCTCCCCTGAGCCTCCTCAGCCTATCAATATGAAAGCTCATAGTCTGCTTCCCTGTAATACTGTTTAACTGCACTTAATGAGTTTTAACTTACCTGGCAAGCTCACTGCTGCATCAATTAATACTATGTTCAGAAAAGCAAATCCAAAGAATAAAGAGCTAATTGCAAGCTTATTTTCCACTTGGAAGTTGAGCACAGCAGCAGCAAAAATACTGCTTCTGTCACTTTTCATTTGTTAGCACTAGGCATGCAGCTTCATAGATTGTTCCACTTTTATTGTGGAAGTAGCAGCTTTGTTTTCATCCCTCTCAATCTTTTCCAGACATGTTTTGCTTCTTCTTATCCAATGCATGTTCTTGTGGCAGAGGCACATTCAGTGCAAGCAAAGATAAGGCTGAACACAATCACATAGATTCCCCAGCAAGTTACTTTGCACTGCGCCAACCACGAACGCAGGTTTCCTTTTACAACTTTGCTAACCTTCCTTGTACTTCCCTGAGTTCAGCTGGAGATTGCTGTACTTGGGGAAGTCAGAATCACAGAACGTTAAGGGTTGGAAGGGAGCTCCGGGGATCGAGTCCAACCACAGGCAGAATAATTTTGAGTTCTGCAATCAAACAGAAAACACTTCTGGAATACTATTATGTTCTAAAGCCTGGTGCTGAAGTTACATAAAGCATTTCTGTCCTGTAAAGACAGTAAGCTTACTGGATATCAAGTGATTTTAAAAGGATGACTCAATGTTGGCACAGTTCCCAAGCTCATATGCATAATTTCCTTTTCCTCCCCTCCCTTGAGTCAGGAAGTCTCCTAGATGCATTTTTACTTTCCCAGCTTGTTATAAAAGTAGGAAGAATTTTCAGTATTACCTGAAAAAAATAATACAACCCCCCCCATGAGCTATGCTTTTTGAAGTGGAAAAACAAAAAAGCCAGCAGACTGAAACCAAATTATTTTTACCTTTTGTGTTAGGCCTTACAGAAGTCTTTAATAAGGTAAAAATTGGAGTGAACAATGTGAGGGGTGCACCACTCTTGGGGATTTTTAAACATTTCAGTCACAGTCTACATATTCCTAAATATATATTCATAAACATTCAGTCACATTCATAAATTCCATACCCATTATGCTCCTGCATTAAAGTACAAAACTGCCTTTAATAATAAAAATAATTCAATCCCAGGAGGCATTTCACAATCTCCCATTACTTCAGTAAGCACTGTTAGTGAGCTAAACCATGGAATAAAATATCCCATCCCTTTTATCTGTGACTAATAACCAGTTTAGGTCACTCAACAGAACTAATGATTACTTACATGCTGATAGACAAGCAATTGTTGTAAAAAGCTGATTAAAAAATGTTGCTTTTGAAGTGGCAATTATTCTAATACAACAGAAAGCAAAGCACTGCCATGCATAAAATTAATTCAGGCTGACTTAAGGATATTCTTTCTGTGCCTGCCTGCTTTACACTAGTACCAAGAAAAGCAAGAATAGAGCAGAAATTCTAATTAATGTGAACATTTGAAGTCAGAAATAGAGGTTTCCACAATTTATGTGCTGGAACTTGTCCAGAGAAGGGCAAGGATGAGCAGAGGGCTGGAGCTGCTCTGCTGTAAGGACAGACTGAGGGAGTTGGGGTTGTGCAGTCTGGAGAAAAGAAGGCTCCAAGGAGACCTCCTTGTGGCCTTCCAGTATCTGAAGGGGGCTACAAGAAAGCTGGGGAGGGACTTTTGAGGGTGTCAGGGAGTGATAGGACTGGGGGGAATGAATCCAGTCTACAGAAGGGGAGATTCAGATTGGATGTTAGGAAGAAGTTGTTCCCCATGAGGGTGGTGAGAGACTGGCACAGGTTGCCCAGGGAGATGGTAGAAGCCTCATCCCTGGATGTGGCTGTGAGCAACCTGATGTAGTGTGAGGTGTCCCTGCCCATGGCAGAGGGGCTGGAAGTAGATAATCCTTGAGGCTCCTTCCAATCCTGACATTTCTGTGAATCATTTTAAATGATGGAAGAACTTAAAACTGACATCAGATTACTTACTGCAGGTGGCATCTATTGTTTTACCTGACTGAAAATAAGATTTCTTCAAAGCAAACTCAATTTACAAATGCTTAATTTCAAGGTAGGGTTTGAGGTTTTCTGGTGTTCCTAAATTTTTAAATTTCTTTTAAAAAAATCATGCTTAGAAACATTAAACAAAAAAAAAATTTGTAATAATAACAATACTGAAATGTAATAATACTATAACAGTTATACTGTATCCATGTATAAAAGTCACTCATCCATGTATTTATTCCTTCCTCTCCATACTTTCTTCTCTTTCCCATTCCTGTCTTTCTGCCAGAACAGTTTTGAGCTCTAAGAAGGATATCAATGTCCACATCTATTCCAGGTAGCCAACTTGGATAATGAAGACTGCTAAAATGGTTACTGAGACTGAACTCTTGCCATACATTTGGTCTTACAGATGAAGCAAGGCAGGAGTCTGAAGACTAATTCCTGTCCCAGAGTAACAAGTCAGAGGATAGATGGCCCTCTGGATAAACATGGCTGGCCCAGGTGGGAAGGTAACTCTACAGATGCTTTCCCACCTCAGAATGAAAATATAAAGGCCAGGACTGAAGGAGGACTCTGATTCCTTCTCAGAGCAAATCTGTGCAGTAGGCTGCTCAGCAGGTAAAGCTGAAAAATCCCTATAAACATTCTAGAAACTCAATGTTGGGTCACCTGAAGTAGTTTTGCAATGCAGTTCTCTTTTGATCAATCCTCACAGAATTATCTCATGAACTAGACTGTGCATGTCAGCACTGGAAAAAAATACTCACTGGGTGGAACTTCTCATTTCCCTTTAAGTTTGATAGAGGCTTTCTTCCCAGTTTGTAAGCACTAACATTTCAGAGCATTGCAATAAAAAATATTCAATAATAAATCAACCATTTTTAAAAGATAATAATCCACAAGCATAATCAGCACTCATCTATGAAAGCTGTGATTACTGTTTCATTGAGATAATATCCTAAATGCACTCTGAAATTTATATAGGCTGGAAACCCTTCCTTTGGTCTGCACTGCCTAGCATTTACCAAGAGAGTGGTAAAGATAATACAATCAAACTACCACAAGCAGATAAATGAATGCAATTTATCTTTTTATCTTAAGACTTATAAGAAATCCCTTTAATTTTGTCTGTGGAAGAGAACTATGAATTGATACATGTTTATTCTACAAGGTTTATATTACAACACCTGTGTATAATGCAGCTTGTGTTCCAATTATTTTAGTCTTAAGTGTTTCAATTACAGAAACAAATTCAATGTCATTTTCCAACACATACTGCAAAGTTTAAACCAGTACACAGAGGTTAGCCGGTGTTAAATTGGTATCTCTTTTGTCACCTGCTTCACTTTAGGTGTTAAACCAGCATAAAAAGTGATTTGAGTCTCAATGATTAAATGCTTGATCACATTGCATGTTTAAATGCATTGTTAAATAGCTCGGAAACAGTGCTTGGGATAATACAGAGAGATTTCTTGACTTAAAAAAAAAACAACCTAACAACCCTTGTGTTTAAATATATGCTCAAGAAGGTGGCAAATGATACAAATTAAATGTATGCTGTGACTAAATTATCATTTTAATGCTTGAAATAACAATAGCATTAACTGTAATACAATACAATAATAGCCTGAGTACTGTTTTCAGAGGTAAATCTAAGCTAGCAACGAGCCTCAGTTATTTCACTTGTTACCCCACACATACAATAATAGCCTTAGTACTGTTTTCAGAGGTAAATCTAAGATAGCAACAAGCCTCAGTTATTTCACTTGTTACCCCACATACAATAATAGCCTTAGTACTGTTTTCAGAGGTAAATCTAAGATAGCAAGGAGCCTCAGTTATTTCACTTGTTACCCCACACATACAATAATAGCCTTAGTACTGTTTTCAGAGGTAAATCTAAGATAATTCCAAGCCTGAGTTATTTCAGTTGTCACTCCACACATAACCACGTTTTCCAGTTCAAAACACTACACTGTTAAAATAGCCACTAAGTATTGACCTTAAAGATTATTGATCTTAAAAACACATTACTAATAAACTTAGACTCTCACTGAAAAAAAACAAATGAAATTAAAGCACAGCTAAGCTTATACATTTCTAGGTAAAAATATCCAAACAAGGCTAAAATATCAACAGGTACCTTAGAAACGTCGACAAAATACAAGCACACCGCTACCTTTTTCTTCCTGCCTTAAAAGAAAATTCAGCAAGCTCCGCATACAAACAGCACCAAACCCAAAACAGCCTAAAATTGCTTTTAAATTCAAATTCAAAGTGAAATTTCCCCTTTCCCCCCTTCTCTTAAATAAGAAACTCAGCTCACCCGCACAGAACGAGCACGCAGAGCCAGAAACTTCAACATGACTAAGGAACCATAGTGTTTAGATTTTCTGTCTGAGCGATCACAAGTCTAAGGAGGGAAGACCAACCCTGGTGTGTTTCTTTTTTTTTCTCTTTTTTTTTTTTTTGCTGTGACCAGCTGTTCCAGCAATTAGAAAATTTCCTGTCAGGCAAGTCAGACACAGTTAGGGGGTGGGGAGATAGAGGGAGGGAAGAAGGTCAAACAAAAAAAAAAAGAAAAAGAGGACATTGATTCCCTCCCCTCATGGACTGTAAAGAAAAATGGGCAGCAGCATGGTACTCATGCAGCTGATGCTCACAGAATCACAGAAGGTTAGGGGCTGGAAGGGACTTCAAAAGATCATTCAGTCCAACCCCCTGCCAGAGCAGGAGCACCTAGAGCAGATCACGCAGGAATGCACACAGGCAGGTCCTGAATATCTCCAAAGAGGGAGACACCACAACCCCCCTGGGCAGCCTGTTCCAGGGTTCTGTCACCCTCACAGGGAAAAAAGTTTTTTACTCCTGTTTCCATGGACCTTTCTACGCCTTAGCTTCCACCTTTCAGGCTGGATGTGAGGAGGAGGTTCTTCACCATGGGAGTGGTGAAACCCTAGAATGGGTTGTCCAGGGAGGTGGTTGAGGCCCCGTCCCTGGAGGTGTTTAAGACCAGGCTGGACGAGGCTCTGGCCAGCCTGATCTACTGTGGGGTGTCCCTGCCCATGGCAGAGGGGTTGGAACTAGGTGATCCTTGTGGTCCCTTCCAACCCTGAATGATACTATGACACTATGATACCATTGCCCCTTGTGCTGTCACTGGGCATCACCGAGAAGAGCCTGGCTCCAGCTTCTCAGCACTTAACCTTTATATGCTGTTGAAGATCAGCACAGGACAGGTGACACAGTCTCAAGCTGTGCCAGGGGAAGTTTAGGCTCGAGGTGAGGAGAAAGTTCTTCACTGAGAGAGTCATTCGTCATTGGAATGTGCTGCTTAGGGTGGTGGTGGAGTCACCATCCCTGGAGGTGTTCAAGAGGGGACTGGACGTGGCACTTCGTCTAGCCAGGAGGTCTGTGGTGACAGGTTGGACTCAATCTTTGAGGTATCTTCCAACCTTGGTGATACTGTGGTACTGTGAAACTTCAACAGATTGCCTGACAACAATGTGCTGGTGCAGATCTTATTTAGTCCTGGTATCCAGAAAACAACAGCAACAACAAACCAAACAAAACCCCAAAAAAGTTCATCATCTGTTTCAGATATCATGCTGCTATGCAACACTCCAAACTAGATAAGAACAGATTTAGATTGGGACAAGTTCTTTACTATGAGGGTAGTGGAACACTGGAACAGGTTGCCCAGGGAGGTGGCTGGGGCTCCATCCCTGGAGATACTCAAAGTGAAGCTTGACAGGGCTCTGGGCAACCTGATCTAGTTGAAGATGTCCCTGCTGACTGCAGAAAGGGCTGGACTAGATGACCTTTGGAGGTCCCTTCCAACCCAGACCATTCTATCATTGTATGATTTCAATACTGAGGCAGAATACCACATGCTGGATGTATTTTTATTTGTTTTTTTTAACTTCATTTTACAAAATATTTTAAGACCTTGTTTATCACTGCTTCAATGCAGAGAATGCAGGATGCATATACTTCAGGACTACTTCTTTTGCTAGAGCTTTTAGAGGACCAAACCAACCTTGTGCATAGCCCCTTGAAATTCTGTACGGAGAAAAGTCTCCAGAGATCTTATAAAGGTTAGGCCGAGGGCTCCCCAAATTGAGAGACACAGGGATCTGCTAGAGAGACTCCAAAGGAGAGCTATGAGGATGGCTGGGGGACTTGAGTCTGGACTGAGAGACCTGGAGTCTGGAGAAGACTGAGAGGTGGTCTGATCAACATCAATCCATGTCTGAGGGGTGAGTGTCAAGAAGGTGCCAGGCTCTTTTCAGTGGTGGCCAGTAATAAGACAACAACAGGTACAAGGTAGAAGACAGGAGGGCCCACCTCAACATGAGGAGACACTTGTTTATGGGAGGCTGACAGCACCCTGGAAGAGGCTGTCCCATCCTCTGGGGACTTTCAAAATCCACCTGGATGCATTCCTGTGCAGCCTGCCCTAGGTGATCCTGCTTTGGCAGAGAGATTGGACTCGACTTCTGGAGGTCCCTTCCAACCCCTAACATTGTCTGATTCTGTGATTTGAGTTGGATTATCCAGTCTTCTGAAGAGACTGAAAAATGTCTTCAAGTAATAAAAATGCCAAAGCTTTCTTTCAATGCTTAAAAAAAACTCCACAACAACCCCATGCAGTGCTACAGGCTGGGGTCAGAGTGGCTAGAGAGCAGCCAGGCAGAGAGGGACCTGGGGGTGCTGGTTGATGGTAGGCTTAACATGAGCCTGCAGTGTGCCCAGGCAGCCAAGAGGGCCAATGGCATCCTGGCCTGCATCAAGAACAGTGTGGCCAGCAGGAGCAGGGAGGTCATTCTGCCCCTGTACACTGCACTGGTTAGGCCACACCTCGAGTACTGTGTCCAGTTCTGGGCCCCTCAGTTTAGGAAGGATGTTGACTTGCTGGAACGAGTCCAGAGAAGAGCAACAAAGTTGGTGAGGGGTTTGGAACACAAGCCCTATGAGGAGAGGCTGAGGGAGCTGGGGCTGCTTAGCCTGGAGAAGAGGAGACTTAGGGGTGACCTTATCACTCTCTACAACTACCTGAAGGGAGGTTGTAGACAGGCTGATGACGGTCTCTTCTCCCAGGCACCCAGTACCAGAACAAGAGGACACAGTCTCAAGCTGCGCCAGGGGAGGTTCAGGTTGGATGTTAGGAAGAAGTTCTATACAGAAAGAGTGATTGCGCTATGCAATGGGTTGCCCGGGGAGGTGGTGGAGTCGCCGCCATTGAAGGTGTTCAGAAGGAGACTTGATGGGGTGCTTGGTGCCATGGGTTAGCTGTTTGGGTGGGTTGGATTGGTTGATGGGTTGGACACGATGATCTTGAAGGTCTCTTCCAACCTGGTTTGGTTTATTCTATTAAAGTTTAAAATGTTTCTAAGAATTGGAATTTAATTTTATTTAATTACTTCAAACTGCTAAGGTGAAGTTTTAATTTGATCTTTCTAGATTTAATTTTTGATCCGAACACAAATGAAGGAGAATTAATCAGTTTGAAATGTGGGCTCTAGGTACACATAAGTGTAGAAATATCTTCTTACAAGGACAGGCTGAGGGAGCTGGGGTTGTTCAGCCTGGAAAAGAGAAAGCTCCAGGGAGATCTACAGCAGCCTTGCAGTACCTGAAGGGGGCTACAAGAAGGCTGCAGAAGGAATGTTTGCAAAAGTTACAGTCTGATAGGACCAGGGGTAATGGTTTGAAATTAGAGGAGATTTAGACTGGATTTTAGGGACCAGTTCTTTACCATGACGGTTCTGGAACACTGCAACAGGTTGCCCAGGGAGGTGGTTGGGGCCCCATCCCTGGAGATACTCAAGGTCAGGTTCAAAAAATGCTCTGAGCAACCTGAGGTAGGAGATGATGTCCCTGCTCACTGCAGGGGGGGCAGGACTAGATGACCTTTGGAGGTCCCCTCCAAACCAAACCATTGTATCTTTTTCTGTATATTGGCAGTAACTTTAGCTTTTTTGAGGTTTATTAACAACACTGAATTACAGAGTGCGTGCTCCGTTGGAGCGTGGAGCAAGACTGTTTTTCTTCAAGTAATAAAGAACTAACAGCATTTTGTCAAAGGCACATACAAAGTACTCAGCTATAAACAGATCCACATGATCCCAGTTAGTGATTCTGCACCAGGGCAAACCACTGTATACTTCTTCCTGTGCAAGCCATTCAAGCAGACAAGCCTTCCAAACTACCTTCCTTGCCTGAGTTTTTACAAACATCTGGATTATTGCAATATGTAATATTTTAATTCCTCTTCAGAATTCAGTCATTTATTTCAGTGTTGCTTCTATCTCTATAGCACATCCTGGCTGTCTACTGTATCAGTTTCTAACTTTGCCTTTGAAAACTGGATGTGTCTCCCCAGTGTGAGCGAAGACCCCCCTTGCCCAAATGCAGAGGTGAAACAAGGACAAGCAGAACCCTACAAGCAAAAACATGCCTTGGCTTTGGTATTCACAGAATGGTCTGGGCTGGAAGGGACCTCCAAAGGTCATCCAGTCTGACCTCCCCACAGTCAGCAGGGACAGCCTCCACTAGAGCAGGTTGTCCAGAGCCTTGTCGAGATTCACCTTGAACGGTTGCAGGGATGGGGCCTCACCCACCTCCCCGGACAAACTGTTCTGGTGTTCCACCACCCTCACGGTGCAGAACTTATTTCTAACATCCAATCTAAATCTGCTCTTCTCTAGTTTGAAGCCATTGCCCCTTGTCCTGTCACTGCAGGCCTTTGCAAACAGTCTCTTTCCATCCTTCTTGTCATCCCCCTTCAGGTACTGGAAGGCTGCTCTTAGGTCTCCCTGGAGCCTCCTCCTCTCCAGGCTGAACACCCCCCAGCTCCCTCAGCCTATCTTTGTAGCAGAGGTGTTCCAATCCCCTGATCATCTTCATGGCCCTCCTTGTACTCCTTTGTGTTTTTATTTATGTCACATTCACAGGGACAAATCTTTCATTTTCTATGTAGTAAATATACACTGTTACTACTATAGTAGATTACACAGGCATTAACTAACTACTACTGCACACTGACTCCTCAATTCCTATGTGCATTTCACAGTGTGTTACAGACCTTTTGGAAGAAGTAGCCTCTATTATAACAGCAATTACCCAGCATGAAAAAATGATTCAATATTTGGTTTTGGATAAACAGATCTTCTAAAACACAAGGAGGTTACAGCAACACAAGGATTTCAAGTATTTCACAAATAGCACAACAATTACTTGAAGCTTTCTTCTCTTCAGTTGTTTTGAAGCTCCAGCTAAGTTTCCCTCTCCAAACTGAAATACCTTAAGAATTGTAGCTTAACATCAATACAGTTGTTTACTTTGAAGAGTGGGGATGGGGTGGGACATGGAGGATTATATTGACCCCTTACAAAGACTCAAACTGAAATAAATACAATCACAGAATGCTTTGGGTTGGAAGGGACTTTGAAAGGTCATCTAATCCAACCCCCCTGCTAAAGCAGGGTCACACACAGCAGGCTGCTCAAGATCACAACGTCCAGGTGAGTTTGGAATCTTTCTAGAAGACGAGACTCCACAACCTCTCTAGGCAGCCCGTTTCCTCACAGCAAAGAATTCTCTCCTCATCTTCAGATGGAGCCTCCTGGGTTCCAGTTTGTGTCCACTGCCCCTTATCCTCTTGCTGGGCACCATTGGAAACAGTCTAGCCCCATCCTCTTGCTCCCTGCCCTCTCAAGCTTCTTTTCTCTAGGCTAAGCAGCCCCAAAGCTCTCAGCCTTTCCGCCTCACAGAAATTGTCCAGTCCCCTCAGCATCTTTGTAGCCTCTCCAGCAGTTCTCTGTCTCTCTTGGACTGGAGAGCCCAGAACTGGACCCAGTACTACAGATGTGACCTAACCAGAGCACAGTAGAGGAGGTGGAGAACCTCCCTTGACTGCTGTTTAGTTAAGGTATCAAATAAGACTAAGGTCAGGTGGTACCAAACAAGTCCCGAGCAGCTACAGGACACTTTGAATTACCCCTCAGTCTTTTACTTCATGAAATCAAGATGAATACCCAAAGCTGTTTCCTACTGGGAATAGCAGACCATAGTCCCATAAGCTGTCTGCCTTTACCTTGTCAAGAACACATATGAATGCACTAAAAATAGAGTGAGCAGGAATCTCCAAAGTACAGCGTTACAGGCTGGGGTCAGGGTGGCTGGAGAGCAGCCAGGCAGAAAGGGACCTGGGGGTACTGGTTGAGAGTAGGCTGAACATGAGCCACCAGTGTGCCCAGGGGGCCAAGAAGGCCAATGGCATCCTGGCCTGGATCAGGAAGAGTGTGGCCAGCAGGAGCAGGAAAGTCATTCTGCCCCTGTACACTGCACTGGTCAGGCCACACCTTGAATCCTGTGTCCAGTTCTGGGCCCCTCAGTTTCAGAAGGACATTGAGACTCTTGAACATGTTCAGAGAAGGGCAACAAAGTTGGGGAGAGGTTTGGAGCACAGCCCTGTGAGGAGAGGCTGAGGGAGCTGGGGGTGTTTAGCCTGGAGAAGAGGAGGCTCAGGGGAGACCTTCTTGCTGTCTACAACTCCCTGAAGGGAGGTTGCAGCCAGGTGGGGATTGGTCTCTTCTCCCAGGCAACCAGCACCAGAACAAGAGGACACAGTCTTAAGCTGCACCAGAGGCTTAGGCTGGATGGTAGGAAGACATTCTTCCCAGAAAGAGAGATTGGCCATTGGAACGTGCTGCCCAGGGAAGTGGTAGAGTCACCATCACTGGAAGTGTTTAAAAAGAGATGGGATGAGGCACTCAGTGCCATGGTTTTAGTTGATGAGATGGTGTTGGGTGATAGGTTGGACTTGATCTCAAAGGTCTTTTCCAACCTGGTTAATTCTGTATACTGAACTAAAAGCAGAAGTTGTAAGAACTACACTAACTAGGCAAAGGCAAAAAATAGATACTGTGGGTAAGTAACCACTCATTTTCTTGTCCTTTTGTTGTGTTAATGTATTGTGCTGCAGAAAGGGTGCTGTATCTGCTAAGAGTAACAGGAATAAGGCATTTCAAGTGCAACACTTGTACAAGTACAGACTAGTACTCTCCCAACCCTTTTGTCTGACCTCCCACCGAAGAACAAAGCACAGTGCTGAAGGGTCAGCGGGGTTACTCCACAACAATAGTTCTCCAATAACTGGCATGGCTCTGCAGCAGGTGGAAGAAGTTTCTTGTGTTCTGGGAGAATAAAGCCTGTGTGGTTCCCAAAGAACACTACCAGCCAACCAGAAACATTAAGATACATGCTACATAATTCACTTTGAGAATCTCTGAGAAGAGAGCTTGCCCTTTTAAATATTCCTTCCTATAAGGAGACAGGTTAGAGGGCAGCAGTCCCCAACAGGGAAAGCCTGTGGTAACAAGGGCAAATTGCCACAGCAAATTGCTCCCCTTACCTTGAAGTCTTTGATAAGGATTTGTATTATACATGTTTACCACCAAACACAACTGTCTCCAAAACAAAAGGAATTTGCTGTGCCCACCAATGCCATTTCTGTCAATTGCAGAACTCCCCTTGCACAATGCATTTCCTCCTCTCTAGTACAGAAATACAGTGAGTTCATCTCCCATCTTCCTCCCCACTCTTCTTTTGAACTGAGTGTTCTGAATATACAAAAATGAAGAGGAAGAGTCATCAGACTTGCTGTCCAGATATTCAAGAGAATAGGGCTCACAGCCTCCACAGAGAGCAGAACTGAAAAAGATGCTGAAGGAACTCTCCAAGCAGCACAGAACATGTGGAAACCATAGGTTTTATTGAATAAAATGGGCATGCCACAGTGGGATGCTCACTTTTACACACTAACATGAAAAGTTAAAGCATTTAAGAGCAGTCCATTAGGTAGACTGACAACCTTTCAGTGCCTGCCCTCAGACTGAGAAGTGTAACAATGCAAACTAAGTGTTTATGCTGCTAGACGAGCAAGGCTCTGCAGGACAGATTGCTCTCAATTATCTGGAAAAAACAAAGATAGAGTGCCAGAAGGAATGAAAACCTCTCGGTTGGTGAAGGTCACCGCTTGAGGAACAGAGAGATACTTTCTGGAGTTTTCAGAGCTGAGTAATAGACTTCTCTTGATAATAAATATGTTTGCATAGCCAAAGCAGCAATATTCTATTAATCAGGGGGTGTGGCAGTTTCCATCTGCTACTTTACAGGCTTTTCAGGGCTACCATCTGCTTTCTCATCATGCAGCAAGCAAGCAGCTTGACTTAACGTTGCTTACACTCTCAAATGATTCAGTTTTCTGACCAAGACAAAAAAATATGCTGCACCTAAGGCACTAAGGGCAAAATAAACCACTGAGAAAAATCTATTTGAAGATATCACTGAAAGAAGTTTGCTGTAACCTTGCCCCAACACCTGATGAGATGGAGAGAAGGATGGAAGGAGGATAAGTTGCTCCATCACCTTTCCAGGGATGGAGGTGAGGCTGACTGGTCTATAGCTACTATTCTATAGTTATCTCCACAAAACCATGGCAACTGAACTTGCACACCTTACACAGATCCCAAAATATTTTGTCTTCCTATCCAAAGTGTAAGCACCTGCTAGGCATGTTCACCCTACTGTCCTCACATAGAGACCACCTGAGTGCTCCAAGCCCATTTAAGCACAAAGCTAAACAGAAGAGCCTTAATGAGTTTCAGTGGCAATTTAAAATTAGTCTTCATCTTGCAGCAAAACAGGTGTGAAACACTGAAATAATAACACATCCCAGCTGAAGGAGTATTAGCAGCAAAGGCTAGCTGCCAGCTATAACTGACTGAGAAGCTGTAGTAATTTTTTTGTTTAATCTTCCCCCCCCCCCCCCCAGATTTAACATCACTATTGGCAACATTTTAGTCAGCACAACCTCGAAATAAATGCAAAATAAGTTCCTAAAATACTGGTCTGAGGCATTAAAAAGATAAAACAAAGGCTTGCAGCGATAGCATGAGGGGCAATGGGTTCCATTGTGCAGGGGAATCTTCACTCTGGCCACCTGAAGCACCTCCTGCCTCTCCTTCTTCACTGACCCGGGTGTCTACAAGGCTGTTGAGCTCTGACTTTTTCCACTCCTTACTCTCACACCTGCTGCCCTCTGGTTTTTACCCTTTTGTAAACATGTTATCATAAGGGCACACCACCAGCACTGTTGACAGGCTCAGCTTTGGCCAGTAGAGCTGTCTGCATTTGACCCTGTCCTACGCCATAGAATCATCACAGAATCAACTGGGTTGGAAAAGACCTCAGAGATCATCAAGTCCAACCTATTACCTAATACCTAACACCTCCTGACAACTAAACCATGGCTCCAAGTACCACATCCAAGCCTTTCTTGAACACCTCCAGGGCCACGGACTCTACCACCTCCCTGGGCGGCACATTCCCCTGGCCAATTACTCTCTGGGAGGAACTCTCTCCTCACCTCCAGCCCAACCCACCCAGCACAGCTTGAGACTGTGTCCTTTTGTTCTGGTGCTGGTTGCCTGGGAGAAGAGACCAACTCCCACCTGGCTACAACTTCCCTTCAGGGAGTTGTAGAGAGCAATAAGGTCTCCTCTTCTCCAGGCTAAACACCCCCAGCTCCCTCAGCCCCTTCTCACAGGGCTGTGCTCCAGACCTCTCACCAGCCTCATTGCCCTTGACTCATGGGGCAGTCTCCAACCCCTTCTCATTGAGGTCACCCTCCACCACCAAAACCTTGTCATGAACACCTAGTACAACAGATAAAGAATACAAGTTTAGCAGACAAACACAAAGCAAAACAGCTTGTAGGAAGAAAGTGAAGTAACAGACTCAGTACAAGAAAATTACCATCAAGCAATGGTACCACTCAGAATGAATTAACAAACAAAACCCAGACCTCAACACTTTCCCCAAAAAAGATGTTCTAGTTCAAACAACAATTCAAGCAAGCACTGTAGTCTGTGTTATGCAGAATAAAATCATAGAATCACAGAATTGTCAGGGTTTGAAAGGACCTTAAGGATCATCTAGTTCCAACCCCCCTGCCATGGGCAGGGGCACTTCCCACTTGATCAGGCTGCCCAGAGCCACATCAAGCCTGGCCTTAAAAACTTCCCAGGATGAGGCTTCCACCACCATGCTTCAGAGGTGGAAACAGCTTTTAACTATCTTATCACAAACCGAAGGCTGCACAGCATGCAATACCAGCACTTGAAGTCTCAACTTCAACTAAAAGCGGAGTTCCAAAACCTGTATTTGACTGGTAAGGCCATTTATCACCAGGCTTACCAGTCAGCTAGCAGCCTCTACCACAAAGCTGCAGGTAAACACTGGAGCTGAGAAAAAGTCAGAGGCATGGCAGCAAGAAACCTGAAGAAGAAACCTGAACTGCTATGGTCACATCAAGTCTGACATAAAGCTAAGGAACTTAAATTATCAATGTACCTTCCTGACTGGGATCTGCTTTTTAGCCTCAACCTCTATTTTTAAGAAGCCTGGATTGAGAATTTCTTTAAATAATGCCTTTCAATAATGAAAGCCATGGGAACTACAGTATCAAAGTCCTTCTTTGCCCTTTATGGAACATCTTCAAGTATCACCATGCAACCACTTCTGTAGTCCTTAGCTTTGTCAGCTCTGAACCCACAAACCCACAAGTTCTCTTCCACTCCAACTTAGCCAAACTAACTTCACAAGAATAAAGCTGCACTGTGATGTATTCACCAGAGGAAAGACTTAAGAAACCATTAGGCCTCAATGGACTGGCTTTCCTATTCTTGAATGCACTCCACTGTGACACATAGAATATAGAATTGTCAGGGTTGCAAGGGACCTCAAGGCCCATCCAGTTCCAACCCCCCTGCCATGGGCAGGAACACCTCACATGACAGCAGGTTGCTAACAGCCACAGCCAGCCTGGCCTTAAAAGCTTTCAGAGATGAGGCTTCCACCACCTCCCTGGGCAACCTGTTCCAGTGCCTCACCACACTCATGGGGAAGAATTTCCTCCTAATATCCAATCTGAATCTACCCATTTCTAGTTTCTTTCCATTCCCCCTACTCCTATCATTACCTGACACCCTGAAAAGTCCTTCCCCAGCTTTTTTGTAGGCCACCCTAAGATACTGGAATACATCTAAACTTTTCAACCAGAAGCCCAGGAAAAGAACCTAAAACTGTGTATCTTGGTTTCTTGGTTCTATGGAGAAAGGTAATAAAACCAATCCTCCAGATTAATACAGATTATTTTTTTATGCAAATAATCCAGTTTTACACAGGTCAGTAAGAAAAAAGTGAAATTAGTAAGAACAAAAGATTAGAGATTAATAATGCCAAGAAATCTTATGACAGCATGGAAAAACAAAGGTGATAGCTACTGTTACACACTGTTTGTCAAAATAGAAGGGGAAAAGAATCCCATGGTGTGCATTGCCATGCTGAAAGAATCATATTGCACACAGTGAGCACATATCCATCTGCAACTTAGTCTCTGTGGAGTTTAACCATGAGAGAATCCTTTGTTGTGAGATGACCACAACTGAAACCTTAACTATTAACAAAGCATACTCTGGAACTCAGAGATGTAAAATACTGTCACCTGTGCCCTCACAAGGCTAACACAAGACAATGGAAGTACTTTGCTCACTGGCACTAGGAAAAGGGGACAATAAAACCAAACAACATGTTTATAAGGTTTGCTAAGATAAGAGTTGCTCAACCTCTCTTCCTATTCAGGAACGCTTTACCTAGCCACATGTCACCCTCAAACCTTCTCAGGCCCCAACCCAGTTATAAATTCTGCCATATTCAGCTTTATGCTTTTAACAGGAAATCCTACCTCATACTAAAAATACTAGGGAAAGCATGGAAGTTCATTAGAACAGTAGGATACCAAAGCAGACAAAAGACTTACTAAGAAAGAACCTCTCTTAAAAAATAGGGTATTAGATTGCACCTTATATCTAGTAAAAGTAAACAAAACATTAGTGGCAAACTGACTATAAATTAAGTAATATCAGTGTCCTCCAATACTGTGCAAGCTATCTTTATTACAACCATCTTTTACTCACACTTTGGGGGTTGATTTCATCTTCTCCCATAGGTTCATCCACAATTTGTTGTCCATTCTGTGAAAAAAACAGATACAGAAAGTTACTGGAAACATAGAATTCAAGCACAGCAATCAATATATTGCAGCTGTGCTTTTACAGTGTGCTACTGTACAGGATCAAGTGTTCTCCACATGGTATAAAAATACTCACTGGAAGTAAACACAGAGGACTGGCATGCAATGCCACTCTTGCTTTCAGCCTAATGCTTATCAAGCTGGATCACAGGATGTCAGGAGTCAGAAGGGACCCAAAGAGATCATTGAGTCCAGTCCCCCTGCCAGAGCAGGGCCACACAATCTAGCTCAGGTCACAAAGGAACGCATCCAGAAGGGCCTTGAAAGTCTCCAGAGAAGGAGACTCCACAACCTCACTGGGGAGCCTGTTCCAGGGCTCTGTGACCCTCACAGTGAAGAAGTTCCTCCTCACATTGAGGTGGAACCTCCTGTGCTGCAGCTTACATCCATTGTTCCTTGTCCTAGCACAGGGAGCAAGTGAGAAGAGCCTGTCCCCTCCTTCCTGACCCCCAGCCCTCAGATATTTATAAACATTTATTAAATCCCCTCTAAGACTTCTCTTTTCCAGACTAAAAAGCCCCAGGTCCCTCAGCCTCTCCTCATAAGGCACATGTTCCAGTCCCCTAATCATCCTTGTGGATGAAGTCACACTAAGGAATATGTAAAACAATCTGACACTTGAAGCCTTAGTACTACACTTCTAGAGGTTATTTCTCACCACTTCAACTTCTGCAA
Source organism: Melanerpes formicivorus (assembly GCF_026170545.1). Lineage (NCBI taxonomy): Eukaryota > Metazoa > Chordata > Aves > Piciformes > Picidae > Melanerpes > Melanerpes formicivorus. Next base: position 19,085,918 of record NW_027142363.1, read on the forward strand.
AGTTAAACCTGAAGACAGAGAGTAAAATGTCACAACAAAGGGCAGATAAACAGGTTCTAAGGGTCCAGTGTAGGGGCACAAAGATGATCAGAGGGCTGGAGAACCTCCCCTACAAGGACAGACAGAGAGTTGAGGCTGTTCAGCTCCAGGGAGACCTTATAGTGGCTTCCCAGTACCTGAAGTGGGCTTATGAGAAAGGTAGGAAGGGACTTTTTACAAGGGCTTGTAGTGCTAGGATGAGAGAGAATGGACCGAAGCTTGAAAGATGTACAAGAAAGCCAAGAAGGGACTTTTTACATGGGCTTGCAGTGATAGGATGAGAGGGAATGGACTGAAGCCTGAGGAAGGCAGATTTAGTCTAGAGATTAGGAAGAAATACTTTCCAGTGAGGGTGGTGAAACCCTGGAACAGGTTGTCCAGGGAGATCATAGATGTGCCCTTCCTGGAGCTGTTCAAGGCCAGGTTGGCTGAGGCCTTGAGCAACTTGCTCTGGTGGAAGGTGGCCCTGTCCATGGCAGGGGGTTGGAACCAGATGATCCTCAAGGTCCCTTCCACCCTAAGCCATTCAAGGAATCTAATGTAGCAAGTCCTTACTCTACCATGTTTCCTTCAAGCACATATACCTACAGTGTATAGCCTCCTAAACACCGTGAATGCAATGCTAATTTCATTAGCCAGCATTTACTACTTTCCATCCTTCTCTAAGGACCATTCTAAGAAGCCATACAGAAAGAGGCTTTTTAATCTGAAATTTAGCCATGGAGATTTTTTAAAAGCTTAAATATCTTATTGGTCCAACAAATGTTTCCTTTTCCTTGACAGTGATGCTATGCTTGGAGAATCTCCAAGAGACATCTTTCCCAGAAAGAATGACCTTGCTTACACAGCAATTATGAATGTTAGCAAGTTGCAAGGAAAACAAAAACCTGTTTTTCTGAGTTATGGCACAGGGCATCACCTAGGGCATCACTCTTCCTGTGCTCCTAAGATTTAACTGGAATTCAGTATCATTCTAGTGACCCAAACTATTTCAAATGGTTACATTTTCCATTATGACTAGGGGCAGAATTTAAATTCCTTTGTGCACTGTCTCCCTAGAGAATGAAAGCCCACTTAATCTATTTTTCCAGAACTCAAGTCACTTAAAGCTACATGATTGTGTGGATAATTGTTTTCTAGATGTCAGAAAGTTCATAAAAGCTGCTCAGGATATTCAGAGATTTTTAGCTCCACTCTACACCTTTCTTCCCCCACTTCACTTTTGGAGGAGATTTCTTCTGTGGAACCTTCTTCTCATTTTTCAGTAACAATTTTTTGCTTAATGTAATCTTCCAGCTTGCACATGGCTGGAGGAAATCTTTTGTCTGAAGTGACAGATTAAATCCTCACCACTTATGAATTCTAATATTCAAATGCTGCAAACACACTGAGTGTTAAATCTCAGATGATTACCAGCTCTCTACCAAGTCCTCTCCTGAGCATGTTTCCCTGCTAAAAGATGCAGCTGCATAAAGCCAAATTATGAGAATCATGGATTGATTGCCCACATGACAGAGGCTTTACTTTTATTACTTGAGGGAGTGGGGAGGTGGAGAAAGCTGGGCTTATCACAGTTTCTCCACTGTAGAGTTCTGGCATAAGGCAGCACTGCCACTTTCTCATCTTAACTGGCTTCAGGAAGATTAACTAGAGACTTCTACTGGGACTCTGGTCTACTCTAGAAGTCACCTTTCCGTGATAGAGACCTATCAGGAATCAGTTTCACATGCTAAAGGCTACTACAGAAGTGAACTGGCCTTCCAGTATCTGAAGGGGGCCTACAAGAAAGCTGGGGAGGGACTTTTCAGGATGCCAGGAAGTGATAGGACTGGGGGAAATGGAGCAAAACTAGAAGTTAGTAGATTCAGGAAGGAGCAATACTAGAAGTGTGATGTTAGGAAGCTCTTCCCCACAAAGGTGGTGAGACACTGGAACATGTTGCCCAGGGAGGTGGTGGAAGCCTCATCCCTGGAAGCTTTTAAGGCCAGGCTGGATGTGGCTCTGAGCAACCTGCTGTAGTGTGAGGTGTCCTTGCCCATGGCAGGAGGGTTGGAACTGCATGATCCTTGAGGTCCCTTCCAATCCAAACAATTTTATGATTCTATGAATATAACCTTGCTAAAATAGCTCAATTAAGGGCAGTCAGTACAACCTTCTGATGGTACAGCTAAGGGAAATTTGATAAGATGATGTGCCAAAAAGCCTCATTCCTCCTCACTGTAGCATCTTTTACTCATAGTGTACAGGCAGAGAATATTGTATTACCCTTCCTTAAGATACACAACCACTTGAAATTATTAAATAGAAGACCATAAAAATACCAGCTTAGCTAAGTAGCACAAAGGAGTGTTTTTAATAAAGCCTGTTTACAAGGAGGCATATTCTGTGCAGAGCTCATTACTAGCAAGGCCACAAGTGACATACTTTCCCTTCTCTCCAGTCCATGGCGTATCTGTAAATGAACATTTGTGTTTTAGCTACACATCCCTATATTCTGCACATGCTATAAGACAGCTTCCCAAACATCTTGTCAATAGGAAAGAAAAATGAGAAGAAAACCCAGCAGAACAAATAAGACAACTGACTTGAGCCAGAAAGGAGGAGTTTATAATGTCCTAACAACTAATGAGGGCTAAACTCTGGGGCCTAAAATAGGGTAATTTGTGTATCAAAGACATGTGCTCTAAACTGACTCCACATGCAGATTTTCAGAATGGTAATTCCCACTACAACAATCCTTCTGCTGAACAATAATGTACTTGATCTGCAAGTTAAATAAGAATTTACTACACAGTAAGCATTAAGATTTCACATTTATTATTTTAATGCAGCTGAAACATAGTTGAAACTGGAACACACCATCAGAAACTTGAGACAAACCTCTCTTTGGAGACAAAAAGGTGAGATTCAGAGAATGATTTAGGTTGGAAGGGACCTTAAAGACCAGCTACTTCTAATCCCCCTGCCATGGCAGGGGCACCTTCCACTAGGCCTTGAACGCCTGCATGGAGGGGGCATCCATGACCTCCCAGGGCAACTTGTTTCAGTGTCTCCCCACCTTCACAGTAAAGAATTTCTTCCTAATTTTCAGTCTAAATCTGCCCTCCTCAATCCATTCCCTCTCATCCTGTCACTACAAGCCCATGTAAAAAGTCTTTTCCTGCCTTTCTTGCACATCTTTCAGGTACTGGAAGGCTGCTGTAAGGTCTCCCCACATCCTTCTTTTCTCCAGGCTCAACAGCCCCAACTCACCCAGCCTGTCCCCACAGGGGAGGTTCTCCAACCCTCTGATCAGCAGCTCCATGTCCCTCTTATGCTGGGGGCACCAGAACTGAAGGCAGTGCTCCAGGCGGGGTCTCAGCAGAGCAGAGGGGCAGAATCCCCTCCCTGTCCTGCTGCTCTCCCTGCCTTGGATGCAGCCCAGCACACAGCTGCCTGCTGGGCTGCCAGTGACCACTGCTGCCTCATGGTGAGTTCTTCATTAACTGACAGCTCCAAGACCTTCTTCTCCAGACTGCTCTCAAGCCATTCCTTACTCAGCCTATATTTGTGCTTGGGATTGCCTCAGCCCAGTAGGACCTTGTACTTGGCCTTGCTGACCTTCATGAAGCTGGCTTGGACCTTCCTCTCCAGCCTGTCAAAGTCTCTGTGGACAGATCTCTTCCCCTGCAGTGTGCCAGCTGGACCACAGAGCTTGGAGTCAACTTCTTGTTTTAAAAAGGTTCTAATCTTTAACCTCCTTGACTTCTTGAACATTTTATCAGTCTACTAGAAAAAACAAACAAACAAGCAACACAGCAAACTTTCACAACACAGGTGAGCTGGTTTGTACAGTCTGGTTTTCCTCTTTGTTATAAATAGTGTTATAACATTATAAAGAGTGTTATAATGCTCTTTAATCCTGCATTGCTTTCTGTTACATTTCAGTTCACTTCAAGCAATGCTTTCCAAACTCTTACTGGAACTAGGAACAAACTCAAGAAATCAGCATGTGCACCATGTGGTCTTGGCTGAGCCAGATCACTGGATTAGCAAGATCTTTTCAAATAGCTCTACTCAAGCAATGATTATGCTGAAGGAACCACTGGATAGCAGAACCAGTTTTTCCCAGAGCAGTCTGGGCCATGTAAGGTAAAGAAGAATATGAATATATGATTTATGGTCTACTAGTATATGATCCTATTAAATGGAAAGCAGCTGTGTATTCAGGAAGTCTATGAAGCATACTGCCTTTCTTAGGAGTTCAAATGTAAAGCCCAAAGGTCTCTACTGGAAGTGGCAGTGTTTAAACCACTGTGGAGGGAAGAGGTCAGCAGCATGCTTAAGAGGTGAGCAAACAAAATGTGTTCCTTTTTGTTGGGCGTATTCTCCTTCTAGCATGTAACTAGAGCCAAGGGCATGTCTCAGTGACATAATAGACTGGGACTAGATATAATAGTTTGATGCATGCAGAATGAAAGAAGGCTGAGTAAATCTTCCACGTGTATAGATCAGTGTAATTTGAAAGACTTGAGACTCCAGACCTTGATTATTCTTCAGCTGCACTTCCCCTGTAGTGGGACACTAAGCCAGCACAGTGGGTCAAAGACCCAGTTATTTCTAGTGCCCTGACTCCAGAAGCAGAATGTATTTCAGATGATGAAATTAGAGAACTATAAGAAAAGTAACAGAAAAGGTCCACAGAAAGCTTCTACTGACACCTGAATACATCAGCAGTCAGAAGAGTGTACATACCTTAGAAAGGTAGGCTACAAAACACTTTTCTGACCCACTCAGATTCCCCTTCCTACTCTGTTTCCCTTTGGAAACAGTCACATTCAGTTCACTACAAATCTGGTTCCCAAAAGCTTTTAAATCTGTGGCCACATTTCACTAATATGGTAGAAATTCATACTTGACATTGGGTTCCAGCAGTTTTCCTGGGGGCATAGGGACAGCAACACAAAAGAGTTCGTACAGGTTCCCTAATTCACCACATAGCAGACAAACATCAGGGAATCTGCAGTAGGCAGTTGGTAAATGAATGTTCCCCAGAATCTCTGACACAAAAGTCAATCAACTAACAATCAGGAAACCAACCACCAGTATTTCTAGTAATCAAAAATTACAGGTTTAAACCCATTGACCTCAACATATAATCAAGTACTTGACTTGGCCTGGGAAAAAGGCAGTTTAAAGAAAGTGGATTTTGTTGGGTTGGGTTTTTTCTTGGGTTGTTTTTATTGCTGCACATTTTGTTGGGTTTTTTTGTTTGTTTGTTGGGGGTTTTGTTGTTGTTTGCTGTTGCTTGTTTCTTTTTTATTTTATTTTTTTAAATTCTTTTATTTAATAGCTTGTTGCTGTTTGGAGTGTTTTATCCTAATCCAGACTATTGCACTTCTTGGCCCATGCTCATAAATAACCACGCTAGAAGACAGCAAGAGGTAGCAGCTAGTGGCACATATTAGGGTATCACTACTGACAAAATATACTAAATCCTTTGTAAAAGAGTACAAGAAATGCAGCCCACATCCCACCCACAATCAGTTCACCACTTTTTGTGAAGCAGAGAACATGCTGCACTCTACACACTGCCACGGCACATTGATCTACAGTCTTCATGTCATTTGTAATTTTTTTCCCCCTTGCAATTATAGTTCAAATATTTCCTGCCAGGGATCCAAAAATTCTACTCTCTTGGGCATCTGCTCAATAAACTTAAATGCTATTCCTGCCTATCCTTCTGATCAGTACTGGGCTCATGAGGAGCGGCTCAAGCGCAGTAAAGCAGGGAGAGGAGCAGGACAGGGAGGGGATTCTGCCCCTCTGCTCTTCTGAGACCCCACTTAGAGTAATGCATACAGTTCTGGTGCCCCCAGCAGAAGAGGGACATGGAGGTGCTGGAGCAGGTCCAGAGGAAGGCAATGAAGATAATCAGAGGGCTGGAGAACCTCCTCTGTGGGGACAGGCTGAGAGAGTTGGGGCTGTTCAGCCTGGAAAAGAGAAGGCTCTGGGGAGACCTTAGAGCAGCCTTCCAGTACCTGAAAGAGGCCTACAAGAACGATGGGAAGGGACTTTTTATAAAGACCTGAGGTAATAGGATGAGAGAGAAGGTATTGAAACTTGAGGAGGGCAGATTTAGGCTGGAGATTAGGAAGAAATTCTTTCCAGTGAGGGTGGTGAGACATGTCATCCAGGGAGGTTTGTGGATGCTCCCTTCCTAGAGGTGCTGAAGGCCAGTTTAGACAAGGCCTTGAGCAACCTGGTCTAGTGGAAGGCAGGGGTGTTGGCACTAGATGACCTTTAAGGTCTCTTCTAAACTAAAGCATTCTATAAATCTGTTAGGTGAAAAACACCACCGAGCACCCAAACCAGCAATGCAAATACACCAACTTTGTGCAGAGCATCTTATTTTGATAGCAACATCAGGTACCCACCAATACCTTCACAGAGAGCTTTTTATAGATATCCAAACCATATTAACAGAATTTTTAAGTGGACAAATCATCATGTTACCTGGGTTAGTAATTTTTTTTCCTATGCTTCCTCATTAGTTTCATTCCTATTACAGATAGGACACACTTCAAGCTTTTAGAGTTAATTCAGTGTCTCCACTCTCACATTCTGTTTGCAAACCAAAGTTCTGCCTACTTGGCTTTATCTTCCTGAACTTTATGTTCTTTCCTACAGCCTCACAGATTTACTTTTTTGCCTGAAGGATATAATTTTGTCCCCATAGCCTCCTCAGTATTAGATACCACCAAATAACTTCTTCCACCACCAAAACATCTAAACATCTCTGCTTTGTGTTTTGACTGTTGGTAGGACTATTTTGGGATGTTTAAGTAGCCTCTTTGCCAAATATTTTTAACTTCTTTTTTTTTATCCAAGTATGTGTATCAGTTATTTTAAAACTCCTTATGAAATTGCTGTGAGCTGTAGTTTTGGGGATAATTCTTCTGCCATTATTCTCAACACTTCCTAATTATATTGACTTGCTGGAATGTGTCCAGAGAAGGGCAAAGTTGGTGAGGGATTTGGAACACAAGCCCTAGGAGGGGAGGCTGAGGGAGTTGGGGTTACTTAGCCTGGAGGAGGTTCAGGGGAGACCTTATTGCTCTCTACAACTACCTGAAGGGAGGTTGTAGACAGGTGCATGTTGGTCTCTTCTCCCAGGCAACCAGCACCAGAACAAGAGGACACAGTCTCAAGATGCACCAGGGGAGGTTTAGGCTGGATGTTAGGAAGAAATTCTACACAGAGAGAGTGATTGCCCATTGGAATGTGCTGCCCAGGAAGGTGGTGGAGTCACCATCACTGGAGGTGTTCAGGAGGAGACTTGATAGGGTGCTTGGTTGCATGGTTTAGTTGATTAGGTGGGTTGGATAATAGGCTGGACTCTTGATCTTGAAGGTCTCTTCCAACCTGGTTTATTCTAATTATTAATATTGGGATTGAATAAAAGTTAGCACACTGCCTTCATACTATTAACAGAGTATTGTAGAACTATTGACTTTCTCCCCTGCAATTTGTGCCCTTTAGCAGAGCCCCCAATTAAGGTATCATTTTTTTTAAGGTGCTCTATTCTTACACTTTGCAATTGGACAAATCAAGAATTATGAACTGCGTATCAGGGCAGGCTGATGTTTTGAGTACCCAAATGAGCAGACAGGCTAAGATGTCTGAATCACACCATTTAAGAAATCATTATCTGGAAGTTTTAACGTGTCAGTAACACAGGTGATGATTTAACTGTGCCTTGGAATTTTCATTTAAATAAACTACCTGGATGAGTCTGAAGTTTCTCCCAGGTAATTCCTAGTTTTCAGCTACCAAAACTTCCAGACCTACCCAACATCTTTTAACCTGTTGTAGGATTTAATAAAAACCCTTTTTCTGTCCCCTTTAAAGCTTCTGAAATCTAGTGTAGGACAACCAAAATTATAATAAAGGAAGTTTTTGTGTGTTTTAAAATGCTTGAGTCATTATAACACTGACTCTATACAGATCCCAGCACTTAACACTGGTGCTTTGGAGGGACTCTCAGCTGAGAGATAAAGCTCAAGAACTGTGTGATCGTTGACTTGAATAAACCTGTAACAATGCTTCTGGCTTGTTTCAAAGCAGATTCCCACTGAAACATTCATAACAAATGTGCTGTTGGCAACACAAAGCGCTGCATGGAAGTATATTCAGTAAAAGCCTTTTAACTGTATACACTCAAACTTACTATTCTAAGCAGCAGTGAGCTACCCTGAGAAAAAATTCCTAGGTCTGCACAAAAATAGTTGAAAATAGACTGAAAGGACCTTGAGAGGTCATCCAATGTATCTCAGTGCACCAAGGCATGATCAGCTATTCCTACAACACTGCATACAAGATGTTTATGTCTTACCCCTCTTAAATTTCTTCAGTAACTGAATTCTCATGATCTATCCCAGTGTTTAACTAAAATACAAAGCATTAATAGGATCTGAATTACTGACTTGTGCCCTAACTCCTGAGCTCCAAAGACATGCAGATCCAAAGCATTTACCTAAATCCTGACCTGATTAACACTTATTACACGTAATTAGCAGAACTGAGCTATAATCTTAGACTTCTCTGGCTGTTCTCTCACAGGTACATTCAATAAATGTTTCAGGTACTAGGCTAAAAATAGTACATGCAAGTATGAAAAACTTTTTCTTAGTGGGGGGGACACCAAAGAGTTAAATATACAAGTCTGTATTTTAAGGAAACATAAATCTACTGCAAGTATTCCTTTTATATAAAACTTTCTACCTTAAGTGCTATTAATTCCCCATAATTTATTCCAAACTTTATTGACTAAGGTAACTGACTTCTTCCTTTGCTAGTCATAAAACAAACAGCAAGACATTGAAACTTGGCTCTCTGTAGACAATCTCAGATGTAAGCCATTAACACGCAGATCATTTAGGTACAAAGCCAAACTTCCTCAAGTTAGCATATACAGGTAAATTAAACTATGTGAGCCCTCAACACAGGAAGGACATGGACCTGATAGAGCAGGTGCAGAGGAAGGCCATGGAGATGATCAGGAATGGAACACCTCTGCTATGAAGATGGGCTGAGGGAGCTGAGGTTGTTCAGACTGGAGAAGAGAAAGCTCCAGGGAGACCTAAGAGCAGTCTTCCAGTATACGAAGGGGGCTACAAGAAGGCTGCAGAGGGACTGTTTGCAAAGGTCTGCAGTAATAGGACCAGGGGCAATGGTTTGAAATGAGAGCAGAGCAGATTGAGGTTGGATGTTAGGAAAAAGTTCTGCACCATGAGGGTGGTGGAACACTGGAACGGGTTGCTCAGGGAGGCAGTTGAGGCCCTATCCCTAGAGATATTCAAAGTCAGGCTTGACAAGGCTCTGGGCAACCTGTTCTAGTGGAAGAGGTCCCTGCTGATTGCAGGGAGGTTGGACTAGATGAACTTTGGAGGTTCCTTCCAATCCAAACCAGGCTGAACCCCACCTCCCTCAGCCAGTCCTTATAGGACAGATTATTTTCATGGCCCTCCTCTGGACCTCGTCCATCAGATCTGTGTCCTTCCTGTGCTGAGGACTCCAGAGCCGGACTCCAGGTGAGGTCTTACCAGAGCAGAAGGCAGGTACACTTCAGCTTCCCTGCCTCCTGCAGTCCTAGGCCCATGAAAATGCTGTGTGCCTGCCCGGGCTCCTTCCAAAGGGGACCAAGGGTACAAACAAAGAAGTATGCACCAAGTCCTTCCCCCATGAATCTGGGGGCAGACAGCATGCACAGCAAGGATGTGTGCTGCAGCTCCTTACAATGCAGACACAAGTTTTTGGACATGAGCTGGTTTCTCAGAATCTCTTTGTATGATAAAGGACAAAGGTTGAAATTTAATATTGAAATCAACTACAGCATTACACATTTATGCTCAATTTCTCATTTAGCTATTTCAACGGTTTCCGCTAAGAAAAGAGGCTAAGATATGGAGCAGCTTCAAACTCAGGATTTCCAAGGTGATTATACAACAAATGTCAACTGCTAGAAGACATACAAAGACTCCCTGTTCAATGGGAAAAAAAAAAAAAGGAATTATTTGACATGCAAGTCAAACTTCTAACAGTAACTAATTTTGGCACTCATGCTATGTAAGGAATAACACAAATCATATTCACCATGGTCCTGATTACATCCTGAAACCACCACTTTTTGAACCTGCAGGACAAAAAAAATCTATTTCTTCCTATCTTCTGTATATACTTAAGCATGTTCTGATACATGAATGCTTGCAATTAAATGTTAAATGGCAAGTAATTACATAGAACCTTTGAAATTGGGGCAGAAAAGAGACCTAGACCATGATGATGTGTTTGGAAGACACGTGCTACTTTTTACACAATTGAACTGCTGCACTCAAAAAGTAAAATAAAATAAAATAAAAAGAAAAGAAAAAAAAAAAGGCATGCAGTACATTTCCTCCAAAATGAGTTAAGTGGAGCATTAAGCATACCACAGGGGGTTCCTCGCATCAAAGGGAACATATGGTAACTGTTACCGATAAGAATGAGGCAGCAGTAACTTTGTGGTTGGGCCACTGCAGTAGGTCCTTGAAAATCAGAGTTCATCTCCTAGCTCTAAAACAGAGCCCACGAATGATGTTAGATGAAGTCACTAAACTGCTGAGCCTCATTTTCCCATCTGCTACACAGGACTGACTCCTCCCCGCCCCCCCCAAGCCCCTCTATTTCCAATGTGTGAGACATTTAATCTTATTTCAGAGAATAAGCAGCTCAGTATCATGTTTGCAAGCATATAGCACAATACTTGGCAGTAATCAAGCGCTTTAGCTGATCTAAACTTAAGAATTCCCTGAAAAGATTCTAACTTGTTCAGTTTCACTGATTCAATTATTCCACTCTCGAAAGCCACCAGGATTGAAAAAAGAAAGCTCTACTCTTGCCTGAAAAAAACAACCCCGTGCTTAGGTTTCGTTACTGGAATACAGCTATTGAATAATACTTGGGGGAAAAAAAAATAAACCAAACCCTTCTCCCCTCCACAATCAAAGCAAACACTACACTAAAACACAACCCAAAGCCAGCAAAAACAGTCTCTTGAATGAGTTCTTCAAGTTGATAGACCTGCCAAGATCGACCAACTCATAAAGCTAATATTTCTGATGTGTAGAAATAATTAACCACCCACCTTAGTCTATGTATCACTGAAAACCTAAGCCAGGCATTCCAAATGACAAACAACTACAGCTAGTGTGACAGATCATAATCAATTCCAAGACAACAGACATGCCTTTAAACATGCCAGTCTGCTCACATCTACTTTTGTGTTAGGTGTCCTAGCAGTGGTGAGAAATTATCTACACCGCAATGAGCGCAACAGTAACAAGCACAGAACTGCCGGTGTCTGAAGAAAACCAATGGGATGACTTGAGGTGCCAAAGTCAACACCCTCCACGTGGAAATCAAGAGCTGCAGAGCACACCCAATACACTATGATGGTAGTGAACTCAGCAGAGCAAAGCTGCTGCCCCCTCCTATCCCACTCGTTTGACAGTAGGCCAATCTGTACTATGTCATGTTGCAGGGCTGTGTTAACTGAAGAAACAGAGCAGGTAAAAATTGCACCATTAAGGATCTGAAAAACCTGAAGGAAAACAACAAACACCCAAACCAACCCATACCTAAGCATTTTTCATACAGATATGTTCCTCTAGATACTAATTACATATATATATATATAAAACATCTGTTATCTCTCTATCACTGCAGCTTGTGGAATGCATGGTATATGACTTATTTAGATGAGAATTAAATTGACAGTTGCCACTTTTAACCCAGTGTAAGTAAATGGCATGCCAAGAAGCTGTGAAAAGCCCAGACTGAGAATACACTCTACTGACAGCAGGTATGGATGAGAAGTGAGAGCCAAGTGCTGCAGAGAATTCTGCCTGTCATGGAGAGAGGATGGATGGTCTTCAAAATCCACATAAACCATTTAGGTGATTCGATAGTGTCTTTTAATTGTTTTCCTGTGGTAGCTATTCAAGAAATTACTCTAACTACAGTGTCTGTTCCTGTGGAACCCAAGTACAACGCTGATTACATGAACTAATAACAACGCTGATTACATGAACTAATACAGAACGTAACGAGACAGTCACAACCACAGCAGCCCCATGGCTTGAGGTGGCAAGACATCTGAAATTTCAGACCCCATGTCAGAAGTATCCACTGACAGAGAATGTCACACTGACATCAGAATGGACAGACAATGCAAAAATTGCATAAATTACACTAAAGAATGGTTTGGGTTGGAAGGGACCTCCAAAGGTCATCTAGGCCAACCCCACCCCACCCCCATGGCAAGCCCACAGGGGCATCTTCCACTAGATCAGGTTGCTCAGAGCCTTGTCCAGCCTCAGCTTGAACAGCTCCAGGGATGGGGCCTCAACTACCTCCCTGGACAACCTGTTCCAGTGTTCCACCATGCTTATGGTGCAGAACTTTTTCCTAACATCCAATCTCAATCTGCTCTGCTCTCATTTCAAACCATTGTCCTTCATCCTGTCCCTGCAGGCCTTTGCAAACAGTCCCTCTGCAGCCTTCTTGTAGGCCCCTTCAAATACTGGAAGGCTGCTCTTAGGTCAACCTGAAGGGTTCTCCTCTCCAGGCTGAACACCCCCAGCTCCCTCATCCTGTCCTTGTAGCAGAGGTTCTCCAGCTCCCGATCATTTTTGTGGCCTTCCTCTGCACCTGCTCCATCAGGTCCATGTCCTTCCTGTGTTGAGAGCTCTCCAGAGCTGGACACACTACTCTAGGTGAGGTCTCACCAGAGCAAAGTGGCAGAATCTCATCAGCGTCAGTGTTAAGTGGTAATGCCCTGTGCAAGGCTCAAATAATTCTGGATGCAGAAGATAAAACAAGGCATTTTGCAAAAGGGGATTCACATCTTCTATTCAGACACATAAACAGATGATTACAAATCCTGTCAAGAGCAGTGGGAAAAAATGAACTTTCTCCACAGCCAATCTAGAGCACCTAAAACTCCTAAAGATAGATGGCATACAGTCTAGCAAATGGCATCTCCTTTCGGCCCCTTCAAAGTCCTGGTGTCCACATTTTGACTGCCATAACTGTAATCATTCTCTTCCTGTCAACATGTATATGCATAGATGGGAGTACAGATCAAAGGATCAGGCCAGTGATTCAGGCATTCAAATGCAAACTCAGATCATCAATACTTAATTTGCTTGATGACTTGAAATAACAGACACATTTTCACCATAAAAAAGAAACTCATGCTTGTTACAAAGCTTGATCAAACCCTGAGTCAGTAAAAGAAAGCAGCATTCTACAGACTCTAAAGGTACTCTACAGCCCAGAAGAAAACAAACCCACATATGATGCTATAAAGAGAAATTAGATTTTAAATAGTGCAACAACTTTACATGTTGAAAAAAGCTGTTAGAGATGCAATGTGGATCACTCACCTCTTTGTACCAGTAGAGACATGATGTCTTAAAACCATAAATCCATATTTTATCTAAAAATACCCCACCTGTTTGCATTATTTTCTACTAATGACCATATTCTACAGATCTGCTCTCCTGTACACCTCAGCTCTGGCAGCTGCTCATGGTTAACTATACCATCTCCCGAAGTAATTCTAGTCAAAGGTATTCTATTTCTCCTACTAAATTTGCTCTCACATCACAACAAATCACCCCCTCAACGGTATCACTATAAAACCAAACACAGGACTGCCCTGGGAAGCGTATTTTCTAAAAAAATAAACAACATTAAAAACCTCAATGAGTTGTTAAGGCAAGCAAAGTATCCCAGATCAGTTTTGAAGTGCAGTAATTTGCACTTCCATGCGGATAACGCAGCATGACAAGAGCTGTGTCAGTCAATCTGAGAGCTTAGCAGAAAGTCTTTCCCTCACTCAGTATTACAGCTGAAGACATTATTACTATCAAACTATGACTGAAACCACAATGACTTTCCAGGTGGATGGAAGAAGTATTTTTGCCCAAGGATACTCTTGCAGGATTGGGTCTGTAATTAGGATAGTGCTATGCTACATATAAACACAGCTCATGCAAACTGAAAATATAAGTTATGCATTTAGGTCACTTGTTTATGCATTGGACTTAAATATTTTAACTAAAATATCTTTTCTTCAAGACTCATTTCAGGTAAGCATCCTTTCTCAGCCCACCTTCTTCTCTTTGAGGGGTCATCTGAGAAGCTGTTACAGGTGCAGTCAAGCACTTTCAAGAACTGAGGACTTGTCCTAGACTAGAGCCTTAAGAGAACAAACCTGTCAGTCCAGTGCTGTTTCATATTTTGATAGTGCTCCCAGAAATGTATTTGTTTTGGTGATAAACTGCTCTAGACTCATATCAGTGTAAGTTTAGGGAAATGTAAAATACACTAAAACAAGTACAATTAATCATGCACATCCATGTACTTCAGATAACTTATTTTTACTACCTTTCCAGCACATACACCATGACTGAAGTTACACAGACTACATTCAGTGTAGGTGGAAAACTAAAGGAACAGTTACAACCTTTTCTCTAAATCATTAGTCTAAGTGGTCTTGCAGAAACATCTCCCCTGGCACCTTCTTCCCTTACCTCCAAGCATCACACTGCTATTGTAGTGCACTAAGATCACCACTTCAGAAGTCAGTAAATAACTGGCAAGAACTTAAAAGACAGATCTGCCTGTCAAATCATAACTGCAGATTCTTCTGACCTCCAGAGATGCAGACACTTGAAGCAAAAGGAAGAAAAGACAAACATCAAAAGGGCAGATACTCCTAGTAAGGCACAAACTTCACACTGCTCACTCTCTTTGCTCCACTCACTAAGGACGATGTCCTAACCTTTTGTCTGACTGTTGTGAGCTGGCCTGAGTCCATACCTTTCAAGATCAGCATCACTTGAAGCAGTCTGGCTGCCTATCAGCTGGAGCAGATTCAGGTAGAAGCTGCACTGTCAGAGGAAGCTATCCTGTTTCAGATGGGAGTCTAGTCGCAAACTAGCACAGGCATTGTGGGCTACTAGAGAATCACGAAGCGAGCACAACTGACTGTGTAGGAGTAGTGTTTACATAGATCCGAACCAACACAGTAGTAGTACACTGTAGGAAAAAATGAAAATATCTGAAGGCATCTATGGCCTCCGTGAATCTCGCTTCCAGCAACTCTCACTATCCCAGCCTGGGAAAGCTGACACGCAGCCTGCCTCGCAAGGGCGGGTGAACAACACGAAGTCCCCGCTACCCACAGCACGAAACCACATTGCGCCGCATCTCGGGGACGTTCCCGTAAACGCCGCCAAGCACAAAGCTTTACCCATGCGAAACATCCCTGCGGTTTCCCAAAGGCTTGCGAAACTGCGGAGACAACCCCATCCTGCTTAGATAAGGGGGCTGTGGCACCCGGGCGGGGACGGCTCTTGGCCACGGCAGGGGGAGCAGCAGCAAGGCGAGGCGAGGGCACCGGGCAAGGTGAGGGCAGGCCCCGGCCCTCACGCCCCCAATCCCCCACCTCCCGACCCGGGTCGCGGTTGTGGAGGCGGTGGGGCCGCCCCGGGAAGGGAAACTCGCTGTGACAGTAACCAGACACCGCGCTGGAACAAAAGCGCCAGAGTCGGCCGCCACTGTAGAAGCAGGTTACTCCCAGCCGAGGAAGGGGCGGAAGGGGAGGGAGCGAGCCGGGAGCAGCCCGGTCCCGTGAAACACGCCCCAAGCTCCGGCGCGGGGGAGTCCCGGCCGGTCCGGGCCATGAGTCAGTGCCCCACAGAGGAAGCGGCGCCCAGAGGACAGCCGGGCGGCAGGCGCCAGCCCTCATTCCCCGCTGCCCGACCGAGCCGCTCGAGGGCTCAGTGCCCCGCAGCGCCTCGTCCTCCATCGGGCCGCTGCCCTTCTTCCCCCCCCCGCGCCTGCAGTCACCGGGGCTCAGGGAAACTCTGCTCGTCCCTTGCGCGGCGGAGTCAGCGGGAGCTCAGGTCCCGTCCCCTCCTCACAACTTTCCCCACAACAACACCCACCCGCCCCGTACCTCAGTGCTGCTCTCGGCTGTGCTATCTACAGCCATCTTCTGCCAAGGGTCCGCCAACTGCGCTAGGGGCATCTTCCCCGCTCGGCTCCCGCAGCCTGTGCACTCCGCTTTCCCGCACCCCGGCGGCGAGGCGGGGGCGGCGAGGCAGGCAACGCGCACCTCCGGAGGGCGCAGGACACCCCGACTGGCTGTAGCAGTGGCTCCTGCGGCGACTGCTGCCCGCTGCCGCCGTCCGTCCGTCCGTCCGTCCCTCCCCTCACCCCCTCCCCGCTGCCAGGCGGAGCCGCGCTTCCGCCCTCCCCCCGGACCGCCGCTCGGGCCCGGCTTCCGCTCACAATATGGCGCCCGGGCCGTACCTGCCTGGCGGATGGCGCCTGCGCGCCTCGCCGCCGGGCGCATTCACCGCAACTCCGGCCCTCACCTCCCGCAGGTGCCGGGCTGGGCCGCTGGGCGGGGTGAGGTGGAGAGCTGAGGGGGATGATGTGCCTGCCTTAGCGGGAGGTGGCAGCCAGACACGACGGAGCGCGGGCGAAAGGCAGGAGTGGCTCAGTCCCAGACACGGCCGTGCCGTCCCCCTAGCCGGAGAGGCTCTCTCGGTGACCGCGGGCGATCGGTCCGGTCGGGACTTGTGGCGGCGAGTTCCGTCACGGCCCTTGGGCCTCGGTCAGTTTTGGCCGTCGCTACGCCGGGCAGCGGCGGCCAGGCCTGCTGGGTTGAAGGGCGGCATCGGCTGAGGCGGGATTCTGTCTAGGAAGCGCCGCTGTCGGGGTTCGCCCTCAGCGCTGGCGCGGCCAGGTCCTGTCAAACCAGCCCTGACGGAGGGGACTCTTAGAGACACACAGGGAAGCTGGCCCGGGCCCGGAGCTGCTGCTGCTGCTCAGGCAGATGAGCTGTGAGGAATGGGAGCGACGAAAAGTTTTTAGTACAGTGGATGGAGAAGTTGAGAGGTGAGTGAGGAAGACATAGTGTTGTGCAGAATATCATTCGGCAAAGGGAAGGAATTAAGATGTAGGAATTTGGGTTGATCATAGGATCACAGGATGTTAGGGGTTGGAAGGAACCTTTGAACCCCCTTCCCAGAGCAGAACCATAGAATCCAGCACAGGTCACACAGGAACACATCCAGACAGGGCTTGGTAGTCTCCAGAGAAGGAGACTTCACAAGCTCTTGGGGCAGCTTGTTCCAGTGCTCTGTGACCTTCACAGTGAAGAAGTTCCTCTTCGTGTTGAGGTGGAACCTCCTGTGATGTAGTTTATATCCATTGCCCCTTGTCCTATGCCAGGCTGCAACTGAGCAGAGCCTGTCCCCTCCCTTTTGACACTCAGCCCTCAGATATTTATAAACATTTATTAAATCCCCTCTCAGTCTTCTCCTGACTAGAAAGCCCCAGGGCTCTCAGCCTCTCCTCATCAGGCAGTGCTCCAGTCCCTTAATCATCCTGTTAGGTCTCTGTTGGACTCCCTCCATCAGATCCTTGTCCCTCTTGAACTGGGAAGCCAAAAACTGGACATAATAGTCCAGGTGAGGTCTCACCAGGGCAGAGTAGAGGGGGAGGAGAGTGATAGTTGCCTCGAATTGCAAAAGTCATACATCTGTGGGCCAAGAGACATGAAGATAAAGCTAGCAATAAAATCCCACAGGTTCTGAAATTAGCCCTTAATTCTACTTTTTCTTTTCAGCTGTTAGCTAGTACACTAGCAGATAACTTCAATGTATACTGAAATCCATCAATATATGTAGTCTTACATGGTTCTCTTAAAATGTTAAGCACTGTAACAAACACCCACCCTTTTGCCATGTGAGATGGTTTGGCTGATGCAGGAGAATCCTTGAAACATGAAACCAGTCACTGAAGATGGGTACTGGTATCAGACATCTTGCTGGCAGAGCCAAATGTGTCAGAACTGTGTCTGAGAGGCCACTTTGGTTTTAATAGCTCCCTTCCTCCATTCCACCCCCTGCAAGCATTTCTAGATTTTGACAGGTCATGTGCTTTGCTCCACTCTTGATAAAAGTTAACATTCCTTAAATATCTGGGTTTTTTTTTTGGGGGGGGAGGAGGAAAAGCAAGAGTGCTGGTAATTAAAAATGCTCGTGTGTGTGTGCACGCACAAACACAGGCTGCTTCTGTTTCTGCTTGGTAGCATTTTTGAGCCTGCTTTATTTTCATGTAAGCATAAATGCCTGTCTACAAAGAGCTACAAAGGAGTGGACATAATGAATCAGGCTTCAGCTGGTGCTACAGAGACTTCCATATCTGGAGTAAAAGGTCATGGCTGAATGATTACTTGAAGTCATCACCAGTGCCAGGAGAAGCAGCTGTGCCCTCCCCTTGTTCATGCTGTTTGGTCTGGCCATTGCATCAGCCTCTCTTTTGACGTGGTGTAATTGCTTGTGCTACCCTGTGGTGAGTTGGACTGGGGAATAGATCTACCTCAAATGAAAGGAGAAGAAAAGCAGCAAACTGTGGCAACGAACCCCACAATCCAACACTCATCTAGAAGGTGTAGTGGTGCGTTAGATGGAATTATAGGACCTGGGGGTCCTAGTGGATGGAAGGTTGACAATGAGCCAGCAATGTACTCTTGTGGCCCAGAAGAATGCTATTCTGGGGTGGGTTAGAAGGACTGTGGTTAGTAGGTCAAGAGAGGTTCTCCTGCCCTGGAGAGGCCACATGTGGGATATTGTGTCCAGTTCTGGGCCCCTCAGTTCAAGAAGGATCTCAGGGAACTGCGTGAGAGAGTCCAGCACAGAGCCACAAAAATGATTAAGGCAGTGGAACATCTCCCTTACGAGGAGAGCCTGAGGGAGCTGAGGGGTACGTAGCTTGGAGCGGAGGAGCCTGAGAGGTGACCTCATTTGTGTTTATAAGAATGTAAAGGGTGAGTGCCAAGAGGATGGAGCCAGGCTCTGTTCAGTGATGCCCAATGACAGTACAAGAGGCAATGGATGGAAGTTGAGGCATAGGAAGTTCCATGGAAACAGGAGGAAAAAAAATTTCACTGTGACGGTGGCAGAACACCGGAACAAGCTGCCCAGGGAAGTAGTGGAGTCTCCCTCTCTGGAGATATTCCAAACCCACCTGGATGTGTTCCTGTGTGATCTGCTCTAAGTGCTCCTGCACTGCCAGGGAAATTGGACTGGCTGATCTTTTGAGGTCCCTTCTGGCCCCTAACATTCTGTGGTTCTATGATTCTGTGATAATGCAGTATCTTCTGGATTAAAGTCAATAGAATATGAAAAAGTAAATGCAATCCCAAAAGTGTGAAATCCTTTTTTTTCCCAGTATTACAACCATACTTCTGAGGTATATCACTTGAATTTAATGCACAGGGAAGTAAGCAGAATTTGCTGTCCAAATTTACATGGGAAAAACCTCCAAGGAGTTAAAAATAAAGTAAAAGATCACTGCAATGTATTTGTACAGCTACTAGATGCAGAGAGTCTCTTCCTTTCAAGACACCTGGATTTAATTCCTAGCAGATCACAAAGGACAATTGTGTAATTTAGTAAGTCACTTAATATAGATGAGATTCAACCAAAGAGACTTAGTCTTAATGATGTTTTCAAAAGTGTGAAGAGGCCTTGATTGGAGAAGTGTAAATACATCCTGGCAAAACAGACTGAGGAAGCCTTGGTGCTAATTAGAACTCCTTGCTCCCTGCTTTAGTTGCAAATCTAAAGAACATCCCCTTAACCTCATTGAGAAATTGAAAGGATGGTTTCATTGATGTTTGGAAAGCTGACAAAGGCTGAGGGAGAGAGACAGAGTGCTGCAAGAAGTTTCTAGCTGGTGTGAGTTGTCATAGCAGAGGCCCCAGAAGGATTTGGTGTATGAACCAGGGTTAAAGAGAGTTATAATCAATAATTAAAAAGGGAAGAAGTGAAATGGATGGCTATTGTGTGTTAAGACTTAACCTGACCTTTCAAACAACATCTGCTGAAGGGTGCTTTCACCATTCCAGGCCCCTGGATGATGGAATCGTACAGGAATGCAAACATTTCCTACAATTTCCTCTGGCAGACTCTTCTTTGAAGTTCTGATCCTGTAAGTGTAGTAGAAGACACAGTAATGACAATAAGAGTACTTCTAAATCCTACATGTATTAGAGAGAGGGTGTCTGACTCACCACTTGAAACTTGATCTTTTCTGGATGTTAAGTATGTTTACATAAAATAGCAGTGAAAGAGTAACACATAATGGCTCAGGCTCGATAGTGTTACTGCTCCGAGTTGTATCTGTGGTTACTATACGAGCAGGAAATACTCTGCCTGTGGTTTCTACATCCTGAGTGAAAAATCTGGAATTCAATAAAATATGGTTTCATTACAGCATACCTGTCTCTGACATATGCTATCATTTCAGTTTTTCTGTGCATACTGATAGCTTACATTTATCTTCTGAGCGACAAAGCTTATCCTCCTCGTCACAGAGCAGGAGAAACCTTTTGCTGAGATTTGAAATCTTCACATGGAAACCTGCTATCAAATACTGAATACAAGTTGTCAGCCTCTTATGGTGGAACATTAGGAAGTAGATCAGAAATTCAGATTGAGGAGTGTGGCCAGCAGGGCAAGAGAAGTGATTCTTCCCCTTTACACTGCTCTTGTGAGACCCCCACCTTGAATGCTGTGTCCAGTTCTGGTGTCCCCAGCATAAGAAGGACACGGAGCTGTTGGAGTGAGTCCAGAGAAGGACCACAAAAGTGATCAAAGGGGTGGAGCACCTCTGCTATGAGGATAGGCTGAGGGAGCTGGGGGTGTTCAGCCTGGAGAAGAGAGGGCTCCAGGGGGACCTTAGAGCTGCCTTCCAATACTTGAAAGGATCCTACAGGAAGACTGAAGAGAGACTTTTCATCAGTGTGTAGATACAGGACAAGGGGGAATGGTTTGAAGCTGAAGGAGAGTAGATTTACAGTGGATCTTAGGAAGAATTTCTTCAGTACAAGGGTTTTGAGACTCTGTAACAAGCTGCCCAGGGAGGTTCTGGATACCTCCTCCCAGGGAGTGTTGAAGGCCAGGTTGGATGAGGCCTTGAGCAGCTGAGTCTAGTTGTGAGGCATCCCTGCCTGATAACAAAAAAGACAAATCCAAACCATACAGAAGAGACAGTTTTAGACTAAAATGGTATCATATTACACAAGGTACTATAGAAATAATGAACTTGTCAGCTTCACAAGTCACTGCTATAGAACACACCAGGTCTAGAGGAGACCATAGTATTACATGTACCTTACCTGTCTCTTCCCCCCAGCTTAGGAGTGAAAAGGTCACACACCTTGCTGTTATTGTTATCAAATTGAGCCTGATTTATAGAGTCTGTTGATCAGCAAAGCCTAGATTACCTAGTTGGGGTTTTTTGGTTCTTTTTTTTTTTTTTTTAAATCTAACCTTACTCCTCAATTTCCTGATTTTATGCCCTCCCAATTAAATAGTTTTAAGGTCCCCACGATTCCTTGGTCTCTTTGAGAGCTACCCACCAAATCATGTGCTCTAACAACCCTACTCTTCACTTCCTTTCATAGATTACCCTGTGCCTCTTAGCCAAGAATCCTTTTTGAATCTAGAAAGCTTTACTTTCTCCTTTTTGACCATTACACTCCACAGGAGCCTCCTGACTGACCTAACAGCTGTCTTTTATTCTGCCTGACACACGATCCCCATTCCCAGCAGTCTGCTGATCTTTCCTGGAATACCTGCTGTTGAAGTGATCAGACCTAAAAATACAGTTTGCTACCATAACTGGCTTGAAAGATCTGTGTGTTCCCTCAGAGCAGTTCACTTGCTCTTTCTTCAGCATGTCACATTTGTGTCTTGCCTTTTCCCCTGTAGAATAGAACGGAATGGTTTGGGTTGGAAGGGACCTTTCAGGATCATCTAGTCCAACCATACTGCAGTGACCATAAACATCTTCAACAAAATCAGGTTTTTCAGAGTCCCACCCAGCCTGACCTGGAGTGTTTCCAGGGATGGGGCATCTACCATTTCTCTGGACAGCCTGGGCCATTGTTTCAGTATCCTCAGCATAAAAATTGTCCTCCTTAGATCTAGTCTAAAGCTCCCGCTTTTAGTTTCAAACCATCACCCCTCGTCCTGGTCACAACAGGCCCTGCTGAAAAGTCTGTCCCCAGCTTTCTTATCAACCCCCTTTAAATACCAAAAGGCCACCAGGAGGTCTTCTTGGAGCCTTCTCTTCACTGTAGAGAACCAGTGTCATTCAGAGGGGGACCCAACTTTGTGTCCAGCCACCACATCCATACATTTTTTCTCATGATCAGTAAAACCTCTAACATCATCAAATGCAGATCACAAGGGATCAGAGTTGTGCATGGCATGTAGCAGGCAGCATGTGGCATTGTCCCCATCTCTCGGTATGATGGCTGCTGTTCCAGTGCAGCTGGGGAATTCCTGCTGCAAGCCCTGGCTTACCTCAGGGATTCACACTTCTGTGTCCTCTTGATATGACTTATGTGAAAAAGGAACTTCACTGATAGTTGACTTACCCTGAAGTGTTTCTTCACCACTCCGTATGAGCGGATGGTAGGCAAACTTCAAAGTATGCTGGCACCTTTCCTTGTGTTCCATGGGTGATTCACTGATTAAAAGGCTTTTGTTAATAAGGTTTTAGTTTCTCTGGCTAATGCTGCATTGTGGAGGAACACTTGGGTTTCAAAAATGATAAATGGAAGATGGTGAAGGCCATACCTGGAGTATTGTGTCTAGTTCTGGGCTCCCCAGTTCAAGAGGGACAGGGACCTACTGGAGAGAGTGCAGTGAAGGGCCTTGGGGATGATTAGGGAACAGAACCAGGTCTCTTAGCAGGAGAGGCTTAGAGACCTGGAGCTCTCCAGCCTGGAAAAGAGAAGACTGAGAGGGGATGTTGTAAGTCTGTACAAATATGTAGGGGGTGGAGGTCATGAGGTTTGGGCTGGGCTCTTTTCAGTGGTGCCCAGTGATAGGACAAGGGGCAGCAGGTACAAACTAGAACACAGGAGTCTTCAATTGAATTTAAGGAGAAACTTCTTTACTTTGAGGGTGATGGAGCACTGGAACAGGCAGCCCAGGAAAGGTGTGGAGTCTCCTTCTCTGGAGACATTCCAAACTCACCTGGACATTTCACTCCTGTGTAGCCTGATCTAGGCATACCTGCATTATCCAGGGGGTGGGATTAGATGATCTCCAGAGGTCTTTTCCAGCACCTACCATTCTATGATTCAATGATTATATACTCTGAATATGGATATTTTAGATCCCCAGCAATCATTCCAGGACCATACAATGCCACAGTTCCACAGTGAGTGTTTGTTTCCGTCACCCAAAGTCAGCACTTACTGAAGGGAAGCATGTGATGCTAGAATCTAGAAGGAATGAAGAGAAATGTGTTAGCTGAAACCACCCTGTCCTCCTCATGGGTATTGCATTCTGCCCCTGCTGTGTTATTCCACTTTGTCCTATTTGATGGAGTAAAGACACCCCTCAAGACCTTGCTTCAGAGCAGCCTTGACAAAAGGAGTAGTGAGATGAGGCGGCAACAACATTTAACCAGCTGAAGGTGGTGTTAAAACATGGTCCTTTATTTGGAGCTTTGGTGTTGCAGTAAGGTAACAGGTGAGTCAAAAGGGATAAAATCTCTGCTCTATGAGCTGTGAAAGCTTCTGGGCTGTGATGTGCTTAAGCTAAGGAGGGGTATGGACTTGATCTGGCAGGATGCTGTCAGTGAAGAAGGGGAGGTTGTGGAAGAGCTTTGGCTTTTTGGTCATTTTCCAGTAAGCAAAAGGGAAGGTAATGTAAGATCTAGGAAGAAACAAAAAGGAGAGGGTGAGAAGAGGAGATGGCTCTTTGAAGAGGGAAGAGGAAAAAGAGCAAAAACAATTCTAAAGAGCATAAAAGGAGCCCTTGTGTCTTGGAAATGAGTAGCCAGTTACTTCTATGTAAGAATTTTTGTGTCAATGTTTGGTGAATCACGGGAGACTGGAGAGGCTGATGTGTTAAGTGATGTAGAGCTGCTCTAAGCAGTTGCAGAAATCTGCCAATATTTTCATTTTTAGAGACACTTGATAGAAGATTAATGAAGCAACCATGCAGTGTCTCATTGAATCCACTACAAGATACAACTTCCAATGGCTTCACTAAATGTTTGCAGTGACAAGTGGATTTTCAGCTCACCGGTGGGCCTAGAACTTCATGGAGCCTTTGGTATTACATCACTACCAGAAAGGATTAAGCAAGTTGTCAGGATTATCTTCCTTCTCTACTGATACACTTGCAGCAAAAGTGGAACTTTGATTTTCAAAGCAGCAGCTTTGAAAATCACAGTTTTCAGGTAGCGATGACTTTATTTTGCCTGCTTCACCAGAATGAAATCTCTTCTGCTGCACAAAAATTAGCTACTTGCCCTAGATGAACAAAAGCTATGATGAGGGCTTTGATCAGTGCTGACAGTGTTCCTGTAGTATTTCAGTGTCTCATTCCTTTGTGCTTTCTAGAACCACTGCTGATGACGTTGGTTAAGAGAGGGTGAAAACTGCAATAAGATGGCCATCACCAGAGAGTGCTGAATTGGTCTCTTGCAGGGATTCTTTCATTATTAACTTAATTGCTACAGGTTATTATTTTTGTATTTAATAGTCTTTCAGGATCATAGAATCATAGAATGGTCTGGGTTGGAAGGAACATCCAAAGGTCATCCAATCCAAACCCTCTGCAGTCAGCAGGGACATCCTCAATTAGAGCAGGTTGCCCAGAGCCCTGTCGAGCCTCACCTTGGATATCTCCAGGGATGGGGCCCCAAACACCTCCCTGGGCAACCTGTTGCAATTTTCCACCACCCTCTTGGTCAAGAACCTATTCTTAACATCCAAATCCTTTATGAGTTTCTTAAAGCACCACTCTTGTTTATGACAAAATTTGTCCACTGTAGTCCAGAGAACCCCCTTTTACATTAGTGACACACCACTGCTATTGTTTGTATGGTTGTATTCCACACTGGGTTTATTTTTACCCTAGAAACAAGCAGAAAATCTGCCTGTAATTTCCTTCCAGCCAGCTCTGACTGCCTTTTCTGAGTCTTCTTAATCCCCTGTACATTTCTTCACCATTTCATCTTCTGAAGACAGACCTGGTTCTCTTAATTTAGTTCTTGTGTTTCTTTTCAGGAGTAGTTCATTATTCTCACACACCCCTATCTGTCACTAGACAGAAGAAGCAGGCTGCCTGCTCTCCCTGCAGTACATGAAGTGGAACCATGGTGCTTACCCACCTCATGTACATCTATTTCATCACTTATTACTTCTCCTCTCTCCTGCCCTGACATCTTAATTTTTACCTATATCCACATTGCATGCAGTGCATCAAAAACCTTGCTTCCCCTTTTCACAGCTAAACCCTTTCTCTTAATAACTTCCCACTTGCTGTACAAGAGAGCTCTCTAATCCTCCTTGTGAAGTCATCAGCTTCTCTTTAAGTTGTGTACCTTCAGGAGCTGCATATTTGCAAATCAGTGTTTCCTGTCTGTTGCCACTGCCAGGAGTTGCAGTCCCATTGCTGCAATAATCTCATCACCTTTCTCTCATCACTCAGGCACAACTCCAGACTGCTCCCATCTGTCTTGACATTTCTGCACCTTCACTTCTTTCAGCTTCTTACTCAAGTTGGGTTTGTGGCTCTGTCCCATCTCATTTCACTTCCCTTGTTTTATCCATTACCTTGTTCATGGTTCTTTATCCTTCTGTATCTTCTTTTCTACTGTTTCTCAGCTTCATGCATTTTTTATGTCACCTTGTGCTTCAGGCTTCTGCTTTTTCCCAAGATCTTCTTGAGTCTTTTTGTATCCAGTCTCTCCGCTGCTGTCCCAGAAAGTGTATTTTTTCCAGGTTAGAAAACTCTTCAAAGTGCAGCTTTTGTAGTGTCAAAAAGCAGAAGCTTTCCACCTCCGCTCTAAAGCAAGGAGAGCACTTGAGAGAGATGTATTTCTGCAGAGGTAGGGCCACATCCTCTGGGACTCACAGGTTGGGCATCCAAAGACTGACAGACTCCACAGAAGGTCATTTTTGGATGTTCACAAATCCACAGATTGCATTGGGTTGGAATGGATCCTCAAAGATCATCTTGTCCAACCCCCTGCAGGCAGTGGGCACCCTTCCAACCGGATCAGGCTGCCCAGGGACACATCCAGTCTGATCTTGAATATCTCCGGGGATGGGGCCTCAACCACATCCCTGGGCAGCCTCTTTTGGTAGTTCACCATTCTCATTGTAAAGAACTTCTTCCTGATGTCACCCCTGCTCCAGTTTCAAACCACTGCCCCTCATCCTATCACTCCAAGCCCTTCTAACCAGTCCCTCCCCGGCCTTCTTGTAGGTCCCTTTCAGATACTCAAATGTAGCTCTAAGGTCTCCATGGAGCCTTCTCTTCTCCAGCCTGCCTTCAGAGGAGGCTCTCCTGTGTTCAGGGCTCCAGAGCTGGATGCAGTACTCCAGGTGAGGTCTTACCAGAGCACAGTGGCAGAATCACTTCTCTCAGCCTACTGGCCACACTTCTTTTGCTGCAGCCCAGGCTGCCATTAGCTTTCTGGGCTGCAAGTGCACACTGTTGGCTCATGTCCAGCTTCCAGCACCCCCAAATCCTTTTCTGCAGGGCTTCTCTCAATTTCATTATCCCCCAGCCTGGACTGATGTTGAGGGATAATGATATTGATAAGGACCTATTGATGGGGAATGCCCTATTGAACCTCATGAGATTCTCCTCAGCCACCTCTCCAGCCTGTCCAGGTCTCTCTGGATGGCACCCAGATTTACCATCTGCACCACTCATCTTGGTATCATCTGGAAATTTGCTGAGGGTGCCCTCAATCCTGCTGTCTGTAGCACTGATGACAAATGGTTTAAACTGTTTTCCTTTTTTTTTTATTTAGGTGCAATTCTTAAGTTTTTGGAGGACTTGTCCCCACTGAATACAAGGCTAAAACTGCTGTAAACCTTAGGTATTGGTGCTCCCTAAAGAAGGGGAAAAAAAGAAAGAAAGAAAAAGTTGTATTCAGTTAAAAGCCTTTGAAAAAGGCATGGAATGACAATTGCAAAAAAATACCTAATTTGAGGGAGTGGGTGGAAAGCAAATAAATTAGGAGTAGGCATAAGAAAAAGTTAAGCTTCCCTTTATCTCTTTTATACCTCTCCTTTCCCAGTGCTGTGGAGACTGAAAATAACTCCACTCTCAGTGATGTCATCACCATCAGAGGCATGCTGTCAGCTTAATTTGTTTTCCAACTTCAGCAAGGGAAATAGACTCTGACTGCTGACTCACTTGTTAGGGCTGAAGGAAAGTAGTTATGCTTATTTCTATCTATTTGACCACGAGTTTGGGGCTTTAAATATCCACCTTCTTTGTAGCAGGTACAGGTACTCCTATTCATGAAGCAAAAAAGGAAGAGTCTGAAATAGCTCTGCACTTTGTTATCATGGAGTAGATGTTGTCTAAAGCAGGGATATCTAAGATTTTTGCAGAGTTGCCCTACTGAACAGTTGACCATAGAACCATAGAATGGTTTGAGTTGGAAGGGACCTCCAAAGCTCATCTAGTCCAACCTCCTCTGCAGTCAGCAGGGACATCTTCCACTAGATCAGGTTGCCCAGAGCCTTATCCATCCTGACTTTGGAGATCTCCAGGCATGGGGCCTCAACTACCTCCCTGGGCAACCTATTCCAGTGCTCCACCACCCTCATGGTGCAGGACTTGTTCCTCACATCCAATCTAAATCTGCTCTTCTCTCATTTCAAACCATTGTCCCTGGTCCTATCACTGCAGGCCTTTGGAAACAGTCCCTCTGCAGCCTTCTTGTAGCCCCCTTCAAGTACTAGAAGGCTGCTCTTAGGTCTCCCTAGAGCTTTCTCTTCTCTAGGCTGACCAACCCCAGCTCCATCAGTTTTCTTCTTCCAGACCAGGTCACAATGGTCCTTTACTTGCTAGTTGCCTGGGGTGGTTGGGTTGTTTCCTTAACCTCAGTCTCAGCATTTAACATCATACCAGTGGTGGCAGCAAGCAGTAGTTTGGCTGCAGATCCATTGTTCAGATGCTTTTATTTTTATTTTCTTGGCTTGCCCCCTAATGTTTCTGCAAGCTGAAGTGAAGTCTTGTGGAAAACCTGTGCAAATGCTCCCCCCTCTTGTCCATTTCAGTGACCTGAAATAAAAAAAAAAGTGATTTCCATGGTCCTCTGAGGATGAGTAGAATTCCTCTTCTCCACAAAGAATATTCTTGATGTTTGCATGAAAGATTTGACAGAAAATACTAAAAGCAACACCAATAAAAGAGGTTTGCAGTTGTTTTTGGACTGGCAACGTAGCAGCAAGCAGACACTTCTCCTGACAGCACACTTGGGTTTTGGGTTTTTTTTTGCTCTCCTTCTGTGTTTAAGTATCCAGGGGCCAGCTCCTCTGCTGGCAGAAGATGAGAGGGTCTCTACCTTTTTAAACCACTTTGCATCTTCTAGGGATTTAAAGCTTTGACTGCCTCTGGCTTGCCTAAACAAAGTGGAGTTGTGTCCATTATGAAAAGGTAAGGAGTATTTGAATGCAGTGAAGCCCTGAAGAAAAGGACCTGGGGGTGTTGGTGGATGAGAAGCTCAGCAGTGTGCACTCACAGCCCAGAAAGCCAATCACATCCTGGGCTGCATCAAGAGAAGCATAGTCAGCAGGTTGAGGGAGGTGATTCTCGCCCTCTACTCAGCTCTGGTGAGACCACACCTGGAGCACTGTGTCCAGTTCTGGAGCCTCTATTACAGGAAGGATCTGGAAGTGCTGGAACATGTCCAGAGAAGGGCCACGAGTGTGATCAGAGGGCTGCAGCTGCTCCTCCCCTATGAGGACAGACTCAGAGAGTTGGGGCTATTCAGTCTGGAGATGAGAAGGCTCTGAGGAGACCTAATTGTGGCCTTCCAGTATCTGAAGGGGGCTACAAGAAAGCTGGGGAGGGACTTTGTAGGGTGTCAGGGAGTGACAGGACTGGGGAGGGATGGAAAAAAATTAGAAATGGGTAGATTCAGTTTGGATGTCAGGAAGAAGTTGTTCCCCATGAGGGTGGTGAGACACTGGCACAGGTTGCCCAGGGAGGTGGTGGAAGCCTCTTCCCTGGAAGTTTTAAGGCCAGGCTGGATGTGGCTGTGAGCAACCTGATGCAGTGTGAGGTGGCTCTGCCCATGGCAGGGGGATTGGGACTAGATGATCCTTGAGGTCTCTTCCAACCCTGACAATTCTATGATTCTATGAATGGCTCTGAATATTTAGAGCAAAGAAGAGCACACATGAAATAATGCTAAGAAAAAATGCTACAGATTGTTTCAGCTCATCCTCAGGATGTTTAACTAATGTTCCCTTTGTTTCAATTTATTTTTCTGTAACTCTTAGAATTTATTTAATATCAGATCTGATCTTATTTTTCTGCCTGTAGCTTGTTTGGTTTTAGATCTTCCTTCCAGAGTTTAGGTTGGGAGCTATTCCTTGCTGGTTTTTTCTTTCCACCCTTTTGTTAGGATCCAGGAGTAGAACGTAGATGCTGGTGTGTTTCTAAATTCTCGTGGACTCAATGGATCCTTTATTTAGTTGTTGATTTATTTATTTATTTATTTATTTATTTATTTATTTATTTATTTATTAAAGAGGTTCTTCTCAAACAGAGAGATTGGCCATTGGAATGGGCTTCCCAGGGAGGTGGTGGGGTCAACGTCCCTGGAGGTGTTTAAAAAGAGCCTGCACGAGGCACTGTTGGCCATGGTCTGGTTGATCAGTTAGGGTGATAGGTTGGACTTGATGATCCTGGAAGTCTCTTCCAACCTGGTTGATTCTGTGATTTTTAACTCATCTCACTTCTTACTCAGGTGCATTCATTTTAGTGAATTGTGGATTTCTGTAGGGAAAAGGAATTATAGAAATTGATGTCAAAGCAATAAGTAACTGGTTTATACATTGTTTTAGTGTACCACAGAATCACAGAAACATTCAGGTTGGAAAAGACCCTCAGGATCACCAAGCCCAACCAATAACCCTGTTCTACGAGGTTCTCCTCTACATCAGTACATTGCCTTCTCTTGCACCTCACATTTAAATGAAATGGTGACATTAGTTTTCACAGTTTGTATGTAAGAAGATGCATTCTGCAACGGAAATCAGTCCAAGAGCTGTTGGAGTGAGTCCAGAGGAGGGCCACAAAGATGATCCAAGGGCTGGAACACCTCTGCTATGAGGATAGGCTGAGGGAGCTGGGGGTGTTCCGTGTAGAGAAGAGGGGGACCTTAGAGCTGCCTTCCAGTATCTGAAGGGATACTACAGGAAGGTTGGAGAGGGACTTTTCGTAAGATTGTCTATCAATAGGACAAGGGGGAGAAGGCCTACAGTGATAGAATGAGGGACAATGTTTGATATTAGAGAAGAGGAGATTGATATTGGATGTCAGGAACAAGTTTTTTACCAGGAGGGTGGTGGAACACTGTGAGAGGTTGCCCAGGGAGGTTGTTGAGGCCCCATCCCTGGACATCTTCAGGGTCAGGGTGGAAAATGCTCTGAGCAACTTGATTTAGTGGAGGATGTCCCTGTTGATTGCAGGGGGGTTTGTTAGATGACCCAAACCATTCAATGATTCTATGAGTGTACAAAATACAACAAAAGCAAAGGAACCATGGAAGGAAATGTCTTATTCCCTTATGCACTGTGTCATTTTGCCTTACAAAAGGCCATTTTCTCATGGTAAGGTCTCAGAGCAGGCCCTGAAATAAGCTCTGTATTTGTTTCACCCATTTGTTCCTGGCACCTATACTGATTTGCCCTCTCTCATGGGATAGCTATTTCTATGCAATATTCAAAATGCTACCTGAGCAGCTGCTGACTTCCATGCTTTGTGCTTGCCAGCAAAGCAAAGGAAATACAATGGTCAACACAAGTCCAGCAAAGGGCCACGAGGATGATCAGAGGGCTGGGTCACCTCTCCTGTGAAGACAGGCTGAGAGAGTTGGGGTTGTTCAGCCTGGAAAAGAGAAGGCTCTGAGGAGACCTTATTGTGTCCTTCAGTAGCTGAAGGGAGCCTACAAGAAAGCAGGGGAGGGACTTTTTAGGGTGTTGGGTAGTGGTAGGATGGGGGGGGAATGGATCCAAGCTGGAGGAGGGGAGATTTAGGTTAGACTTTAGGAAGAAGTTGTTCCCCATGAGGGTGGTGAGACACTGGCACAGGTTGCCCAGGGAGGTGGTGGAAGCCTCATCCATGGAAGTTTTTAAGGCCAGGCTGGATGTGGCTGTGAGCAACCTGCTGTAGTGAGGTGTCCCTGCCTGTGGCAGGGGGGTTGGAACAGGATGATCCTTGAGGTCCCTTCCAACCCTGACATTTCTGCGAAAAGGTAGTTCAGTTTGACTTCTTATCTGGAGGAAGAAGCTAATAGTGCTGTTAATTGCTCGCCTTTAAAACGGCAAATCTTCATTACAGCTATTGTTCCCAACTCAAGAATCAGTTGGGCTTGCTGTCTGTCACAATTCCTAGCTGCAATTCTTAAGCACCAGGAACTGCCTCTGTACAAAAGGCTGCAATCAAGCACTTGCCAAAATTAAATAGATGCGTGCATCGACATGCTTATTATAGCATTATGATGTAATATGTGCCAGGTGGATGCACAGAATCAAACCCACAGAGATATCCCAGCTTTAAGAGTTTGTATTGTTTGGTAAAACATAGCTAATACCACCCCTCCCCCCCCCCTTTTTTTTTTTTCTTTCCTTCAGAGGCATTGAGACATTCAAAAAACTTCCTCTGGGGTGGATGGGCAGGGTTTATTAAGGCTAAGAAGTGTTGGTTCTCCTAGCATATCTGTAACACATTTTCATAGAATCATAGAGTCATAGAATCAATAAGGTTGGAAAAGACCTCAAAGATCATCAAGTCCAACCTATCACCCAACACCTCATGACTAACTACACCATGGCTCCAAGTGCCACATCCAGTCCCCTCCTGAACACCTCCAGGGGTGGTGACTCCTGCACCTCCCTGGGCAGCACATTCCCATGGCTAACACCTCTCTTTGTGAAAGAACTTTCTCCCCACCTCAAGCCTAAACCTCCCCTGGCACAGCTTGAGACTATGTCCTCTTGTTCTGGTGCTGGTTGCCTGGGAGAAGACACCAACCCCCACCTGGCTACTACCTCCCTCCAGGGAGTTGTAGACAGCAATAAGGTCTCCCCTGAGCCTCCTCTTCTCCAGGCTAAACAACCCCAGCTCCCTCAGCCTCTCCTCACAGGGCTGTGCTTCAGACCCCTCCCCAGCTTTGTTGCCCTTCTCTGGACATGTTCAAGTATCTCAATGTCCTTCTTAAATTGAGGGGCTCAGAACTGGACACAGGACTTGGAGGAATTGGAGATTTATTGTATTATTCACAGATGTATCTACTCTGTGTAAAAGTGCTTGTTAATTCTGGTGGAATAGAAGCTGAACATGAGCAAACAATGTGCACTTGCAGCCCAGAAAGCCAATGGCATCGTGGGCTGCATCAAAAGAATCATGGCCAGCAGGTCGAGAGAGGTGATTCTGCCACTTGACTCTGCTCTGGTGAGACCTCACCTGGAGTACTGTGTCCAGCTCTGGAGCTGTCAACACAGTAAGGACATGGACCTGATGGAGCAGGTCCACAGGAAGGCCACAAAAAATGATCAGGGAGCTGGAACACCTCTACTATGAGGACAGGCTGAGGGACCTGGGTGTGTTCAGCCTGGTGAAGACAAGGCTTCAGGAAGAGCTAAGAGCAGCCTTGCAGGACCTGAATGGGGCTACAAGAAGGCTACAGAGGGACTGCTTACAAAGGCCTGCAGTGATAAGACAAGAGGCAGTGGTTCGAAAAGAGAGAAGAGCAGATTTAGATTGGTTCTGCACCATGAGGGTGCTGGAACACCGCAACAGTTGAGGCCTCATCCCTGGAGATCTCCAGGGTCAGGCTGGACAAGACTCTGAGCAAGCTGATCTAGTGGAGGATGTCCTTGCTGACTGCAGGGGGCTGGGACTAGCTGGCCTTTAGAGGTCCCTTCCCACCCAAACCATTCTATGATTCTATGATTGCTTTGGATGGCTAAAACTGTGTGAAAGAATCCATTCCCTGGGGGGAAGTGTTGTGGGAATGCCAGGTGGGAATAATGGGATAAAGTGCTTTGGGATGTACTAATTGATTCAAATCTGACTATGAGAAGCTTTTTTGAACTGCAATGCTTAGATGATTGAGGTAATTGTAGGAAAAAGAGACATTCAAGCAGGTGTGTGTGACTGCCAAAATCTTCTCTGGAGTATTGTGTGCACTTCTCAGCGTCAGTGAGAGAGGCAGAGGGAATTCAGGGTGGAACAGGTGCAAAGAAGTGGGAATGAAAAGTGCTGTACTCCAGAGAGCTTGCTCAGCTTAGAAGTGCAAAGGCTGAAAGAGGTCATGGCTGCTCTCTGTGAATGTAAAACAGGTAAAACACCTGGAAGGGAGGGAGCCACTTATGCTGAAGAGCATGGCACAGGAACAAATGAGTGTAAATTGGCCATGAAGAAATGGAGATTGAAGGCTGGGATGGTTCATGCGCATCAGGGCAACAAAGTTTTGCCTGCTTTAAAACCACAGTGGAAATAAGGGAGAGCAGAATCTCTGTAGTTTTAACCCACAACTTGGTCACTTTCCAAAAAGAAAGATGCAGGCTGTTTGCTGGTAATACCAGATAGGTAGAACTTGATACACTGGGAAATTCCAGCCATCCATTGCTCCTGGGTCAGTCTCAAGCCTTTCTACTTGGGCAGACAAAGCTGGTGTCAATAACAGAGGAAACTAAAGCTAACCTAAAATGAAACTATTAGTGGCTTGCTGTGAGAGGGTGAGTAATTATTTAGAAGACAATATGCCCCTGTGGATATGAGAATCAAGTTCCTGCTGGTAGCATTTAGCTATTTAGGCATGAGTGCCAACATACAAACCCAATTAGATGAAGGCACCTAGGCTAAGGTAGAGAATAAAACTAATGCCTTGTAAACAGAGGTGACATTACAGAGGTGACCTTGGCCAACACTTAAGCTACCACCTTGAAAGAAAAGGGGGTAAGCATTTCCATTTCTGCATGGTTCTTAAAACTCAAAATACTCAAAGATTGGAGTATTTTGGACTGCAGGCTTTCACTCTCCTTCATCCAAGACAGCAAAGCAGCACACAGCTTCTGATATTTGAAAGAAAATCAAACTGGTGGCTGATACCTGTGACTGGAATAACATATATTGGACTAGGTGGGCCAATGTTGTCTGTTTTTAAATGTCTGTGATAGCTCTTCCCAAGAATTGTAGGCATTTAATCCTGGCCTCAGTGTATTATTCATTCCCAGGATATAAGGATCTCATTTCAGGATCTCTGATGCTAAAATTAGGGTCTGGTAGTGAAAATTGGCAGTGTGAATCCCAAGGATCAAAAAGAGTGGTACAGAAAGGATAACATTAAAGCCACCACTGTTCACCTTCATTTTTTGGACCTGACAGACTAAAACTGCTTAAACCACATGAATGTCATACCCAGCAGCTCTCACAGGAATGCCTTTTTCTCCTGGAGGAAAAAAGTCTTTCAGATGACAAAAGTCTCAAAGATAACCAGTTTTTCATCATGCTCCACATTTGTAGGTCAGATTTCAGATATTCATATATTCATAGAATGGGTTGGGTTGGAATGGACCTGAAAGATCATCTAGTTCCAACCCCCCTGCAGTGCGCAGGGACATCTTCCACTAAAGCATCTTGCTTAAGGCCTCATCCAACCCAGCCTTGAACACCTCCAGGGAGGAGACATCCATGACCTGCAAAGACAACCTGTTCCAGTGTCTCACCACCCTCATTCTAAAGAATTTCTTCCTAATCTCCTGCCTAAATCTGCCCTCCTCAAGCTTCAATCCATTCCCTCTCATCCTATCACTATAAGCCCTTGTAAAAAGTCCCTTCTTGTAGCCTCTTAGGAGAAGACTTGATAGGGTGCTTGGTTGCATGGTTTAGTTGATTAGGTGGTGTTGGATGATGGGTTGGATGTGATGATCTTGAAGGTCTCTTCTCTTCTCTTCTCTTCTCTTCTCTTCTCTTCTCTTCTCTTCTCTTCTCTTCTCTTCTCTTCTCTTCTCTTCTCTTCTCTTCTCTTCTCTTCTCTTCTCTTCTCTTCTCTTCTCTTCTCTTCTCTTCTCTTCTCTTCCCTTCCCTTCCCTTCCCTTCCCTTCCCTTCCCTTCCCTTCCCTTCCCTTCCCTTCCCTTCCCTTCCCTTCCCTTCCCTTCCCTTCCCTTCCCTTCCCTTCCCTTCCCTTCCCTTCCCTTCCCTTCCCTTCCCTTCCCTTCCCTTCCCTTCCCTTCCCTTCCCTTCCCTTCCCTTCCCTTCCCTTCCCTTCCCTTCCCTTCCCTTCCCTTCCCTTCCCTTCCCTTCCCTTCCCTTCCCTTCCCTTCCCTTCCCTTCCCTTCCCTTCCCTTCCCTTCCCTTCCCTTCCCTTCCTTCCCTTCCCTTCCCTTCCCTTCCCTTCCCTTCCCTTCCCTTCCTTCCCTTCCCTTCCCTTCCCTTCCCTTCCCTTCCCTTCCCTTCCCTTCCCTTCCCTTCCCCTTCCCTTCCCTTCCCTTCCCTTCCCTTCCCTTCCCTCCCCTCCCCTCCCTCCCTCCCCTCCCCTCCCCTCCCCCTCCCCTCCCCTCCCCTCCCCTCCCCTTCTCTTCCCGGTACTGGAAGGCTGCTCTAAGGTCTCCCCAGAGCCTTCTTTTCTCCAGGCTGAACTGATGCCTCTGTCCTCAAAGAACTGAAAACATCCATTGCTTTTTATTGTTCAGCATTGGCATATTGGTAACTTCAACTTGTGCTAAGAATTCTGGCTCCTCAAGCCTGCTGTTAGCATTTTTAAGTCAGTCCATCCACCATGGTTAGGTTCTTCCTTAGGGCTTATAAAAACATTAACGTAGCACAACGTAGTATTAAGGCCATGTCTCACTGGTGCAGACTGTACTGGTTTAGCCACCCAGTCTGACAAACTGCTGCCAGTGCCAAGGCAATATATCTTTTTCTTTCTTTCCTTCTTTCTTTTTTTCTCCCCCATAATTATACCATTTTTATCCCTGAGTGGGATTTCTCAGACATACTATTGTTGTCAGGGACATAAAACTCCATTACCATTACGCTGAAAAGTCTCCCCTGCCCCCACACTGCCTTCAGATGCCTTCTGAGCTTTTACTGAACAGTGGTTTCATAATCACAGATTGAACAAGATAGTTGGGCTTAACAGAAGTGCCACAGTACAGACAGGGCTGTGTCCCCTCTGTCAGAAAGACACAGAGCTGTTGGAGTGAGACTATACAAGAGGGCCACAAAGATGATCTGAGGGCTGGAGCGCCTCTGCTATGAGGACATGCTGAGGGAGCTGGGGGTGTTCAGCCTGGAGAAGAGAAGGCTCCAGGGGGACCTTAGAGCAGCCTTCCAATACCTGAAGGGATCCTACAGGAAGGCTGGAGAGGGACTTTTCGTCAGGGTGTGTAGAGACAGGATAAGGAAGAATGGTTTGAATCTGAGAGAGAGCAGGGTTAGGCTGGATCTTAGGAAGAAGTTCTTCAGTAGAAGGTTGGTGAGATTCTGGAATAGGCTGCCCAGGGAGGCTGTGGATGCCTCCTTCTTGGGGGTGTTCATGGCCAGGTTGGATGAGGCCTTGAGCAGCTGAGTCTAGTTGAGAGGTGTCCCTGCCCATGGCAGGGAGGTTGGAGTAAATGAGCTCTGAGGTCCTTTCCAACCTAAACCATTTTGTGGTTCTCATTTAACTCTGAAAAAAACGCCCTCTGTGCAGTCCTATTTAGAGGGTTTTTTAAGCACCTTCCAAGTCAAGATGCTGTACCATTATATTTTAAAAGAAGTGTTTAACTGGAGCAGGGTAAAATGAAGATGTATGGGTGACATGCCAAGGAAATAATTAAAACAAACTGGAAAGCTGCATTGCATGTAAAACATCTTCCAATTACAGCAGTAATTGCTGAGCAGTGGCTGGGGTTGATATTACTGTTCTTTTCAGAAAGGAGTTCAAAAGTCCAGCTTTTTAAAGAAGTACCATTTTCATTGCATTAAGTTTCACTGTAATTGATAGAAAGGCTCTCAGTGATCTAAAAATAGAAGACCAGCCAGTTTCTGCTATGGCAAACTCTGATGGAACAGCCTTGTGAAGTTCAATAGCTGGCAACTGCAGACAATGGACTCCCAGGCAGTGCTTACCACCAGCAGAAAGCTGCTTGCTCCTTAGGAACTAGCACAAGCTCCTCACTAGCAGCAGGTTCCTGCTTATGAGCTCTCACCCTTTGGTGAGGGTTCAGCCATCCAGATACCTGCTGGGAGGGCAACACAGCATGTGGCAAGGACCCCAGAGTTCTCCTGGTCTGCATGGGTGATGAGTCCTCATGGAAATGCCATAGGAGCTGGACAAGGCCAATGATTGACTCACAAACAGAGAAGAGCTGGTGGCAGCCCTGGTCACACAGGCCAGCCCTGGCCACGTAGGACAGCTCTGGCTGCAGCAGTCACAAGATGCTGGAGGTTAGGGTCCAGAGGAAGGCTGTAATGTGAGCAGAGGACCCTGGTCTTTGAAGGAGCAAATGGGGCTGTTGAAGCATTACCTGTCATGATGCCCTGGGAAGCTGCTGTGAAGGGGAAAGGTACTCAGGATCCTATGCTGTCTGGTTTCTAAAGGCAACTTACTGAAATCTCAGGTAAACCTGGCTAGATGGGCAGCTTCTTATTGAACTAGCACAGAAAAAAGGGAGTGGAGAAGAGGTGGAAAGAAGGACAGGCAGCATAAAGCAGCCTTAGGCACTCAGTATCAAAACCAGGAACGCCAAAACTCAGATGGAGCCGAGACTGCCGAAAGGCACAGATGGGAAGAAGACAGACTCTGTGGGAATGCTAGTTTCAAAGAAGTTCAGGAAAAGCAAGGGCCCATCAATGGGTGAGGAAATCCTAGTTGCAATGGAGCAAGGAAGGCTGAATTATTCAGTGACTTTTTTCGTCTCATTCTTCCCAAGCAAAGGCTGCACTGGTACTGGCATGATTTGGGATGGAGAGGGACAGCCCTTGCTCAGTGGTGAGGGATCAAACAAGTTAATAGACTTCAAAGAAGCTGAATGTACTCAAAGCCAAGGATTGTGGGATCAGTGTATGGGGAAAACATTTTGAAATTCAGCTTTTTTTGAACAGGAGAGCTGCTGTGAAGAAGAAAATGAACATGCATGTGAACAATTTTAGCTGTAGCTGAGCGCTGTTAGCTGCACTGACTGTTATAATGAAAGAAATTCCCACATCTGAGTGGACCATGGGATTTGGTTTTCATATTTCTTGTCCTACTTTTATGTTTCTAGGGCTTTACATGCAGCAGCCTTCATTTTTAAGAGCTGGGATTTGTTGTATCATATTTCTGAAACAAGAATGGAAGTCCTCCTGAATGCATCACTGAGAGAAGGGGGAAGAATCCAACCCCAGGTGAAATGGTATTTTTAGAAGCTTGATCTGGTAGCATCTTTCACAGCTGCCCTGGGTGAGATCAGCTGGTACTGTGTGAAATACTCATTTGACATCTGGGGAGGAAATGCTGTGAGGAAGTGGGCTCTCACCACCAATGGGCCAAAAGTCCCAAAGCTTCTGTTTAGTTTTAGTTCAGCCAAATGCTAAACTCAGCTGGATTTCTCTTCAGAGCATCAATCTGCACCAGGACTGCAAGTCATGGTCAAACTGTCACACAGCCCAGCCACCCCACCAACATAAATGTATAGATAAATGTACTACAGATCATTTGGTTTTGTCACTTGTCCCTTGTGAATGTCAGTGTCCACAGCCTGGCATCTGATCTGTCTAAGACTCCTCTCACTCTCACTCATAGTTCTCTATGTTTATTAGGACCCAGCTACCAACTTTGCTAGCTCTGCTTCTCAAGTGCTGCTCTAGCAAGAGGGGGTGCAGACTGGCAAAGCAAGGGCAGTAATTACCCATCTCACACTGGCACCTTTCTCCTAGAGGGATGGCTGATTTGTCTGTCTCTGCTGTTTCGGAGGCCCCTCTTCTGGAGACATTCAGTGACCACTTGGATATATTCCTGTGTCACCCACTCTAGGTGCCCCTGCTCTGGTAGGAGAGGTTGGACTGGATGATCTTTTGAGGTGCCTTGCAACCCCTAACATTCTGTGATTCTGTGATTATGTCTTGGGGATCAGGAGCTCTCTCAAGTTATGGTGGATTCAACCAGGGGGTTCAACAGTGAAGGTGGGCATGAAGACATTGTGGTGAGACAATTCATTCAGAAACCAAGCTAAGTGTACTGTGAATCTAAGAAGGAAGAGAAAAGAGGAAGCTAAGGCTGGGAATGACAGATACAACCAAGAATCATTTTCCCTTTCATTTGCATCTCTGGGAATGCTGCTAATTGATGTGAATAGGAACTGAGCTGGACCCTAATTCAGCTGTGTGTCAGTCTCTTCTCCCATGCAACCAGTGACAGAAGAAGAGGATACAGTCTGAAACTGTGCCAGGGGAGGTTTAGGCTGGATAGTAGGAAGAAATTCTTCACAGAGTAATTTGCCATTGGAATGTGCTGCCCAGGGAGGTGGTGGAGTCACTG
Source organism: Melanerpes formicivorus (assembly GCF_026170545.1). NCBI lineage: Eukaryota > Metazoa > Chordata > Aves > Piciformes > Picidae > Melanerpes > Melanerpes formicivorus. The sequence goes on from NW_027142363.1 coordinate 19,125,639, forward strand.
TCCCTGGAAATGTTTAAAAAGAGCCTGGATGAGGCCCTTCGTGCCATGGTTTAGTTGATTAGATGGTGTTGGGTGATAGGTTGGACTGGATGATCTCAGAGGTCTTTTCCAGCCTACTTAATTCTGTGATTCTGAGATTTAATTTAAGAGGTGTACAGTGAAGAAGGGGAACAAGGAGATACTCTTAAAGAAGCAATGATGCTTCCTCTTTTTTTTTTTTTTAATTCTGTTTGATATTAATATTTGGATATCTCTTAAGACACTGATAACTTCTTTGAGCAACAGTTATAGCAAAAATTACTGGTTTGGGGGCTAGGTGAGCATATCAAATAAATTCTCTCAAGCAACCAGCACCGGAACAAGAGGACACAGTCTCAAGCTGCACCAGGGGCGGTTTAGGCTGGATGTGAGGAGAAAGTTCTTCACTGAGAGAGTCATTCACCATTGGAATGTGCTGCCCAGGGAGGTGGTGAAGTCACCATCCCTGGAGGGGTTCAAGAGGGGATTGGATGTGGCACTTGGTGCCATGGTTTAGTCATGAGGTCTGTGGTCACAGGTTGGACTTGATGATCTTTGAGGTCTCTTCCAACCTTGGTGATTCTGTGATTACCAGTTAAGAAACAATGAAAGGGACTCATTTAAGTTTGAATGCATAATTTCAACATTACTGTTGTGGGCTGGAGCACCTCTGCTACAAGGACAGGCTGAGAGAGGTGGGGGTGTTCAGCCTGGAGAAGAGAAGGCTTCAGGGAGACCTAAGAGCAGCCTTCCAGTACCTGAAGCGGGCTACAAGAAGGCTGCAGAGGGACTGTTTGCAAAGGCCTGCAGTGATAGAACGAAGGGCAATGGTTTGAAATTGGAAGAGCAGGTTTAGATTGGATGTTAGGAACAGGTTCTTTGCCATAAGGGTGCTGGAACACTGCAACAGGTTGCACAGGCAGGTAGCTGAGGCCCCGTCCCTGGAGATACTCAAGGTTGGGCTTGATGAGGCTCTGAGCAGACTGATCTAGTGGAGGATGTCCCTGCTGACTACAAGGGGCTTGGACTAGATGACCTTTGGAGGTCCCTTCCAAACCAACCCATTCTATGATTCTATTATGTGTCTCACTTTGCTTAGGCAGTTTACCTGCTCTTTAAACCTGTGTGCTTTTAATGATCATCCAGGTGATACAGTGCCAATGTATAGACCGACATCAGTTAACTCCCACCTGGGTTATCAGCTGTGCATTCTGAATGCCTATAATGAAATGTAATTATTTAATCTCCTAATTTTTTAAGCCTGAAATTAGATCAGGATTTTTTCTAGTGACATCATCCATGTTAACAAACCCTGCAACCTGCTCCCTTCAGATTGAGCACAGGATGAGCATTTACTTTGTTAGTTTGGCTACACAATTTCATACTCAATGAGCCATAGTGTTAATGGTTATAGACTTCACTGGGCAGGGTATGAGCTAAAGCAGCAGCAAAAGCCTTCATTTGGGCAAGAGTTTCAGTGGATGTCTAGAGGTAGGTGAATTCTGTTGGGCAATTGTCCCTTCTCTGAGTTGTGCCTGGGGATGCTGTGCTTCACCACACATATCCAGGCACAAGGGAGAAAAGACAAAGAGGAAAGGGGAGAAGCTTTTCTGAGACAAACTCTTCCTAGGATCCTGCAAATGGCCACCTCCAGATGTTTGGAGGGGAACCAGGCAGGAACTGACTCTGCAAATTACTTGAGGATCCAGAGAACGCACAGCCTTGTTAAATAAGAATCCATGGAAGTTTTCTGCTTCAGGGTTATTGTTCTTCAATGTGCAGGCTATAATTTAAGAATAAAGTCATCAAACTAGGCATCCTCTGACAGAAGGGTGTCTACTGCCTGAAAATTTCTTTGCTTCTGCTTCTTTCATCCTCCTCTCTTCTTCCCAAAGTGGACCTTCTGTGTCATTCTCTCCAGTTGTCTTTGTCAGAATCATAGAACTGTTAGGGTTGGAAGGGGCCTCAAGGATCATCCAGTTCCAACCCCCCTGCCATGGGCAGGGACAATTCACACTAGATCAGGTTGCTCACAGCCACATCCAGCCTGGCTGCAAAAACCTCCAGGGATGAGCTTTCCACCACCTCCCTGGGCAACGTGTTCCAGTGTCTCACCACCCTCATGGGGAAGAACTTCTTCCTCACATCCAATCTGAATCCACCTATTTCTATTTTTTGTTCCAGAGACTCAGCCTCTTCTCATTACATAATTTATTGCTTAATTGTCAATGACCTCAGGTATTCAGAGCTGAAAACTGGTTTTCCCTGGGAGAAGAGCCAAGGTGAGACAGGAGTGACACATGAAAGTGATCTGTCAGGTTTCATTGTTCCCCTTCACCCTGTGTTCAACACAAGCACTGGCCTTGTCTCCTCCCATAGGTTCTCTGTCAACTAAGAGCTGCCAAACACAGCAGGAGAGACAAAGGAGTTCTACACTCAGTACAGGGAAGATGTGGACCTAATGGAGCAGGTCCAGAGGAGGGCCATGAGAATGATAAGGGGACTGGAACTCTTCTGTTATGAAGAGAGGCTGAGGGAGTTGGGGTGTTCAGCCTGGAGAAGAGGAGGCTCTGGGGAGACCTAATGGCAACCTTCCAGGGCCTGAAGGGGGCTACAAGAAGGATGGAGAGAGTCTGTTTACAAAAGCCTATAGTGATAGGATGAGGGGCAATGGCTTCAAACTAGAGAAGGGCAGATTTAGACTGAGTATTAGGAACAAGGTCTTCACCATGAGGGGAGTGGAACACTGGAAGAGGTTGCTCAGGGAGGTGGTTGGGGCTCCCTCCCTGGAGATATTCAGTGTGAGGCTCAACAGGGCTCGGGGCAACCTGATCTAGTTGAGGATGTCCCTGCTGATTACTGCAGAGGGGACTGGATTGGATGACCTTTGAGGTCTCTTCCAACCCAGACCATTCTATGATTCTATGATTCAAAATGATGCCTTCAGTCTGACTTCTCAATGCAGATATCAGATGAGCTTTAAAAGCCAAACAGAGACATTTCACAGAGGCCTGCAGCAGTCAAGGCTGCCACACAATTTCCAGTTCTAGGTGATAAGCTGCCAAATTGACTGAAGCATGGTATGATCTATAGGGAAAATTTGCTTTATAGGATGAATAACTATATAGAGTAGAACTCCATGAGCTTAGAAAAGCTGCTTTGAGTTATGTAGAAAGAGGAGGGCTGGAATCTGAAACGGAAATGCTAAAAAGCCACTCATCTGATTTATAATTTCCAGTTTTGGGGCTGTGCTTAGAGCTGTAATCAGTGTTTTGAAAGGAGTTAATCTCAGAGCATGAGGAGTGACTAACACTATTATTCTCCTTTTAGATTGCTTGCACAGAGTTTCTCTTCCTGATTAGTAAGAATTCTCTGCCCAAAAGGCCCAGCGACTTGCAGCTTCTGCATTCATAATCAAGGATTACTTTCATTTAAGAGATTACTTGGAGACATTTCAAGATCTGCTCTTCATTTTCCTGTTTTTACCTCCCATTTCTTCTTCTGCCTATATTACCCTCTGGCTGGCACTTCACAGAGCGCTAACCATAAAGGAGAGTGGTTGCTACAATCTTGTCTCTCTTCCTGCAATAGTGTTGAAGATTCAGTGTGGAGATAGTGAGTTTCAAAATTACCCCTCTTGTGAGTTTCCAGCTCCATCTCCTCTCTCTGAAGTAGGAGACACCCTTTATTAAAGAAGTTGTTAATCAGCTCCATAGTCTAGAACTCAGCAATCCAAAAGTAAGCAAGAACTCCTCTGCTGCTCAGGAGTTGTGCATTGGCTGAAACGTCAATTCCCTGTCAAAACCGAGTGCAGGCAGAGGCCATATCCCCAGGTCCAAAGCCAGCCTGAGACACCTGTCCTTCAGAAAAGGGAAAGCCTTCCTTCTCTTCCTTTTTTCCCAGACTCTAATTGTCTGCTCTAATAAGCTCCCTGTTTAGTGCAAGGCAGTGCAGTTACCAGTGGCTCAAGCTTCAGCAGTCAGTTGCTGCTTTGTCTTTTTTGCTACTTCCCAGTTTCAGAAGAGATCACCACGTTGGGTTTGAACTTCCCTTCCAGCAGATGGTTATCTCAGTTTCCCAATAAGCTACTCCAGTCTTGTCAGGCCTGGTAACACTTTCTCTTCCTAAAGGCACTTACACAGAAAGCCTCTGCTCTTTCTGGTTCCTCTCTGGGACTGTCACAGCCTGTCAGGGGGAGGCAGCGTGTCTGGGAGTGCAAGGGGATAAAGCTTCTCTTTTGAACTGTGTCTTGACCCAGCTACAGAGTTCCTTGATCCTGATAAGTCCCTTGTGGAATAAAATATTCCATCTAGACCTGTACTTTGCAATTGCCATGAACTTCATCTTAGTTTGTTCTTTATCCATTTTGCATTTTGAATTTGCTGGGAATGACAGAGGTTTGATGCAGAACATCACACAGCTACAGGAGCCTTTTTTACAGATTTCAAAGAGCTCTTTAGTATTTGACAGTCCTCATTCAGTGGGAGGTAGACATTTCTGGCTCCCAAATTGGTGACATTACTTTGTTTTTCTTTCATAAGTAACACTTAAGCAGTGCTGCTAATAATATTTCAGCTTGAGAGGTTCTAAATATGACAAAGTGTTGAAAACACACAAGGGATGTCGTATAATTGAATGAAGTCATAGAATCATAGAATAAGCCAGGTTGGAAGAGACCTCCAAGATCATCCAGTCCAACCTATCACCCAGCCCTATCCAAGCAACCAGACCATGGCACTAAGAGCCTCATCCAGGCTTTTCTTGAAGATCTCCAAGGACAGTGATTCCATCACCTCCCTGGGCAACACACTCCAATGGCAAATCTCTCTCTCTGTGAAGAACTTCTTCCTAACATCCAGCCTGAACCTCCCCTGGCACAGCTTGAGACTGTCCACTCGATCTGTTGGTGGTTGCCTGGGAGAAGGGACCAACCCCCACCTGGCTACAACCTCCCTTTAGGTAGTTGTAGAGAGCAACAAGGTCTCCCCTGAGCCTCCTCTTCTCCAGGCTAAACACCCCTAGCTCCCTCAGCCTCTCCTCACAGGGCTGTGCTCCAGACCTCTCCCCAGTCTCACTGCCCTTCTCTGGACACATTAAAGTGTCTCAATATCCTTCTTAAATTGAGAAGCCCAGAACTGGACACAGGACTCAAGGTGTGGCCTAACCAGTGCAGGCCAGTACAGGCCAGAATGACTTCCCTGCTCCTGCTGGCCACACTATTCCTGATCCAGGCCACGATGCCATAGGCCTTCTTGGCCTTCCTGGGCACACTGCTGGCTCATATTCAGCCTACTATCTACTAGCACCCCCAAGTCCCTTTCTGCTTGACTGCTCTTCAGCCACTCTGTCCCCAGCCTATAGTGCTGCTTGGGGTTGTTGTGGCCAAAGTGTAGAACCTGGCACTTAGCCTTATTAAATCTCATCCCATTGGCCTCTGCCCAGCCATCCAGCCTGTCAAGGTCACTCTGCAGGGCCCTCCTACCCTCCAACAGATCAACATCTGCTCCTAAGTTGGTGTCATCTGCAAACTTACTGATGGTGGACTCAATCCCCTCATCCAAATCATCAATAAGGATATTGAACAGGATGGGGCCCAGCCCTGATCCCTGGGGAGCACCTCTAGTGACTGGCTACCAGTTGGATGTCTTCACTCCTTATGCCCAACACTTTAATCCATCCATTCAAAGCCCAGAGGTTTCTTGGTCTTTTGACTGCACTTATCTGATAAATGAGCTTTTGAAAATGGAGGTGAGACTAAATTAAAAAGGAATATTCAAGTCTCTAAGTACTGGGAGGGCTCAGATAAACTGGAGCTTATATTAAAAGCAGCTGCAGTGCTAACAGTCTACAGCCCCCAAAACAGGCCTGAAGTTGAATCATCTGTTGAACTGTGGCAGTGTTTGGTTGGGGTGTAATCTGGTTTTCCATATGTTGCTCTGCCAAACAAAACCTGATTCCAGTTCAAGATCAGTATCGTTGTCTTCTGGAAGGCATGTGCCTGAGAAGCTGCACACATGTGAGCCAGGAACTGGCTGTGGCTTTGACAGCTGGTCCCAACTAATTGCCTCCAGCAAGATAAACATGGGTCTGGATTTTGCTCAACTACTTTTTAGGAAAAGAGGCAAATGGAAGAGAGTTATGCACTGTGGGAACCCAGGAGATTAACAAGAAGAAAAGACAAGGGTAGGATTTGCATCTGGGAAAGAACAACCTCATGTATCAGTATAGGTTGGGGACTGATCTGTTGGAGAGCAGCTCTGAGGAAAAGGGCCTGAGAGTCCTGGTGGACAACAGGATGATCATGAGCCAGCAATGTGACCTTGTGGCCAAGAAGGCCAAGGACATCCTGGGAGATGTTAAAACAGGTGTGTTCAAAAGAGTTTCCCTTGTCCTCTACTCTGCCCTGGTGTGTGCCTTTCTGGGCCCCTCAGTTCAAGAATAACTTCAGGGAACTGCTTGAAAGGGTCCAGCACAGAGCCACAAAGATGCTGCAGGCAGTAGAACATCTCCCTGTGAGGCCAGGCTGAGGGAGCTGGGGCTTGGAGCAGAGGAGCCTGAGGGCTGCCACATCTGGAATATTGTGTCCAGCTCTGAATCCGTCAGTTCAAGAAGGACCTCAGGGAACTGCTTGACAGAGTCCAGCACAGAGCCACACAGATGCTGCAGGCAGTGGAACATCTCCCTGTGAGGCCAGGCTGAGGGAGCTGGGGCTTGGAGCTTGGAGCAGAGGAGCCTGAGGGGTGACCTCATTCATGTTGACAAAGATGTGCAGGGCAGTGTTGGGAGGGTGGAGCTAAGCTCTGCTGAGGGATGTCCAAGGACAGCAAAAGGTGCACTGAGTGCAAGTTGGAGCAGAGGAGGTTCTACAGGAACAGAAGGAAAAGCTTTTTCCCTGTGAGGGTTCCAGAGCTCTGGAGCAGGCTATGCAGAGAAATTGTGGAGTCTCCTCTGGAGACATTCCAAGCCGCCTGGATGCATTCCTGTGTGACCTACTCTATGTGCTCCTGCAAGGAAGGGTCACACAAAGATGGTCTTTCGAGGTCCCTTCCAACCCCTAACATTCTGTGATTGTGTGAATATTGCTGTATTAAGACAAAAAATACTCATCTATTTCACACTTACAAGGTAGGTTCTATACAAGCAATTGAGAGCAAGTTGTGATTTTTACCTTTGCTCCATCCCACAAAGAATGCCCTCTTTGCTGCAGTGCCATTTCATTCAGCAGTTGTCCCAAGCCATTATATTTCCTACACAACATTTCACAGTCAAAATATGTGTGAAGAGGAGCAGCTTGCTTCAGTTTGTGGAAGAATATGTCCCCCACTTCTGCTTGGCATAAAACTTTCATTTGATTTCTTTGCAACTGCCCATACAACCAGCTCTTATTATTTACCTTTGCACACAGGTTAGCCCCACCTCACTCCAACCTCCTTTCAGGTAGTTGTCAAGAACAATGAGGTCTCCCCACAGCCTCCTCTTCTCCAGATTAAACAACCTCGGCTCCCTCAGCCACTCATAGAACTTGTTCTCCAGGTCCTTCACCAGCTTTGTTGCCCTTTTGGACACCTCAATGTTGCTCCTGTAGTGCAGGGCCTGAAACTGGACATAGTATTCAAGGTGCAGCCTCCCCAGTGCCAAGCACAGGGGCACCATCACTTCCCACTCATGCTGACCACACCATTGTTGATCCAGGCCAGGATGCTATTTGCCTTTGTGGCCACCTGAACACACTGCTGGCTCATATTCATCTGTCTGTCAGCCAGCACCTTCAGGTCATAGAATCATAGAATTGTTTGGACTGGAAGGACCTCAAGGCTCATCTAGTTTCAACCCCCCTGCCTTGGGCAGGGACACCTCACACTAGATCAGGTTGCTCACAGCCACATCCAGCCTGGCCTTGAAACCTCCAGGGATGAGGCTTCCACCACTTCCCTGGGCAACCTGTTCCAGTGTCTCACCACCCTCATGGGGAACAACTTCTTCCTAAAGTCTAATCTAAATCTACCCATTTCCAGTTTTGTTCCATTCCCCACAGTTCTGTCATTACCTGACACCCTCAAGAGTCCCTCACTGGCTTTCTTGTAGATCCTTTTCTGCTGGGCTGCTTTCCAGCCATACTTGTGATAGTTTTACCATTAGCTGCCTTCTGTGAAACCCCAGAACATTCCTCCCCCCTCCCCCAGTATGCTCTACAGCTTCCCCAAGGGCAGGTTGACACTTCCCTGCTCTGGCAAAGCACTGAAAGGGTAACACCAGGCTTACAGAAGCACAAATGCAAAGTACACGAGCACGTTCACTGTACAATTACTCTGTCTGTGCAGCCAGTTGCAGTAATTGGATAATTGGGTCCACAACTGCTTAACTACATCATTACTAACTACTCATTACTAAATTATATGTGAGCAATGTAGGAAAAGTGCCTCTGCCTAAAAGCCTTTGTTGCAGAAACTCTCATTTCGTGGAGGCTCATCCTACTTAAAAATCCCCCATGCCTGAGCACCAGGGTATTATGTTTGCTCTTTTGAATCAGGAGAGTGTAGAAAGAGAAAAAAACCCAACAACTGAATGGGAGAAGAGGCTGTTGTGAGCACAGGTTCTTGCTTTTCTCTTCTGCTGATCCACAGAGATTTTTCAAGGAACATCCTGGGAAGTTAAATAAGGAGGTTTGAAAGAAGGAGGTCTAGCCTGTGAAGGGAGCATTCTACCATGAGCCTCCAGTGACAGGCTGATATGTGTTTTTCCTCTTCTGGCCTTTTCATAACACTTATTTCAGTTACTTTCATTGGAATAAAGACCTCACTTGGAATACTGCATTCAGCTCTGGAGCCCTCAATACAGGAAGGACATGGACCTGAGAGAGCAGGTCCAGAGGAGGGGCACAAAGATGATCACGGGGCTGGAACACCTCTGCTATGAGGACAGGCTGAGGGAGCAGTGTTTTTTGTTCAGTCTGGAGAAGAGAACCCTCCAGGGGGACCTAAGAGCAGCCTTTCAGTATCTGAAGAGGGCCTACAAGAAGGCTGCAGAGGGAATGTTTGCAAAGGCCTGGAGTGATAGGATGAGGGGCAATGGTTTGAAATGAGAGCAGAGCAGATTTAGATTGGATGTTAGGAACAAGTTCTGTGGGTGCTGGAAAACTGCAACAGGTTGTCCAGGGAGGTAGTTGAGACCCTTTCTCTGGAAATCTTCAAGGTAAGACTCAAAAGGACTCTGAGCAAGCTGATCTAGTGGAGGCTTCCTCTGTTCCCTGCTCCCTGCAAGGGGGTTGGTCTAGATGACCTTGGCAGTTCCCTTCCAACCCAAACCATTCTATGATTGTATGAAATGGGTTCAATACAAAAAAAGCCATAGAGGGACTCTAGCTATGAAAAGCATTTACTCTGCCCAGCTATAGAACCCAGGCATGGGAATATTCTGATATTAAAATTTACATTGATTCAAAAAGTGATTAGACAAATCAATGAAAATTAAAAAGAGCCCTGAACAACAAAATACCAAAGCCTTTTGAATCCTGAGATTAAGCATTCACCTCTGGCTCAGGAAAGAATTGTCTACTGTGTTGCCTGGGATGGGAGAATATGCTTATCCTGCTTTTAGAGAGGTGATTCTCCCCCCGCCACTACACCTGTCTGCTGAGACCCCACCTGGAGCAGTGTATCCAGTTCTGGAGCCTCTATTACAGGAAGGATCTGGACATGCTGGAAGGTGTCTGGAGAAGGGCCACGAGGATGAGCAGAGGGCTGGAGCTGCTCTGCTGTGAAAAGACTGAGGGAGTTGGGGTTGTGCAGTCTGGAGAGGAGAAGGCTCTGAGGAAGCCTTATTGTGGCCTTTCAGTATCTGAAGGGGGCTACAAGAAAGCTGGGGAGGGACTTTTGAGGGTGTCAGGGAGTGATAGGACGGAGGGGAATGGAGCAAGAATAGGAATGGGAATAGAATAGAATAGAATAGAATAGAATAGAATAGAATAGAATAGAATAGAATAGAATAGAATAGAATAGACCAGGTTGGAAGAGATCTTCAAGATCATCATCTCCAACCTATCATCCAACACCACCTAATCAACTAAACCATGCAACCAAGCACCCCATCAAGTCTCCTCCTGAACACCTCCAGTGGTGGTGACTCCACCACCTCCTCAGGCAACCCGTTCCAATGGGCAATCACTCTCTCTGTATAGAACTTCCTCCTAACCTCCAGGCTAAACCTCCCTTGGTGCAGCCTGAGACTGTGTCATCTTGTTCTGGTGCTGGTTGCCTGGGAGAAGAGACCAATCTAGATTCATATTGGATGTTAGGAAGAAGTTCTTCCCCATGAGGGTTGTGAGACACTGGCACAGGTTGCCCAGGGAGGTGGTGGAAGCCTCATCCTTGGAACTTTTTTAAGCTGGGCTGGATGTGGCTGTGAACAGCCTGATGTAGTGTGAGGTGTCCCTGGCCATGGCAGGGAGGTTGGAACTGGATGATCCTTGAGGTCCTTCCAACACTGACCATTCTGTGATTCAGTGATCTTCTGTTGTTCACTGTCAGACACTTGACTGGATGGCATTGAGTCAGTTCTGGATGACTATTTGTGTGATCAGTACAGGGATCCTATGAAGCAGGAGTTACAACAAGCAGCATTGCTGCTTCCATTGTCCCTTTATGATGAGTCTGACTTTATAAGAAGAGAAGTGTTTCACACTGGCAATACTTAACTTCTTTTTTGGTACATAATCTCTATGGAAATGAACAGTGAGCTGTCACAGATCTACACTTTTTTTTTTTTGCTTTCATGGGTAACATCCTTGAGAAACTCCAGATCAGTGAGAGGATGGGATGCTTCCTGAATGAATTTCACTTTGTAGCCTGCACACACAATTCTTGAGCTGGCAGAAGCGTAGTTATAGAGTAAATAAAATATGTCAAAAGCAGTCCCTGTGTAAAGGAGATTTTCAGTTTACCTGTTGATGCATCATGGTGAAAACCCAAGCACATACCCCAGCAGAAAAACAGAAGGGAAAAAAGCCCAAACAAAACAAAAAAAGATTTGCATATTAATATGAAAGTCCTAACTTTTGCAATTGATGATTCATAAAAGGGCCAGTGCCAGTAGGCAGCAAACCTCATGGTCTTCAAACAGTTTTTATTACAGTGTTGATCTCAACTGCCTGTCTTTTCTTTTTAAGCCCTTCTTGCTGTGGCTTCTAGATTTTATCTCTGTTTATTTTGCTTTTTCACCATGATTTCAGCACCTTCTTCATCTGGGCTTTGAAAAGCCTTTTTCTTATTTGCACATGCCTGAAGTGTTTTAGAAGGACTCCCTGTATTTTTTTAAATGTTTGGGACATTTTGCTTGTCCTTTTTCCTTAAGAGAGCCCTCAAAAAGTCACATTCACAGGGTCACAGAATCACAGTCAGGGTCACAGAGTCACAGAATCACAGGGTCACAGAGTCACAGAATCACAGTGTCACAGAATTACAGAACCACAGAGTCACAGACTCACAGAATCATAGAGTCACAGGGTCAAAGAATCACAGAGTCACAGAATTACAGAATCACAGAGTCACAGAATCACAGTCACAGAGTCAGAGAGTCAGAGAGTCAGAGTCACAGAGTCACAGAATCCTAGAGTCACAGAATCACAGAATGTTTGGGGCTGGAAGTGACCTTGAAAGCTCATCCAGTCCAACCCCCCTGCCAGATCAGGAGCACCTAGAGCAGGCCACACAGGAACACATCCAAACAGGTTTGGAACATCTTCAGAGAAGGAGACTCCACAGTCCCTCTGGGTAGTCTCTTCACACTCTGAGAAATGGCAGTTTCCCTTTGTAAAATAATAGAATCATAGAACTGTCAGGGTTGGAAGGGGCCTCAAGGATCATCCAGTTCCAATCCCCCTGCCATGGGCAGGGACACCTCACACTACAGCAGGTTGCTCTGAGCCAATCCAGCCTGGCCTGACAATCCTCCAGGGATGAGGCTTCCACCACCTCCCTGGGCAACCTGTGACAGTGTCTCACAATCCTCACGGGAAAGAACTTCTTCCTAACATCCAATCTGAATCTGCCCATTCTTATTCTTGCTCTGTTTCTCTCAGTCCTATTACTCCCTGATACCCTAAAAAGTCCCTCCCCAGCTTTCTTGTAGCCACCTTCAGATACTGGAAGGCCACAAGTAGGCTTCCTCAGAGCATTCTCTTCTCCAGATTGAATAACCCCAACTTCCTCAGTCTTTTCACACAGGAGAGGTGCTCCAGCCCTCTGAAGAAAGCTCTGTGGAAAGCTTTTCTGCTGGTTTGTTCTATGCTCAGGTGAGAAATGGGAGAGCTATTTGCAGGCAGATGACAAAAAGCCAGGTAAGAAAATGGCTTGTGCACTGTAAGGTAACTTGAATATCCTTTTCATGATGGAAATGCCAGACAGAAGTATTTGCTGTGGTTAATGGTCTGTCCTCACAGCAGAGCAGCTCCAGCGCCCTGCTCATCCTCGTGGCCCTTCTCTGGACACCTTCCAGCACCTCCAGACCCTTTCTGTAATAGGGGCTCCAGAACTGGATGCTTCAAACTGCCCTCTCCAGAACTGGACACTTCAGACTGCCCTCTCAATGACTCATCCAGCTTCTGAAGATGATCACAATGAAGATGCCACAACCTGGGGCCTTTCTGAAATGCTGCAAATTTTGCAGACTCTGCAAGTTTGCAAGCTGGATTGCACTGCGTAGTTACTAGTAGATGAAGATGCAGACAAAGAAATTGTGTTTGTTCCTGTTTCTTGGAGGGGTTTATCTTTTTTTGTGTGGCTCCACCACTGATAGTGCTGCAATTCTGCTGAACAGCTCTGGCTTATGGCTGGTGACACAAGTGCCCCTCGAGAAGAGAAGACTGAGAGGGGATTTAATAAATGTCTATAAATATCTGAGGGCTGAGTGTCAAAAGGGAGGGGACAGGTTCTGCTCAGTTGCAGCCTGGCATAGGACAAGGGGCAATGGATGGAAACTACAGCACAAGAGGTTCCACCTCAACATGAGGTGGAACTTCTTCACTGTGAGGGTTACAGAGCACTGGAACAGGCTGCCCAGGGGGTGTGTGGAGTCTCCTTCTCTGGAGACTACATGTGTTCCTGTGTGACCTGCACTAGATTCGATGGTCCTGCTCTGGCAGGGGGGTTGGACTCTATGATCTTTGGAGGTCCCTTCCAACCCCTAACATCCTATTAGCCTGTGACAGCTTTGCCTGCCAGCTGGGCGTGACAGGTAGGAGGACCACACTCTGCAATGCTGGGGTCTTCAGGAGCCAAATACTTCTTCCTCTTACACATTTCCTCCTCAACACTGTGCTGGGTTGAGGCAGCCCCCTTCCCCACCTCTGGCAACAACAATAAACACTCAGACAAACGGATTGCAAAAGTGATGGAAAGTTTAAATAGAAAGCAGTGAACTTTTACAGAAACCAAAAGCACAGTGACAAAGTAAAATCCCAAAGCAGACCCAGAGAGATCCCATCCCCACCTGAGGGTACACCCGAGACCCCCAGGGCTCCTTCTTCCCCCTCCCATTGCTAGGCTAGTCTCAGCTGGCCAGATCTGAGACTGCCCATCCCCCTCGTGGCCTTGGGCCTAGCCAGGCCCAAAGCCAGGAGACATCTCCCCAGTTACCGGCTGACAGAGGAGGAAGAAAAGAGAAAGTGCTAGACTCCGCACTGGATCTTATAGTGGTGCAAAGGATTGTGGTAGGAAATACTACATAATTTCCTGTGTCCACCCCTGTGGGCTGGACCTCTGGACACAGGAAGTAAACATTACAGGGGGGCACCCAGCTCAAACTGTAACAAACACACGCTCGTGAATCAATGCAGCTGCCTTTCTCAGAGCTCTTAGGGTAGGTACCACAGCTGTTTGAAAGTTATTAACTCCCAGTGATGTACTATAGTCACATGAAGAGGAGAAGGCAAGGAGAAGGTTGGACTAGATGATCCTTGAGGTTCCTTCCAACCTGGTATTCTCTGGATCCATAAGAATGATAAAATCTAGTACCAAGTAAAGCAAGAGTTTAGTTTTGTATGGAGTTCACAAAACCTATGGTCACCAATAGATTTTCTGAAAGCACCCATGTAAAGCTGCACATATTGGAGTTCATAAATATATTTTGGGCCTACCAAGACCAATGGTAATGCTGCCATTGCTGATAGTGCTAAAGGCATAACAGGCAGAAATTGTAAGTTGTGCCCATGGGCCGTGGAGGGGCAGAGCTTGGAGTGGGGACAGCAGTCAGGCTCTGGTTAATTTAGTGCCCTGGTATGTGTCTGTTGGTTGCACCAGCACTGAAGATAATCTTGGTCTCCAGCCATCATGAAGATGGTCTAAGATGCCAAAGTGACTTGATACAAGCTACACCTTCTGGTCAAGCATGGTGGAAGAGACTCAACACTGGTAGGCAGGTTAGTGTTAGAGTGCAGGGCACTCACAGAATCTGCTTCTTGGGATGCAGCAGGATAGTTGAGCAGCTCAGCCCTCTTCATTACTCTGACTCCAGGATGCTCTCCTTGTCCCTTCTGCTTTCCTAGCAGCCCTGAATAGTCTCACTTCAAGGAGTCAAGGTTTCACAGATAAACATTTGAAAGTAACCTGACAGTAAATTGTCTCACAAACTCAAACTCTTCTTTATCCTCTCACTATCCTAAGTGTTTTTATTTCCTATTGTGTGCTTCCTTAATTTGCTTTAGAAGGACCTAGGAAATCACACAGTAAGCAATATAGATTTATCAGCAGATGCAGTGTCATGAAGCAGTGTTTGCTGGAGCAATGTAGCCTAGATTTGAAGCCAAGCGATATGGCTGCTTTTTGCACTAGGAGAAATCTTTGTTTCTTGGGGAAACAGCCCTGTACAATAATTAGCCTGGTGTCCTCAGCCCTCTATTTCTCATTACCCTTTGGTCCTGGAGAAAATCTCTTCTGAGCTGAATTTCCTCATAACTTTTAACACAGGAAAAGTAAAAGAATTAACTCCTTTGGATTTTTAATGCATTGAAATTACATCAGTCTCAGCAACCACAGAGCTGCTATCAAAGCAGAGGATCAGTGCTTGCAGATGTCAGGCTTGTGGCTCTCATGGGTATCATCTCCTCATCTCTGAAGCAGTCAGCATGGCACCATGGTGTCCTGTGCTTCAGTGGGGTGGAGTGGAAACTGCTTGGACTAAAAGCCCTTTTACAGTGTCCATCACTTGTAGTATCTGTGTATCATGTCTAGTCTCTGTGAAGAGCCTAAGCAGTGGTAGGGACTGTTTAATGACACACAGATAGTAAGAGTACATGCAACTGAAATGTAAATAGTAGTAGACAAATGAATGTTGTAAGAACAGGGAAGTGCTTTAAATAATTGAGGTAACACCTCAACCCAAGATAAGTAATGAATACTTCACCTGAATACTTCACCTGTATCTGAACAGGTCTCTAGGAGCTTATCATGACATGTATGAGTAATTTCTCATCTGAATTAGGGAAGTGGTAGAATGAGCCAGTAGCTCAGAACAGATCGATATCAAAAGCAACCTTGAGTGTTAAAGGCAACCATTTCCAGGCAAAGGAAGGAAAACTGAAAGAGCTGTATTGATGAAGCCATGAGTGGTTGGCATTCAGCACTTCATGTGATGCTGGAGTAGCTGATGTTGTACTTTTACAGACTAAGACCTGACTTATGGATTGTACATGAAGAACAAGCAAAGGGACTTGAAGCATTCTGTTGGTGAGCATGACCTTTCCCCTCACTGTTCAAATGCAGTTCTCTGAAATCATACAGTCACAGACTCCTGGAATTACAGAATGGTTTAAGTTGGAAGGGAACTCCAAAGGTCATCCAGTCCAACCCCCTCTGCAGTTAGCAGGGGCATCCTCAACTAGATCAAGTTGACCAGAGCATTGTTGGGCCTGACCTTGAATAGCTCCAGGGATGGGGCCTCAACTACCTCCCTGGGCAACCTGTTGCAGTGTTCCAGCACCCTCCCAGTGCAGAATTTGTTCCTAACATCCAATCTAAATCTGCTCTCACTTCAAACCATTGTCCCTCATCCTATCACTGCAGGCCTTTGCAAACAGTCCCTCTGTAGCCTTCTTGTAGCCCCTTCAGGTACTGGAAGACTGCTCTTAGGTCTCCCTGGAGCTTTCTCTTCTCCAGGCTGAACAACCCCAGCTCCCTCAGCTTGTTCTCGTAGGAGAGGTGTTCCAGCCCCACAGTCATCTTTACGACCCTCTTCTGGACCTGCTCCATCAGGTCCATGTCCTTCTTGTGTCCAGGGCTCCAGAGCTGGACACAGTACTCCAGGTGAGGTCTCACCAGAACAGAGGAAAGTGGCAGCATCAGCTCTCTCAATCTGCTGTCCACGCTTGGCATTGTCACGAAATAATTGGCTGAATATTACATTTAACTATTGGTATTTCATTGGTAAAAAAAAATAAAGATTATTATTTTATTTTTTGTTAGGATCATCTTGATAACTTAATTGTAAAACTGTAATGGAGTTTGGCTTTTTACTGGCATCTGACTGCTTTTTTCCTATGAATAGTAACAACCACAATCAATACCTTAAGGATGAAAATGCAGCCTGCCTCCTGGGTTATATCCTGTCAGTGATGGTATAGTTTCATGCTTGAAACCACTCTGAATGCTTAATGGATTTTCTTAGTGCAGATAGCTCACTGCTGTGGGTTTTTTTTTTTACCATAGGTGAGCTTTGTTAGTCCTTCCTTAGATAAATAAACTAAATTAAACCAACTAGTGCTCCGCACAGCTCAGGCACTCCAGCTGCAGTGGGTTACCAAAGCAAAGCTCTCCATGTTCCCTCCAGATGCACTGGTCATGAATGCTTCAGCCTAGTTGAGGGCCTGTCCTCACCGTGAAAAAATGATTGTTTCATGAGCAGAAATGGTCACATGCTGAAATCCTCAGGGATTCCTGGCCTCTTGGTGCCAGGGGCAAAGTTGTAATGAGAGAGGGTTCTGTCCCTTCTGTGGTAGAAGAAACATTAATGTAGTAGCTATTAGCCACTCATGGGTTAATGTGAGGGTGCTCTTTCCACTATTTAGATTACAGCACAAATTAGCAGCTGCCCAGAGAGGTTGTGGCTGCCCAGAGAGGCTGTGGAGTCTCCTTTCCTGGAGACATTCAAAGCCCCCCTGGATGCATTCCTGTGCGGCCTACCCTGGGTGATTCTGTTTGTGGCAGGAGGGTTGTGCTTGATGATCTCTGGAGGTCCCTTCCAACCCCTAACATTCTGTGATTCTGTGTTAAAATGTTTCGTTGTTACCCTAGTACAGAAATGGTCTTAGCTGGAAACCCTCAGTGCTGATTTCCTTTTCTGCAAGTTGAGGCAGGCTTGGCCTGGCCGGCAGACAAACTGCTGCAATTCAGCTACGCTAAAGCTAAGGAGCAATAAAATGCTGAGTGTTTCATAAGCCAAGAGACCACACACACTCTCTCCCTCCTCAGCAGAACAAACTCAGCAGAAAAGTGGCAGTTTTGCTAGCCCCCATTGAAACCTCCTGTGAGCAGGGTGTGCAGGGGCAGCCTGTAGAGCCTGTTGCACAGAGCGGGTGTGATCCTTTCCTGAAGCCCTGGGGAAGTGCACCCTGGCCTCATGCTCTTGGCAGAGCTGTCCTGCCAGCACCCCTGGAGGAAGGGATACTTTGCTGCTTCTTGTGCTAATTCCTGCTGCCCTCCTGCTCTGCCACTCTTCTGTGTGCCTATCCAGACCTGGATGAGAGCTCCTGTGCAGGCAGATCTGCGTTCAGGCATGGGAAATGTGGCAAGTGACATGAATTGAGCTTCCTGTCCTTTACAGCTGTCAGTCCTCCTTCACCCTCCCCATCATGTCTGATGGTGAAGCCAATAAACTGCAGCTGGGGCTAGTGCTGGAGACCACCAGCTCACTGCAAAGTCACAGCAGCATCATGGAAAGCCTCCCTCCCTTCCCCCAAATCTAGACTTGAGGAGAGGCTGAGTGAGCTGGGGTTGATTAGTCTGAAGAAGAGGAGGCTTGGGGAAGACCTTCTTGCTCTCTACAACTACCTGAAGGGAGGTTGTAGCCAGGTGGGGGTTGGTCTCTTCTCCCAGGCAACCAGCACCAGAACAAGAGGACACAGTCTCAAGCTGTGCAGTGGGAAGTTTAGGCTTGGTCCACAGGTCTCTTCCAAGGCTCCTCTTTACCAGGGGAGGTCTCCCAGGCTTCTGATGTAGATGTCACCTTATTGGCAATGGTGGTGATGGCACTGGCCAGCAATGTACATTAAAATCACTTGGATCCCCATAGTGCTATATGATCCACATGACTGAACACAGGCTGTTCAGTCTGGAGAAGAGAAGGCTCCAAGGAGACCGTATTGTGGCCTTCTGGTATCTGAAGGGGGCTACAAGAAAGCTGGGGAGGGACTTCTGAGGGTGTCAGGGAGTGACAGGACTGGAGGGAATGGAATAGAACTAGAAATGGGTAGATTGAGATTGGATGTTAGGAAGAAGTTCTTCCCCATGAGGGTGGTGAGACAGTGGAACAGGTTGCCCAAGGAAGGTGGTAGAAGCCTCCTGCCTGGAGGTTTTTAAGGCCAGGCTGGATGTGAGCAACCTGCTGTAGTGTGAGGTGTCCCTGGCCACTGTAGGGGGGTTGGAACTGGATGATCCTGGAGGTCCCTTCCAGCCCTAACAATTCTATGATTCTGTGATCCTTCCTTGAGGACTCTCTGATTCTGGTAATACAACCAAAATGGCACTGTGTGCATCCCCCCTGGAGGCCACTGCACAGCCAGTGACACCACACATGAACCCACCCCACCACGACCATTTCCTAGGCTTGGCAGAAACAGGGCAGTGGTCATGGCTGAGAGCAACCCAACCCGGGGAGGGATTTCTGCCAGGTAGCCCTGTCCATCAGTCCTTCCTCAGGACATCCTCTCTTCTTCATAAGAACACTGATAGCCCAGGCACTTGGCTTTTTAGATCAGAAAGGCTTTGCTTAACCCTTTTGTTTAGTACAGGTGTGTCCTAGCAGTAAATTACATTCAAACAAAATCACTCCACACAAGCCACTGAATGTGCATTTCCTTTTGAGAGGTATCTGCAAAGAAGTCTTTGTTTTGCTTTGTTTTGTTTTGGGTTGGTTTTGGTTGGTTGGTTGGTTTTGGGGTGTGTTTGTTTGTTTTGATATCCTTTTGTCTTTTCCACTTTTGAAAGGTTTCATATTTTAATTTCTGGTGAATTTTCTTTTCTTTTCTTTTCTTTTCTTTTCTTTTCTTTTCTTTTCTTTTCTTTTCTTTTCTTTTCTTTTCTTTTCTTTTCTTTTCTTTTCTTTTCTTTTCTTTTCTTTTCTTTTCTTTTCTTTTCCCTTCCCTTCCCTTCCCTTCCCTTCCCTTCCCTTCCCTTCCCTTCCCTTCCCTTCCCTTCCCTTCCCTTCCCTTCCCTTCCCTTCCCTTCCCTTCCCTTCCCTTCCCTTCCCTTCCCTTCCCTTCCCTTCCCTTCCCTTCCCTTCCCTTCCCTTCCCTTCCCTTCCCTTCCCTTCCCTTCCCTTTCCATTTTTTTCCCCCAACAGCTAGCTGGTCGAGTAGGGAAAAGAGACAGACCGTGCTTCTGGGTGGCAGTTTTATGTCCTTTTGTTGCTTAAAGAAAAGCTGATGAACAATGAAATCCATGTTGTGTTTGAACAAGCAGAATGCAGGGCGAGTCACGGTCCTCATCCTCAGCTGCATTCAATTTTCAAGTGATACAGGTAATTGTGGGAGGCAAAATTCACTTTGCCTTGTTGAATATTATCTCATATGTGTAGATAAAGAGCTGGATCAGCTCAGGCACCTTTCTGAGAAAGAATCTGTCAAAGTGCAGGAAACAGAGTGCAAAACGGCTGTCACCAATCCTTTTGTAGAGGTAACGATGTATAGCATCGTAGAATCATAGAGTGGCTCGAGTTGGAAGTGACCTCAGAGATCATCTACTCCAATCTCCCTGCCATGAGCAGGGACACCTCTCAGCTAAACTGGGGTGTTTGAAGCCTCATCCAACCTGGCCTTCAACACCCGCCAGGGAGGAGGCAGCCACAATCTCCCTGGGCAGCCTGTGCCAGAATCTCACCACCCTCTTACTGAAGAACTTCTTCCTAAGATCCACTCTAAACCTTTTCTCCCTCAGCTTCAAACCATTCCTCCTTATCCTATTTCTAGACACCCTTATGAAAAGTCTCTCTGCAGCCTTCCTGTAGGATCCCTTCAGCTATTGGAAGGCAACTCTGAGTTTCCCCTGGGATTATCTCCAGGCTGAACACCCCCAGCTCCTTCAGCCTGTCCTCACAGCAGAGGTGCTCCAGCCCTCGGATCATCTTTGCGGCCCTCCTCTGGACTTGCTTCAACAGCTCTGTGTCCTTCTTGTGATGTCCTTCTTTATCTGTTCAAGCATAGGAAAGCCCGCTACCACAAGAGCACTGATGAATGCAATGCTTTTGGGTCATGTGGATTAAAGTGCTTCCTGATGTGTAGCATTTGGCACAGCTTCCTGTATTTTTTCCTCCAGTAATTATTCATGTACAGATTCTTGGCATGCCATTCCTACTTTGAAAAAGGCAAGGTAAGGTGTCCTCTGCTTATTCTCTTGTGGGGATTAATGCTCCCATGTGAAGAAGTGCAGATGATGGTCACTTTTATGAGTGAATCCTGCAGGAAAGCCCATTTACACCCCTGGGACTGTGTTTGCTCCCTTCCTCCCCCACAGAGAAATGTCAGTGTTTCCTTTCCCTCTCATCCTCTATCTGCTTTCAGGGATGGAAGCAGAGCTCACCTGCAAGTACATCCCATGCACTGCTGAAGCTGAGCTCAAACTCCCATGGGATCCACACACCCAGATGGTCTGTAGAGTGAGCCAGGACACAGGCTGCTCCAACATACCACACAGGGTGCCCTCAGGACACCCTTGTCAGGGCTGTTCTTTGCTCCTTTGGTGCTGTGCTCATCCTTGCAGCTGCAGCCTTCTTCAGCTGTGTTTAGCTTTTGCAGGCACCTAAAGCCAAGGGCAAGGACATGCCAGAAGCACAGACAAGGACACTGTTAAGATCCCAGCTATGCCCACTGCCTCCTCTTCCTGCAGCCTTTGTCTCAGCACACAATGTACTTATTAGTTTGCAAGGGGGTATGTTGTTTTCTTCTCCTTACGTAAGCTGCATTCCTCCTCCTGTCAGAGCAGAAGTGCTTGGACGGAGCAGATGCAATTAACGCCTGCTCCATGTCCTCTTCTGTCAGAGAAGTCAGAGCAAGGAGAAGCTTTGGCTAAGGCTGAGCTCTCCATTCAGTCTTCTTCTCCTCGTACACGAATGTTATTGCAGCACTTGAGGAACAATAGCTTGCTGACATTGTTGCAAGCACTAGCAGGGCATATTTTATTAATGCATTTGCAGGGGGTATTGGCCAGCTTTGTCTCACAGCTGCCAAGGGTTACCCTTGTTGAATGCCAAAGAAAGTCTCAGTTGCTTGCCTGCTTGGGTACAGATGTTGGACCTGAATTACCTCTCAGCACAAGGTCTTTTATTGTCTCCCAGAAGCATAGACTCATAGAACTGTTAGGGTTGGAAGGGACCTCAAGGATCATCTAGTTCCAGTGCCCCTGCCATGGCTGTTTAATTCCTTCAGGTCACCTTCTGTACCTGGCCGTTAGTTAGCACATCCCAATGTGCTTTTCCCAGCAGAAGCGTTGCTGCCCTGGAACAAGGAATGTGCCCAAGCTGGCACTGGGGTGGCAGTGCATGCCCACCACTGCATGCCCACCACTGCATGCCTGTCACACACAGTAAATGGCAATGCATTTTAGGGTTGGGAGGGAAAGGCATGGACCTGATAGAGCAGGTCCAGAGGAGGGCCATGAAGACGATCATGGGGTTGGAGCACCTCTGCTATGAAAAAGCAGGCTGAGGGAGCTGGGGGTGTTCAGCCTGGAGAAGGCTCTGGGGAGATCCAAGAGCAGCCTTCCAGTACCTGAAGGAGGCTTACAAGAAAGAGGGACTGTTTGCAAAATCCTGCAGTGATAGGATGAGGGACAATGGTTTGAAATGAGAGCAGATTTAGATTGGCTATTAGGAACCAGGGGAGTTGGACTAGATGACCTTTAAAGGTCCTTTCCAGCCTGGGTGATTCTATGATTCTGTGAGTATTTGAGCCTAATGTCCCTTTGTCCCGGAAGGCTGAGCCATCCTCTGAGGGTTTTCTAGGCTGAGTTCAGTGCTTGCATCCCAGGTTAGACTGTTTGGGTCTGAGTGGCTTAGTTTGTCTCAAGTGCCTGAGGACCTGTCCTGGGAGAGGCCCTGCTCTGGGTTTCATCTCTTCCAGGTACTTTGCTTCAGCTCTCAGGGGCATGCAGGGGTTGAAACAAAACCACTGAACTTTGCCAGAGCAGTTCTTGAGCCCTCACTCTTTGCTTCAGGGGGGTGTGAGGAGTGCTATAAACTCAGGAGCACTTGCACACTACTTCCTTCCTCAGTTTCCTTGTTAAAGGTAGGGATCTTCCGAGGTTTCTGGCTGCCTGTCATCAGGCACAAAGACATGCCCATTCAGTGAGTCAGTTTGGCTTCCAGTGACTAAGCCATCCAATTTGCAAGAGGGAGGCAAATTAGAATAGTAATAACAGTTTGTGCTACCACTGGAAGATTTCAAAGTGCTTGCTAAGCAGTTTTCCTTATCAGGATTATTCAGAGAGATGACAATCACACAACTGATCATTTGGTCATTTCTATTATCTTTCTAAATTGCTTGCTGCCTTTTTTTTTTTCCTTCTTCCTCTTTTTTCCCTTTCTTTGACTTTTTTTTTTTCCCTCCTGAACCCACAGCACATCTGGGACCCTCCCAACTCCTCCCTTTCCCCACCTATAATCAATCACCATTTCCAGTTTGGAAAAGAATACATTAAACTGTACTGGAGTGGAAGCAAACTGGAGGCAAAAAATACCGTGCCAGTTTTCAAACCACCAGCTGTTGCAATGACTGCAAAATAATCAGCTGCCAGGGAAGCCAGAGGAGCCAACTCCCCCTATTGAAGCCCTTGAGACTGCTCAGGAACACCTCAAACAGAAAATGAGCCAGCTCAAGGACACAGATGCTGCATTAATATTAATGTGGGGACTTCTCCAGTCAGTTTTCCCCCTGGCTTTTCAACTGTACTCTGTGTGTGACAAGAGTAGGAGAGTCTGTTTGAGAAGTTACACTGATCATAGGCTCTTGATTGATCTGGGAAATGTAATGGGCCAAACTAAAGCTGCTTGGCTGAGTTCTTGGGCTGTGTTCTGATTATGTAAATGCAAGAAAGATGGTAAAGGACTATTCTTCCTGGCCAAGAAATTACTTTTCTTGCTGTAGATTGAGTCAGGGAGGACTGTACTGAGGTCTGTCTGAAGGAGGCTTGCCTGCTGAGCCCTGTTCCCTCTGCATTTTAACAAGTCATTTTCTTCTATCTTCTATTAATTTGTGTGAAAGCCATTCAAAATATAGAATACAAATGAAATAACTTCCCTTGAGCTTGTTGGGTTTTAGGCATGGGGTGGTTGGCTGTGGCTGAATGCCAGACGCCTGGCAAAGTCTCGCTATTGCTCCCATTCTCAGCTGGACAGAGGAGAGAAAATATGATAAAAGGCTCAGGGGTCAAGATAAGAACAGGAAGTTTACTCAGCAATTGCTGTCAGGCTTAAGGCAGACTTCAGCATGGGGAAGTTGTTTAATTTATTGCTAATCAAATCAGAGAAGTGCAATAAGAAATAAACCCAATTCTTAAAAACCCCTTCCCCACATACATCCTTTCTTCTTGACCTTAATTTTACTCCAAATTTACTCTATGTCCTCCCCAACCAGCACAGGGGCACAGGCAATGGACTTTCCTCACCCAGGTCTTCACTGTGGGCTGCAGGGGAATTTCTGCTCTGGCACTTGGAGGATCTCCTTCTCCTCCATCTTCACTGACCTTGGTGTCTGCAGAGATTTTTCTCACACATATTCTCTGCAGTTCCTTTTGCACATTTATTTTTTCCCTTCTTACCACAGCAGTGCTGATGGGCTTGGCTTTGGCCACTGGTTGGACCATCTCAGAGCCAGATGGCATTGGCTGTGTTAGACACAGGGAATACTTCTAGCAGCTTCTCACAGAAGCCACCTCTGTAGCACCCCCACAACCAAAACCTTGCCATACAAAGCTAATACAAGGGATTAGCAACTTAGTGTGAGTGAGGAACCCAGAATTAGTGCAGCTCAGTTGGGATCAATGCAGAACTACCTTCCCAGCCTGCCCTCTGCTACATTCCTCCCACCTCCCAGTCCCTAATAAATCAAAATCATAACAATAAAGAGAATAAATCAACTGTCCACAATGAAGTGTTGTTTAAATAGTGACTCAGTCAGATTAGAGGATATTTTATTTATTTAACCATTAAGAAATGATTAAATGATCAGGGGGCAAGGACAGGCTGAGGGAGCTGGGGTTGTTCAGCCTGGAGAAGAGAAGGCTCCAGGAGACCTCAGAGCACCCTTCAAGTACCTGATGGGGGCCTACAAGAAGGCTGCAGAGGAACTGTTTCCAAAGGCCTGCAGTGATAGGCTGAGAGGCAATGGTTTAAAATGAGAGAAGCCCAGATTTAGATTGGATGTTAGGAACACCATGAAGGTGGTGGAACATTGGAATGGGAAATGGTTGAGGCCCCATCCCTGGAGATGTTCAAGGTGAAGCTTGGCAGTGCTTTGAGTAACCTGATCTAGTGGAGGATGTCAATGCTGACTGCAGGGGCTTTGGACTAGATGACTTATAGAGGGCCCTTCCAACCCAAACCATTCTATGACTCTATGAAATAAATCACACAAGAAGCACCGAAAAAATCTAACATGGCTGAATTCTGCCTCAGACAATGTAAGTGGTTCCTTTCTTGGAGAGAAATAAAATATGTACAGGTGTACATAGACATAAATATATAGAGAATAGAATAGAATAGAATAGAATAGAATAGAATAGAATAGAATAGAATAGAATAGAATAGAATAGAATAGAATAGAATTAACCAGGGTGAAAAAGACCTTTGAGATCATCAATTCCAAACTATCACCCAACACCATCTCATGAACTAAACCATGGCACCAAGTGCCTCATCCAGTGCCCTCTTAAACACCTCCAGTGATGGTGACTCCACCACCTCCTTGGGCAGCACATTCCAATGGCAAATCTCTCTTTCTGGGAAGAATTTCTTCCTAACATCCAGCCTAAACCTCCCCTGTGCAGCTTGAGACTGTGTCCTCTTGTTCTGGTGCTGGGTGCCTGGGAGAAGAGACCAACCCTCACCTGCCTACAACCTCCCTTCAGGGAGTTGTAGACATCAGTAAGGTCTCCCCTGAGCCTCCTCTTCTCCAGGCTAAGCAACCCCAGCTTCCTCAGTCTCTCCTCACAGGGCTGTGCTCCAGACCCCTCCCCAGCTTTGTTGCCCTTCTCTGGACACCTTCCAGCAACTCAACATCTTTCCTAAACTGAGGAGCCCAGAACTGGACACAGGACTCAAGGTGTGCCCTAACCAGTGCTGAGCACAGGGCAGAATGACTTCCCTGCTCCTGCTGGCCACACTGTTCCTGATGCAGGCCAGGATGCCTTTGGGCTTCTTGGCCACCTGGACACACTGCTGTACACATATGTAGGTGTATATGTATATATATATATATATATATATATGTAGGTATTTATATAAAAATTTACCCTTGATTTATAAAGATATTAGAGCTATACAATAAGTCTTTAGTGTTGATGCTGCAGGCTCTGTGCACAGTATTTGGATGAATCCTGAGAAGTGTAAGTAGTAGGTTTGGTTAAAGCTGAGCCATATGACCCCAGCTGGCAGGGAGCAATTCTTTCCCTTGATGGACCAACTACCTATAAATATCTATAAAGTGGACCTTGTCCCCTTGATGGCTTTCATGTTGCTCTAAAAAGCTGGAAATGCATGCAGATAATAAGGAGCTCTGGGTGGCTAATTGAGCCATTATTTGGTTTCTACTTGTGCTTACAACATGAGGTCAGACTTGCAGAAAATGTAAGGGATGTTATATAGTACTCCAGAGAGATACAGCAGACCTTGAGGGATTAGTAATGAGTGTTGGGACATCGTGTTCATGAAACTCTACACCAAGCATTTTTCTTTCCAGGGTCATCCAAAGAAGTTTTGAAATATGTATTTAGCACTCTTTTTGGACAATGATTTATCAGAGTGGCAGAAATGATTGTTCAATGCTTGAATTAGTTTAAATCTGAATATTCTTTTCCATTTTAGAACACTGCATTGTAAGCATATGTGTATGTATTATGTATGCTGGGGTGGATTAGAAGGGGTGTGATCAGTAGGTCTCCTCCCCCTCTACTCTGCGCTGGTGAGGCCACATCTGGAATATTGTGTCCAGTTCGGGGCCCCTCAGGTCAAGAAAGACCTCAGGGTACTGCTTGGGAGAGTCCAGCACAGAGCAACAAAGATGATTAAGGGAGTGGAACGTCTCCCTGCTGAGGACAGGCTAAGGGATCTGAGGGCTCTGCAGCTTGGAGAGGAGGAGCCTGCGGGCTGACCTCATTCCCGTTGATAAAGATGTTCAGGATGAGTGCCAAGAGGCTGGAGCCAGGCTCTGCTGGGTGATGCCCAATGCCAGCACAAGGGGCAATGGTGAAAGTTGAGGCATAGGAAGTTCCATGGAAAGATGAGGAAATATTTTTTCCCTGTGAGGGTGACAGAACACTGGAGCAGGCTGCCCAGGGGAGTTGTGGAGTCTCCCTCTCTGGAGATATTCAAAACCCACCTGGATGTGTTCCTGTGTGATCTGGCATAGGTGGCCAAGACTTCCAGGTCTTTTATGGTGTCACTGCTCTCCAGCAGGTCAGTCCCCAACCTATACTGATCCCTTTCCCAGGTGGAAGCCTCTCACCTTTGATGTGTCACCTTTCTCTTTTGAAGCTGTGTTACTCTGTAGACGAAACCATCCCATTTTTCTTGGTCTTTTTTGTGAAACACAGCTGCTGCTGTAGACCGCTGTGAAATTAATATAATGAATTGGCCTCCTAATAAAAGCTGGGTCCCCAAGACAGCAGGGGACATAATTAAAAACCCTAACAGACATGGACATCATAAAGCTAACCAAGCAATTCCAGAAATAAAGTTTGCAGAATACAGAATACAGAATTAACCAGGTTGGAAAAGACCTTCAAGATCATTGAGTCCAACCTATCACCCAACACCATCTCATCAACTAAACCATGGCACTGAGTGCCTCCTCCAGCGCCCTCTTAAACACCTCCAGGGATGGTGACTCCACCACCTCCCTGGGCAGCACATTCCAGTGGCTAACGACTCTCTCTGGGAAGAATTTCTTCCTACCATCCAGCCTAAACCTCCCCTGGCAGAGCTTGAGATTGTGTCCTCTTGTTCTGGTGCTGACTGCCTGGGAGAAGAGACCAACCCCCACCTGGCTACAGCCTCCCTTCAGGTAGTTGTAGAGAGCAAGAAAGTCTCCCTTGAGCCTCTTCTTCTCCAGGCTAAACAACCCCAGCTCTCTCAGCCTCTCCTCACAGGGCTGTGCTCCAGACCCCTCCCCAGCTTTGTTGCCCTTCTCTGGACACCTTCCAGCATCTCAACATCTTTCCTAAACTGTGGAGCCCAGAACTGGACACAGGACTCAAGGTGTGGCCTAACCAGTGCTGAGTACAGGGGCATTCAGAAATGATGAAGTGGTGCTTGTAGAGGTCCATGCTGATATTTGCTCTGAAATATCATTATAGCATTTACAAAGTTCAGAAAGACTTCAGAAAGAGATGGGAAGACCCTTGGAAGTCAAAAAGTATTGACTGCCTCTGACAATTTAGCCAGAGTGCTTTGTGACTAGAAGGGGAACATGAGGAAAATGTTTCCCTCGGCATGAAGGAATATAAAATTCTCCCACACCCATTCTTCTGAAAACAATAGCTCCACAGCTATGAGTGCTGGCAAGTTAAGCCATGCAGGCAGTAGGAGGTATAGAAATTGTCCAATTCCTCAACTCTCTTCCCTTGTCATTCGGATGTGTGTGAGGTGTCCCTGCCCATGGCAAGGGGGGTGGAACTAGATGATACTTGAGGTCCCTTCAACCCAAACAATTCTATGATTCTATGAATGGGTCAGCAGAGCTGAAGAAGGCTGAGAGGGGATCTCATCAATGTCTATCAATATCTGAGGGGTGTGTGTCAAGTGGAGGGGGTCAATATCTTTTCATTGGTGCACAGTAATAAGCCAAGGAACAAAGGATACAAACTTGAACATAGAAGGTTTCAGTTCAACATGAGGAGAAACTTCTTGACAGTGAGAGTGCCAGAGCCCTGGAGCAGGCTGCCCAGAGAGGTTGTGGAGTCTCCTTCTCTGGAGACTTTCCAAAGCCACCTGGATGCATTTCTGGCCAGACTACACTGGGTGCTTCTGCTCTGGTAGAGGGTTTGAACTGGATGATCTCTGGAGGTGCCTTCCAACCTCTAGTCTACTCTGATACTGTGATACTGTGATTGATATATGAAGTCCACCACAGGCCATATTTTCACCTTTATCTATTAATTGGTTTGTCCTGCTATGCTCAATACTGGTCTCCTACAGCTTTTTCTGGGGAGAAGGATGTGTTTTATGGGTTTAGGTTCTCTTAAGAGAAGAGATTGGAAGAGGTTTAATGCTGCCAGAGCCTGGCTGTCGAAGGTGGCTGAAAGTCACAGCCTCACAGGATGTTAGGGTTTGGAAGTGACCTCTGGAGATCTTTGAGTCCATCCCCTCTGCCCGGGCAGGAGCATAGAATCCAGCACAGGTCACACAGGAACACATCCAGACAGCTGTCCAGAAAATGGTGTTAAAGAGAGTCCAGTATGAAATGGAAACTTCTTGTGAAGAGCTGGCTGCTCCTGAGCACATCCAAAGGAACCCCAGGCTGACCAGGGTGGTTAGTGGGGAAGGGTGACTAGTCAGGGTATGGTGTGAAGTACCGAAGGATCGGTACAGCCACCTGTGTGGCTTGTGGAGAGCACAGAGCACGTGGCCTGCATTTTGCTGAGTTTCTATTTTCTCTACCTCTGACATTTTCTCTTCTTTTCAAAGTCACCTTTAAAAAAGAAGCAGAAGCTACCTTAAAGCCATATTGCCCCCTGCATTTATATTCTAGTATTGCTCTGAGCATAGAGATGAAATAGAACAGGAGGCTTTTGTTTCTGTGCTTCCTGTATCCTTTATATGTCCCACATAAGTGTGATCTCTTCACCTTAGGCTTAAGATCTGATAGCTTCTTAAGAGCTACCACAGCTGACTGGTTTCCAAATCTTGTGTAGCATTTCTATGTACAAAGGTTTCCTTCCTGGGATTATTTTTTCTTTTCTATTATTTTTTAAATCCTTCAGAAGTGTATCCTTCTGAGACCACACCTGCAATACTTTGTCCAGTTTTGGGCTCCCCAGTTCAAGAGAGACAGAGACCTGCTGGAGAGAGTCCAACAGAGAGCCAGGAGGATGATTAGGGGACTTGAGCATCTCCCCTGTGAAGAAAGACTGAGAGCCCTGGGGCTGTTTAGTCTGGAGAAGAGAAGGCTGAGAGGGGATCTGATCAATGTCTATCAATATCTGAGGGGTGGGTGTCAAGTGGAGTGGGCCAGCTCTTTTCAGTGGTGTGCAGTAACAAGAAACAACAGGTTCAAGCTTGAAGATAGGTTTCACCTCAACATGAGAAGAGTCGTCTTTACAGTGAGGGTGCCAGAGCCTTGGAGCAGGCTGCCCAGAGAGGTTGTGGAGTCTCCTTCTCTGGAGACTTTCCAAAGCCACCTGGATGCATTCCTGTGCAGACTACCCTGGGTGCTCCTGCTCTGGCAAGGGGGTTGGACTGGATGCTCTCTGGAGGTCTCTTCCAACCTCTAATGTACTGTGGTACTGTGATATGGCAACCATTCCTTCTGATTTCTGAGGAGGATTGGCTGTTCTCATCCTGAGATTGTAACTGACTTCTCAACTGTTTGGTGACCTTTATGTTTGGTATAGCCATAAACTCATTTTTAACAGAACTGGACTCTTCTAAAGTTGAATTCACTGCAATTATTCCTGCTCTGTCAGAAGGGCTTCTCAATTTAAGGACATTGAGATACTGGAACACATCCAGAGAAGGGCAACAAAGCTGGGGAGAGGTCTGGAGCACAGCCCTACGAGGAAAGGCTGAGGGAGCTGGGGGTGTTTAGTCTGGAGAAGAGGAGGCTCAGGGGAGACCATATTGCTCTCTACAACTACCTGAAGGGAGGTTGTAGCCAGGAGGGGGTTGGTCTCTTCTCCCAGACACCCAGCACCAGAACAAGAGGACACAGTCTCAAGCTGTGCAGGGGGAAGTTTAGGCTGAAGGTGAGGAGAAAGTTCTTCCCAGAGAGAGTGATTGCCCATTGGAATGTGCTGCCCAGGGAGGTGGTGGAGTCACCATCACTGGAGGTGTTCAAGAAAGGCTTGGATGTGGCACTTGGAGCCGTGGTTTAGTTGTCAGGAGGTGTTAGGTAACAGGTTGGACTTGATGATCTCTGAGATCTTTTCCAACCTGGCTGATTGTGTCATTCTGTGATTCTTTGAAGGGAAAGGCTGGTAATTGGATGAAACAGCCCTGTACCAATCCATGCTTATGGACTGCTTTCTTGGAGCACATTAGGATATAGCTTTAGCCACAAAGTTCAACCTGAAAATAATTCTGCTTTGCTCCAAAGACATGTGTGGCTTGATTTTATTTTGTTTTCTCAGTCAGAGGTGATTTAGATTGTGAAAAAGTAGGATGAGTTCAAGAAAGGGAAATGTGATTAGATCAGGTGGGTTTTGGTTTTATGAGCTTCTGGCTTTCTTGTAAGAATTGTTAGTTTTAGCTTTGAAATCAATCACTCATCACTTGCATATTTAAATAAGGCTTTACTTTTGGCAGACAAGTGATGTTGAAGGTTTAAAGAGGGGTGGAAATGAAACCCAAGACTTTCAGGTAATTTCAGTTAATCTTCTCCAAGATGGAGCTTTAAGTTCAGCTGTTCATTTTCTTAGGGATGTATCTTTTATTACAAATAAACTACATTTCACTTAGTTGCTACAGTCTGCAGCCAAGAAATGCCAATCTACTGTAATTCAGGCAACTGCCTGAAAGAGTCCAGCACAGAGCCACCAAGGTGCTGCAGACAGTAGAACATCTCCCTGTGAGGCCAGGCTGAGGGAGCTGGGGCTTGGAGCAGAGGAGCCTGAGGGCTGCCCTCATGCCTGTTGATAAAGATCTGCAGGGCAGTGTGGGGAGGACAGAGCCAGGCTCTGCTCAGGGATGTCCAATGGTAGCACAAGAGGCACTGGGTGCAAGCTAGAGCAGAGGAGGTGGCAGAGGAACAGAAGGGGAAACTTTTTCCCTGTGAGGGTGCCAGAGCCCTGGAGCAGGCTGTCCAGAGAGATTGTGGATTCTCCTCTGGAGCCATTCCAAACCCCCCTGGATGCATTCCTGTGTGACTTGCTCTAGGTGCTCCTGGTCTGGCAGGGGGCTTGGATTAGGTGAGGTCCCTTCCAACCCCCACCATTCTGTGATTCTGTGATAATGCCTTCAGAAGCTGAAATTCAGATCCACATTTAGTGGAAGGTGTGGACCCACAGGGAAGCAAAAAGAAATGGGCAGGTTGTTTCCTGAGCTGCCACACTTTGTGGAAGAGCAGCACATTCCCCACGATGTGGCAGGCTTGGGTGATGCTCAGGGAAGGTGAGGGGTGATGGCTCTCTGGGGCTCTGTCTCACTTACTGCCCAGTTTCTAAGATGCCTCTGGCTGACCTCTGACTTCCTGCTGCATGCCTGTCCTGCATTATGGGTTTTTTTCCCCACAAAGGACAGCCATTTAACCCTAGTTAACAGCTCTCCTCTCCACCTGTGGTAAGGGTTCTTAAATTACTGTAATTTCTCTGCACTTGCCCCTTCCCAAGCTGCAAGTAGCCAAGAGCATCAGTATCTCAGCTGGCCTTCTGTCAAGTCCTGGAAGCAAATGAGATTGTAATTACCTGTGAGATCTCTGGACTAAGAGACTAGAAGTCTGGCAACACTGACTGCATTTATTTATTGATTTTTAATAATAATCAAAAATTAAATGCATTAAATACTACAGCTGGCACAGAGGATATTCTGTCATTAGCTGAGCACTGAATACAAACAGTCATTAAGAAATACAATGCAGTCCATGATTTAATTTTGTTTTTTTAGGGGCAATTATAGAACCATAGAATTGTCAGGGTTGGAAGAGACCTCAAGGGTCATCCAGTTCCAACCCCCCTGCCATGGGCAGGGACACCTCAAACTACAGCAGGTTGCTCACAGCCACATCCAGCCTGGCTGCAAAAACCTCCAGGGATGAGGCTTCCACCACCTCCCTGGGCAACCTGTGCCAGTGTCTCACCACCCTCATGGGGAACAACTTCTTCCTAACATCCAATCTGAATCTACCCACTTCTAGTTTTGCTCCTTTCCTCCCAGCCCTATCACTCCCTGACACCCTCAAAAGTCCCTCCCCAGCTTTCTTGGAGCCCACTTCAGATACTGGAAGGCCACAATTAGGTCTCCTCAGAGCCTTCTCTTCTCCAGACTGAACAGCCCAAACACTCTCAGTCTGTCCTCATATCAGAGGAGCTCCAGCCCTCTGCTCATCCTTGTTAATGGTTTAAACCTAGAGAAGATCAGATTTACATTGGATGTTGGGAACATGTTCTGTACCATGAGGGTGCTGGAACACTGCAGGTTGCCCAGAAAGGTAGCTGAGGGCCTGGGATATTCAAAGTCGGGCTGAACAAAGCTCTGAGCAACCTGATCTAGTGGAGGATATCCCTGCTGAATGCAGGGGGGTTGGATTAGATGACCTTTGGAGGTCCCTTCCAACCCAAACCATTCTGTGAACCTATGATTCTATCCCACAACTTCAATCTTTAGTGATCCTTAAACTCTCCTGAAGGCAGTCATGTCTGAGTGGATGAAGCTGCCAAAGGTGGGCTGTAGTTTTTGGCAGCTGGCTAGAAAGCACCTGAAAGGTTTGATGTGGGCAGTTTGTTGAAAATGGTGAGCAAAAACCTCAGGTCCATTTGAAGTTTGCTAGTGCCAACACAAAGCTTTCATACAAACTGTCATCACAGAGTTTTCATGAGATGAACTGGGCACCACAGGGCTGACAAGAGTGTTGCTTCAGACTGCTTACAGACCAAGGCAGCCAGGATGGTATCACTTGAAAATATTCTGTGCTTCTGAAGGTTTCTCCATAGCCACTAAAACTGTCAGCATGATAATGCCAGATTTAAAGACTGTGAAATAAGCTTGACATGAGTTTTTGCAAGGAATAAGGGGTTGGTAACAAGCCAGGGGATGCACATAAACTTTTGTCACATTAGGGAGTTCTTCACCATTAGACACTTAGTGCCATGGTTTAGTTGATGAGATGGTGTTGGGTGATAAGTTGGACTTGATGATCTCAAAGGTCTTTTCAAACCTAGTTAATTCTGTATTCTGTATAATCTGTATGAGGGTAATGAGACACTGAAACAGGTTGTCCAGGAAGGTGGTGGAAGCCTCATCCCTGGAGGTTTTCAAGGCCAGTCTGAATGTGGTTCTGAGCAACCCAATGTAGTGTGAGATATCCCTACCCATGGCAGGGGGATTGGAACTGGCTGATCCTTGAGGTCCCTTCCAACCTTAACAGTTCTATGATTCTATGATTTATGTTTGGTTAGACACAAAGGCTGTGTCTAAACAGGGGACCTGGAATCACTGCCATACTTACAGGTCAAGAAGTGTACTGTAGCTGTCTCCAGAGGAGACACAAATTGCTGAGAGTGCTCACAACCTTTTCCTGCATGCATAGAAAACGAGGCAGACGAAACACATTTAGTTCCCCGGTTTGTACAGCCCAGCAGTTAGATGCAGAGCATGAATAAAACATTGCAGTTCTCATGGATGTCTGTAATCCTCAGCATTTCATCTGACTGCTGACTTGCTCTCCTCAGGAATTTAATAATGCTATGTGTCTGATGGATGTCAATGGAAGATAACCAGCAGCAAAAATGCCCATTAGTGTTGGCATGACAGGCACAAAAGATTTGTGTGCAAACCTAGTCTTACCTTCTGAGGAGTGCCAGAAGAAATGTTAAATACTGAGATGTTGACTGAGATGATTGTACCATAAAGTTCTGGACATGAGCCAACTGTGCAGGCTCCCCAGAGAGGTTGTGGAGTCTCCTTCTCTGGAGACTTTAAGGCCCATCTGGATGTGTTCCTGTGTGACCTGAGCTAGATTGTATGGTCCTGCTCTGGCAGGGGGGTTGGACTTGATGATCTCTTTGGGTCCCTTCCAACCCCTGATGTCCTGTGATCCTGGGATCAAAAGCAGTGTGGCCAGCAGGTAAAGAGAGGTGATTCTCCCACTTGACTCAGCTCTGGTGAGACCTCATCTGGAGTGCTGCATCCAGCTCTGGAGCCCCCAACACAGGAAGGACATGGACCTGATAGAGCAGGTCCACAGGAGGGCCATGAAGATGATCAGGAGCTGGAATGCCTCTACTATGACAGGCTGAGGGAGTTGGGGGTGTTCAACCTGGAGAAGAGAAGGCTCTGGGGAGAACTAAGAGCAGTCTTCCAGTATCTGAAGGGGCTACAAGAAGGCTGCAGAGGGACTGTTTGCAAAGGTCTGCAGGGACAGAATGAGTGGCAATGGTTTGAAATGAGAGCAGAGGAGAGTTATATTGGATGTGAGGAACAAGTTCTTCACTATGAACGTGTTGGAACACTGCAACAGGTTGCCCAGGGAGGTGGTTGAGGCCTCATCCCTGGAAAATTTCAAGGTCAGGCTGGACAAGATTCTAAGCAAGCTGATCTGGTAGAGGAAGTCCCTGCTGACTGCAGGGGGGTTGGTCTGGGTGACTTTTGAACATTCCTTCCAACCCAAACCACTCTGTGATTCCACTGATAGAGCTGGAAGCTACACTGAACACTCACACCAAATGTACTAGCCATGGGGATTTTCTTGTCTAGTGAAGAGGAAGGAACTGGCTCTTATTTTCCCCCCTGCTGCATGGGATGGGCATTCTGAATTTCCACATGTTCAAAGTAAGGCTTTAACAGATTAGGAGGTACACCACACAGTGGGTAAACTGTTTCACTCACACCCTCCACAGACACTCTCTGGGCAATCTTCTTTGTTCTATCAGCTGCTCGTTTCTGCATGTCTGACAGCTTTTTGAGGGGCCAGTTAGGAAACTGAGGGGTTCCTGTGGGTTGTGTTCTGCTGATCTCAGTTCTGATTGCAGGTGGAGTTTCCTGTGTGTTTCTCCAGAAGCTGAAGGCTCTCTTTTGCTCTCTCTTCCTGCTCATGACGTCACTATTTCAATGAAATAATGACTCCATGAAACCCACTCACATTGCTAGGGACACCAGCCAACAACCTTTCATGCCAAGTAAAACTGGAGGATGTTTCTCATTCTTTCTCTCCTTCCCTGTTTAACCCCAAGAAGACTCTTTGTGTTTTGGGAAGTGTTTGTCAGCAGAGTGAGGACATGGGTGCCCACTCTCCCACCAGCACAGTGCCCCAGAAGGCTGTGGCTGCATGGGGAAGATTGTGCCCAGCAGCATCTCCTGCTTCCCTGTTCATTTCTGCTTCCACCAGGCTCAGATGAGTTCAAGCTGTGATCACAGAATCACAGGATGTCAGGAGTTGGAAGGGACCAAAAGAGATCAACCCCCCTGCCAGAGCAGGGCCATAGAATTCAGCACAGGTCACAGAGGAATGCATCCAGACAGGCCTTGAAAGTCTCCACAGAAGGAGACTCCACAGCCTCTCTGAGCAGCCTGTTCCAGTGTTCTGTGACCCTCAACAGTGAAGAAGTTCCCCCTTGTGTTGAGGTGGAACCTCCTGTGCTGCAGCTTACATCCATTGCCCCTTATCCTATCACAGGGAGCAAGTGAGCAGAACCTGTGCCCTCCCTCCTGAGCCCCAGGCCTCAGATATTTGTAAACATTTATGAAATCCCCTCTAATGATGGTGCACTTCTTTTTTCCCTGTTGAATGAACACAACATGACCTAATAAAAGGGAATCTTGCAGCATAATGACATTACCATGCAGATGGTTTGCTGCTGGGGAGAAGCCCCTTGCAGCATTTCTGATTGTCTTGCAAGGTTTTGCCTCCTGGTTTTTTTTTCCCCCTCCCAATAACAGTGATGTAAGATATTATATTAAGTGAGAACAATGTATGAAGCTGTGGTTGTCATAAAATATTTACACCCCTGGAGTGTTGTAAACACACAGTGGAGCCCTAATTAACCATAGGTAGCCTAGAATTATCCCCTGGTAATTACCCTAATTGGAACTGGCTCATCATGGGGAACTAGAATAGAATTTATTTTGTGTTTGATACTGAAAAGCAGAGCTGGCAATTAACTAAAAGAAGCAGCTGCTTCACTTGACTTAAAAAAAATTATCAAATTGCCCTCTCTGAGCCTGTCACTGTTCCCACAATCTGAGCAGCTTTACAAACCAACCCACCAATCACATCCAGTTTCAGAACCTTGTGTCTGTGTCAGCATTATCAATCAGTTGAGTGATTAATAACTGTGAGGCACAGAGGTTCAGCAGCAGCCCTGAAGGTCTGTCCAAGGCACTTGGAGATGCACAAATCAGTTCCCCTGTGAAGCTATTAGAGGAGTTGTGAGAGCAGAGAGAGTGAGCACAGGCTGTCTTCAGCATTTCCATCCAGAGATGGAGAGACTCCCTGCCTCCTTAAAGCATGACAAGTTTGCAAACACACTAAATTGAGCAGCAGTATCGATCTGCTCGAGGGTAGGAAGGCTCTGCAGAGAGATCTGGGGAGATAAATCCATAGGCTAAGGTCAGTGCAGTGAAGTTTAACAAGACCAAGTGCTGGGTCCTGCACTTTGGTCACAACAACCCCAAGCAGTGCTCCAGGCTTTTGCAGAGTGGCTGGAAAGCAGCCTGGTAGAAAAAGATCTGGGGGTGCTGGTGGATGGCTGAACATGAGCCAGCAGTGTGCACAGGTGGCCAAGAGCAACCTGTCTAATTCTCCTGATGAGACTGACACATTTCCCCTCCCACTTATCTTGAGATCCTCAGAAAATCACAATGCAGATGGAAAAAACCTCACCAACAACTCCCCTGTGCAGTAGCCCTACCTCCTTTAACCAGGAATAGCCACGGGCAAATAGAGCAGCCCTGCAGAAAAGGACATGGGGTTGCTGGTGGATGAGAAGGTGGACATGAGCCAACAAGGTGCTCTTGCAGCCCAGAAGGCCAATGGCAGCCTGGGCTGCATCAAAAGCAGCATGGCCAGCAGGTGCAGAGAGGTGATTCTGCCACTTTGCTCTGGTGAGACCTCAATACATGAAGGACACAGCCCTGATGGAGTAGGTCCACAGGAGGGCCACGGAGATGACCATTGGAGCTGGAACACCTCTACTATGAGGACAGGCTGAGGGAGCTGGGGTTGCTCAGCCTAGAGAAAAGTCTTCAGGAAGACTTTCCTCCAGGGAGACCTGTGAGCAGCCTTCCAGTACCTGAAGGGGGCTACAAGAAAGCTGCAGAGGGACTGTTTGCAAAGGCCTGCAGTGATAGGAAGATAGGCAATGGTTTGAAATGAGGGAAGAGCAGATTTAGATTGGATGTGAGATAAAAGTTCTGCACCATGAGGGTGCTGGAACACTGCAACAGGTTGCCCAGGGTAGTTGAGGCCCCATCCCTGGAGATCTTCAAGGTCAGAATGGACAAGGCTCTGAGCAAGCTGATCTAGTAGAGGATGTCCCTGATGAATGAAGGGGTATTGGACTAGATAACCTTTGCAAGTCCCTTCCAAACCAAACCATACTATGATCTAGCCACAAATATTTGCTAGCATCCAATTTTGAGACATTTGCAAACCAGAGAAAAGTGCTTTGGATAGATTTGGTTTGATTTCTACAATAAACAGAAAAATAACTTCCCAGAGGTACAGGACTCACAGAACTCACTCTGACTAAAAACCATCTTGTTCACTGTCTCCAAAGTATAATCACAGAATCATAGAATGGTCCAAGCTGATAAGGACCTCCAAAGTTCATCCAGTCTGACCTCCCCACACTCAGCAGGGACATCCCCAACTAGATCAGGTTGCCCAGGGCCTCATCAAGCCTCACCTTGAATATCTCCAGGGATGGGGCCTCAACCATCTCCCTGGCAACCCATTCCAGTGTTCCACCACCCTCATGGTGCAGAACTTGTTCCTAACATCTAATCTAAATCAGCCCTTCTCTGGTTTGAAATCATCGTCCCTTGTCGTGTCACTGCAGGCCTTTGCAAACAGTTTCTCTCCATTCTTCCTGTAGGCATTTCCTTTAGGAAGTGCTGGTGAGACATATCTCCACTTTCTTTCTTGTCTCACTTGCCACAGCTGACCACATTTATACCTAGCAGCAGCAGTTTCCCCTTTAGATGTGGTGTAATTGGTGGGAGGAAAAAAAGCACAGAAAAGCATGGCCTGAGAAGCCAACAACACTGAAAGCCACAAACGTGAGAGAAGGGTGTTCAGCTTGTAGTCAGCTCTGGTGAGGCCACACCTCAAGTGTTGTGTCCAGTTTTGGGCACCTCAATACAAGAGAGATGTGGAGCTGCTGGAGCCAGGGCAGAGGAGGGCAAGGAAGCTGGGAAGGGCCTGGAGAAAAAATCTGATGAAGAACAACTGAAGGAGCTGGGGATGGTTAGTTTGGAGAAGAGGAGGCTGAGGAGAGACCTCATTGCTCTCTACAGCTACCTGAAAGGACCTTGTGCTGGTCTCTTCTCACAGTGATAGAACAAAAGGGAATGGCCTCAAGCTGTGGTAGATTTAGACTGGACATTAGGAAACATTTTTTCCCAGCAAGAGTGGTCAGGCATTGGCACAGGCTGCCCAGGGAGGTGGTGGAGTCACCAGCCCTGGATGTGTTTAAAGGTGGTTTGGATGTGGCTTGGGAAAATGGCGTAGGGGTGAACCTTGTAGAGCAGGGTTAATGGTTTGACTTGGTGATCCTGAATAGAATAGAATAGAATAGAATAGAATAGAATAGAATAGAATAGAATAGAATAGAATAGAATAGAATAGACCAGGTTGGAAGAGACCTTCAAGATCATCGTGTCCAACCTATCACCCAACACCACCTAATCAACTAACCCATGTAACCAGGCACCCTGTCAAGTCTCCTCCTGAACACCTCCAGTGACGGCGACTCCACCACCTCCCCGGGCAGTCCATTCCAATGGGCAATCACTCTCTCTGTGTAAAACTTCCTCCTGACCTCCAGCCTGAACTTCCCCTGGCTCAGCCTGAGACTGTGTCCTCTTGTTCTGGTGCTGGCTGCCTGGGAGAAGAGACCAACCTCTGCCTGTTTACAACCCCCCTTCAGGTAGTTGTAGAGAGCAATAAGGTCACCCCTGAGTCTCCTCCTCTCCAGGCTAAGCAGCCCCAGCTCCCTCAGTCTCTCCTCATAGGGCTTGTGTTCCAAGCCCCTCACTAACTTTGTTGCTCTTCTCTGGACTCATTCCATCAAGTCAACCTCCTTCCTAAACTGAGGGGCCCAGAACTGGACACAGTACTCGAGGTGTGGCCTAACCAGTGCAGTGTACAGGGGCAGAATGACCTCCCTGCTCCTGCTGGCCACACTGTTCTTAATGCAGGCCAGGATGCCATTGGCCCTCCTGGCCACCTGGGCACACTGCAGGCTCATGTTCAGCCTACCATCAACCAGCACCCCCAGGTCCCTCTCTGCCTGGCTGCTCTCCAGCCACTCTGACCCCAGCCTGTAGCACTGCATGGGGTTGTTGTGGCC
This sequence comes from Melanerpes formicivorus, assembly GCF_026170545.1. Taxonomy (NCBI): domain Eukaryota; kingdom Metazoa; phylum Chordata; class Aves; order Piciformes; family Picidae; genus Melanerpes; species Melanerpes formicivorus. The sequence continues at coordinate 19,165,511 of NW_027142363.1, forward strand.
AATGTTTCTGTGACTCTGTGAAGGGTAGGTAGGTCCTGCTTTCTAACCCTAACAGTTCTATGGTTCTATGATTTAGAGTTTGCTTTTTATTTTGATCTATAAAGACATGTTTCACTGCTCTGGTCTGCAAAAAAAAAAAAAACAAAAGAGAAAGAAATTGTGTTTTCTATGGGCTCAGACACATTGTTAAATCACTTCAGTTGTTACCACTGTATTCCCATTTTTCCTTAAGCTATTAATTTGTTCCAGGACTCTTTCTTTTGGCAGGAAACTCAGCTTACATAAGCTGTTGGAGCAGCTTTTCCCTGATTTTGAACCCAGGGATTTTTCACTTCAGCAAAAAAGAAAGAGCTGAGTAATAAGAGTTTTTCAGTTTAGAAATATTTCTCCTCCTTCCTTCAGGATTTTGAGTGTCCCTTAACTCCCTCATGGGTGGAGAGACATTCAGCACTTTGCAGCCTTGACTTGCTGAACCAGAGGTACTCCTGGTACCTTGTTCAGCTTCCAAGGAGCTGTGCTGCTGTACTGTCATTCCCAGCTGTCTTCTCTTTCTCCCCCTGCTTTTCTGACTTTGTTTGCTTGTTTGTTTGTTTGTTTGTTTGAGTGGAAGCATTGGTTTGCTTGGAATGAGCTGCAGAACCTACCCCTCCCTCTGCCACAAACATTCCCCCCAGATGTATTGCAGCTAACTTCTCAGAAGTGTGCTTTTGCTTTATAGTGGCCAAGGAAAATGCTGCTCATCACCAGTGGCAGTTTTAGGTAAATGAAAGCAAAACTGATGATTCCATGAGTTCCTGATTCCCTGGTTTTCTGATTCCATGATTTTCCATGAGTGAGTAATGCCTGGAAGGCAAATGTTCTGATTCTTTTCAGTTGTTAGGTGGCATTGCTTGCAGCAATTCCTTCCTTCTTTTGGTTGCAAAGACTGGAAGGGAAATTTGTAACCCCCAAGGAAAACATTTCTTAAATCCTAATGCCACAACAGCTTAGGAATTTTTACCTTGTTGGGTTTCCTTCTAAAGCAGTACAGCACAATGGGAAATGCAGTCCCCTGCAGTAGATGCTGCAGCAGAGCAAACCTTGAAGTGCTCTTGAAAGCCTTTAGTGATTCCGGTGAAGACAGGATGAGAGAGCTGGGGTTCAGTCTGGAGAGGAGAAGGTTCTGAGGATACCTTCTTGTGGCCTTCCAGTATCTGAAGGGGGCTACAAGAAAGCTGGGGAGGGACATTGTAGTGTGTCAGGTAGGGATAGGACTGGGGGGGGGATGGATCTGAGCTGCAGGAGGGGAAATTTAGCTCAGACTTTAGGAAGAAATTCTTCACCATAAGTGAAATCCAATGATAGGACCAGGGGTTCTGGGTGCCAGCTGAAGCAGAGGAGGTTCCATGGGAAAAGAAGGAAAAGCTTTTTCCCTGTGAGGGTGCCAGAGCCCTGAAGCAGGCTTCCCATAGAGGTTGTGGAGTCTTCTTCTCTGGAGACATTCCAAAGCTGCCTGGATGTGTTCCTGTGTGACCTGCTTTAGGTGCTCCTGCTCTGGCAGGGGGCTTGCACTGGATGATCTGGCTGGTTGACAGCTGGCTGAACATAAGCCAGCAGTGTGCCCAGGTGGACAAGAAGGCCAATGGCATCCTGGCCTGCATCAGGAATAATGTGGCCAGCAGTAACAGGGAAGTCATTGTGCCCTGTACTCAGCACTGGTTAGACCACACCTTGAGTCCTGTGTCCAGTTCTGGGCTCCACAATTTAAGAAGGACATTGAGACACTTGAACATGTCCAGAGAAGGGCAACAAGGCTGGGGAGGGGTCTGGAACACAGCCCTGTGAGGAGAGGCTGAGGGAGCTGGGGTGTTTATCCTGGAGAAGAGGAGGCTCAGGGGAGACCTTCTTGCTGTCTACATCTACCTGAAGGGAGGTTGTAGCCAGGTGGGAGTTGGTCTCTTCTCCCAGGCACCCAGCACCAGAACAAGAGGACACAGTCTCAAGCTCTGCCAGGGGAGGTTTAGGCTAGAGGTGAGGTGAAAGTTCTTCCCAGAGAGAGTTGTTAGCCACTGGAATGTGCTGCCCAGGGAGGTGGTGGAGTCACCATCCCTGGAGGTGTTCAAGAAAGGGTTGGACGTGGCACTTGAAGCCGTTGCTTAGTGAGTCATGAGGTGCTGGGTGATAGTTTGGACTTGATGATCTCTGAGGTCTTTTCCAACCTTACTGATTCTATGATTCTATGATTTTTCAAGGTCCCTTCCAACCCTGACAATTCTGTGATTCTGTTAGGGAATGTGTTAAATGTAATGATGGTGATAAGTGAGTCACAATGCTCTGTCTCACAGATCTCAAACCTAACTGCACAGCTCTCTCTGGGGGATTTGTAACACTTCTGCTCACCTCAGTAGATCTAGACACTAGCTGGAAAATTTGAAATCTCTGAGTGAGCCCTTGTGAAAACCTTGTGTCCTTGAAGCCAGGCTGAGCTCTGTCTCCAGCTTCTCAGAGTACAACTGTTTCTTTCTTCTGTGTTCAGGAGATTTCAGTCTTCAGGACAACTTGATTCCAGGCTTCAGATATCCTTTACAAGGATCCTGCCTGAAAGGCAGAGGCTAAAACCCCTGGATGTGTTCCTCTGTGACTGACTCTAGGTGCTTCTGCTATGGCAGGGGGGTTGGACTGGAAGATCTTTCTAACATTCTGTGATTCAGTGACTCTCAGCTAATATCTCACTTCTCTGTTGACAACTGTTGAACATGGTCTGCTGGATGCAGCTCTCTATCAAAATGTCCCTACTCAAGCAGTTGCTAGAGCTGTGAAGACAAAGGAGGAAATATGACCAGAGGGGAAATATGCACAGAATGTTAGGGGTTGGAGAGGACCTGCAATGATCATCCAGTGCAATCCCCCTGCCAGAGCAGGAGCACCTAGAGCAGGTCACACAGGAACACATGCAGGTGGGTTTAGAATGTGTCCAGAGAAGGATACTCCACAACCTCTCTCTCTGGGAAACCTGCTCCAGGGCTCTGGCACCCTCACAGGGAAAAAGCTTTTCCTTCTGTTCACAATGAACCTCCTCTGCTCCAGCTTGCCCCCAGTGCCCCTTGTCCTGTCTCTGTCCTCCCCACACTACCCTGCACATCTTTAATCAAGAGGAATGAGGTCACCACTCAGGCTCCTCTGCTCCAAGCTCCAAGCCCCAGCTCCCCCAGCCTGGCCTCACAGGGAGATGTTCCACTGCCTGCAGCATCTTTGTGGCTCTGTGCTGGACTCTCTCAAGCAGTTCCTGAGGTCCTTCTTGAACTGAGGGGCCCAGAACTGGGCACAATATTCCAGATGTGGCCTCACCAGGGAAGAGCAGAGGGGGAGAAGAATCTCTCTCAAGACATGTGACTTACAGCCTTGTTGTGAATGTCTGTTGGTGACAATATCCAGGAGAGTCTTCTGGCTTAACTGGATCTCGGTTCTAACCCAGCTGGACTTTCCCATGTGCTTCCTTGGCTAAAGAACTTCACTTCATTTCCAGGTGTGGAACATGACCCTAATGCCTCACCTTAGCTGTGTCAAGCAGACTTCTAAAAGCATGCAGGCATCTGAAGAGGCAAACTAGCACGTAACAGAGTTTTCCAAGCAGCACAGGTCTCTAACATCTGCTGGAGCAAATCACAGTGAATCACTCTGGGTGCTTGCTGCTCAAACAAATGTGGCTCAGCTCCTGGAGGTTGTGTGAAAGGAATCTCCATGAAGCTTTGGCTCTTTCTTCTTGCAAACATACATGAGTCTTTTTGCTTTTTCCCTTAAAAAATTGAGACTGCTTTAGCTGGACTTTTTCCCTGAAATGAAGATTTATATGCCTGGGCTGAAATCATAGAATTGAATCATAGAATGGTTCAGGCTGGAAGGAACCTCCCGAAGTCATCCAGTCCGACCTCCCCACAGGCAGCAGGGACATCCCCAACTAGACCAGATTGCCCAGAGCCTTGTTGAGCCTCACCTTGAGTATCTCCAGGGATGGGGCCTCAACCACCTCCCTGGGCAACCTGTGCCAGTGTTCCACCACCCTCATGGTAAAGAACTTATCCTGATATCCAATCTAAATCTGCCCTTCTCTAGTTTGAAGCCATTGTCCCTGATCCTGTCACTGCAGGCCCTTGTAAACAGTCTCTCTCCATCCTTTCTGTAGGCTCCCTTCAGGTACTGGAAGGCTTCTGTCAGGTCTCCCTTGGAGCCTCCTCTTCTCCAGGCTGAATCACTTTCTCTTTTCAGTTTCCTGATCATTGCTCCATGCAGTTAGCTGACTTTTCAAGGAGCTGCAAGATGAAGACATACTTCAGTTTGCAACACCTTTTCTTTTAGCAAATCCTGGTCACAAGTGCAGCTTTATAAAGGCATCTGGTTGATATGATTCAGAATTAATTTTTGCAAAACCCCTTGGCTCTGTGGAGAGAATTGGTTTCTTTGACAGCCAGAATAATTGACATTCCAAACCCACAGAATCTAAAAGGAGATGGAGACAGTGTCTGACAGACCTCTGCAGTCAGCAGAGTCCCATGCAGGAATCCTGCCCTGGGCCCAAGTGATGGGGGCAGGCATCTGCCCAGGTGCTGAAGGCATGTGGTGAGTGTGCCAGACAATGTGATGAAGATAGCCTGGGGAAATCATCTACTGTGGGAGAGGCTGTTGCTGGAGCAGCTGTCTCTGAGTGATGCCTGTGCCTGGCTGTGCTGCAGCCCTCCCTGCCCAACGATGCCAAGCATCAGGCACAGCTGCTCAGAGGCCCTGGCTGGTGGATGTGAAGGGGAGTACAGAAATGAATCCTGCAGTCATGTGTGGGACTCCATGGGTCTGGCACCACCTCAAGCAGATGCTTTTGGTCTCTGTTTATGTGGGTGGAGCTGGAAAAGAGCACTGAGCCTCAGCTCTGCAAGGCTCTCTGAGCTGATACTGCCAGGGTGGCCAAGTCCTATGGAAGTCAATTCACAGTGCTAGAGCCTTCTTCTTGGACAAGTGTTCACAAACCTGGATGAATCATGTTACCAGGTGCATCAAGCACCTACCAAATCTGTCAGCAACAGGATTTATAGGTAAAAAATGAGCTGGTCCACATTTAAAATGTTGGCAGCATTTCACAAGGCTACATATTTGGATCTTATAAGCATATGTGCTTTCCAAAGGGTTAATTGAATTGCACAGCCACCTTCTTATCCAGTTCCTCCCCCCGCCCCCCCCCCCCCCCAGCCAGGTCTTTAAAATTATTTTAAGTTCAAAGATGATCATAATCCTACATGCACAAAAACACTTTGAAAAGCCAGTTCTTTCAAATGGAAGTGATTCCAAACCAGTGCTTGCCTGGGCTTTGCTTGTGGGCAGGGAGTACTCTTGTAATTTGTCAGCTACACCCTCAGCAGGTTTGTGGATGACACCAAGCATTGTGGCCTGGTTGACACACTGGAGGGAAGGGGTAGCATCCAGAGGGACTTGGGACAGGCTGGAGAGGTGGGCACAAGCCAGCCTCATGAAGTTCCACAAGGCCAAGTGCAAGGTCCTACACATGGGTCGGGGCAATCCCAAGCACAAACACAGGCTGGGGGAGGAGTGGCTCAAGAACAGGACTAGGTGATGAAGGTGAAAAGGACTTGGGGATGTCAGCTGATGACAAACTCAACATGAGCCAGCAGCTGTGTGCTGGGCTGCATGAAAAGAAGTATGACCAGCAGGACAGGGAGGGGATTCTGCCCCTCTGCTCAGCTCAGGTGAAACTCCACCTGGAGCACTGCATCCAGTTCTGCTGCTCCCAGCTTAAGAGGGACATGGAGCTCCTGCAGCAGGTCCAGAGGAGACTACAAGGATGATCAGAGGGCTGGAGAACCTCCCCTTTGGGGACAGGCTGAGTGAGTTGGGGCTGTTCAGCCTGGAGAACAGAAGGCTCTGGGAGAGACCTTAGCCTTCCAGTACCTGAAGGGGGCTACAAGAAAGCTGGGAAGGGACTTTTGACAAGGGTTGGGAGTGATAGGATGAGAGGAAATGGATTGAAGCTTGAGGAGGGCAGATTGAGACTGGAGAGGAAGAAGAAATTTTTTACAGTGGGGTAAATGAGACACTGGCACAGGTTGCCCAGGGAGGTTGTGGATGCTTCCTCCCTGGGAGTGTTCAAAGCCAGACTGGATGAGGCCTTGAGCAACCTGGGCTGGTGGAAGGTGTCTCTGCCCTGGCAGGAGGTTGGAACTAGATGGTCTTTAAAGGTCCCTTCCAACCTAAACTATTCTGTGAATCTATGAAGTGTTACCACTATTTAAGATCAGTTAAGCTTTCTGCTGTTAATTAAAAAAATACAATGAACTAACTAAAAAGTCCCTTGCTCAGTCTCAGATTCTGCATCTGGCCCTTGTTTGACATGGGGGGGTTGGGGAAAGTGAAGTTATGTCAGAAATTTCTGGGATGTTTTCTTTTGACTATCCCATAAAGGCACTCTGCTGGAATGGCAGTGGCTGGGAAATAGAGAGAGAGACATATGTCAGTGAGTGGAAAGGACTGTGGTCAATCTTCCTGCTTATGCTGCATTTTGATCATAGAATCATAGAATTGTTAGGGTTGGCAGGGACCCCAAGGATCAGCCAGTTCCAACCCCCCTGCCATGGGCAGGGACACCTAACACTACAGCAGGTTGCTCACAGCCACATCCAGTCTGGCTGCAAAAACCTTCAGGGATGAGGCTTCCACCACCTCCCTGGGCAATCTGTTCCAGTGTCTTACCACCTTCATGGGGAAGAATTTCTTCCTAACATCTAATCTGAATCTCCCCACTTCTAGTTTTGCTCCATCCCCCCCCTCCCCCTCCCCCAGTCCTATCCCTACCTGACACCTCCCCAGCTTTCTTGTAGCCCCCTTCAGATACTGGAAGGCCACAAGAAGGTATCCTCAGAACCTTCTCCTCTCCAGACTGAACCCCAGGTCTCTCATCCTGTCTTCACCGGAATCACTAAATGCTTTCAAGAGCACTTCAAGATTTGCTCTGCTGCAGCATCTACTGCAGGGGACTGCATTTCCCATTGTGCTGTACTGCTTTAGAAGGAAACCCAACAAGGTAAAAATTCCTAAGCTGTTGTGGCATTAGGATTTAAGAAATGTTTTCCTTGGGGGTTACAAATTTCCCTTCCAGTCTTTGCAACCAAAAGAAGGAAGGAATTGCTGCAAGCAATGCCACCTAACAACTGAAAAGAATCAGAACATTTGCCTTCCAGGCATTACTCACTCATGGAAAATCATGGAATCAGAAAACCAGGGAATCAGGAACTCATGGAATCATCAGTTTTGCTTTCATTTACCTAAAACTGCCACTGGTGATGAGCAGCATTTTCCTTGGCCACTATAAAGCAAAAGCACACTTCTGAGAAGTTAGCTGCAATACATCTGGGGGGAATTATGGAAGGCCACAATTAGGTCTCCTCACAATGTTCTTTCTCCAGACCTAATAGTCCCAAACTCCCTCAGTCACATCCCAGAGGATGTGATCTCAGAATGCACTTCAGGACTAACAGATTATGCACAGAAGATGCAAAATAAGTATTCTTTTAAAGATATCTTTAAATTATGGCCCTCTAAAAGTCTTGAGAACTTTATTTACAAAGATTTCCTTCCTTGAGGAGATATGAACTCTGCTGTTGCTCTTCCATTATCAGCACAAAAGGGGAAGATGAGCATTTAAGAAGCAGATTTACTCTTGCATGTGGTTACCATCTGTGCCATTTGTATATTTTAAAAGAGTGGACTGTAGCTTCTAAGTACCTTTGGGAAAGTAAGAAGAGCTCTGGGAATAAGCTTTATCACACTGCACAAGAGCTACCTCCACTAATTGAATGTAGCCACTTTTATGTTGATTTAGTGACCACATAAACCAGGCAGTGTAGGAGACCTCAGCTTCTGTCTCCTGATGGAGATGACATAGGTGTTGTAACTAAAGAATTGGGGGACAGGTGTTGATCTGTTAGAGGGCAGGAGGGCTCTGCACAGGCACCTTCACAGGCTGGACAGATAGGCAGAGTCCAACAGGATGGCATTCAACAAGTCCAAGTGCCAGGTGCTGCACTTTGGCCACAACAACCCCATGCAGAGCTACAGGCTAGGGACAGAGTGGCTGGAGAGCGGCCAGACAGAAAGGGACCTGGGGGTAGTGGTTGACAGCAGCTGACCATGAGCCAGCAGTGTGCCCAGGTGGACAAGAAAGCCAGATCAGGCAATAGTGTGGCCAGCAGGAGCAGGGAAGTCATTCTGCCCTGTACTCAGCACTGGTTAGGCCACACCTTGAGTCCTGTGTCCAGTTCTGGGCCCCTCAGTTTAGGAAGGATGTTGAGATGCTGGAATGTGTCCAGAGAAGGGCAACAAAGCTGGTGAGGGGTCTGGAGCACAGCCCTGTGAGGAGAGGCTGAGGGAGCTGGGGGTGTTTAGTCTGGAGAAGAGGAGGCTCAGAGGAGACCTTCTTGCTGTCTACAACTCCATGAAGGGAGATAGTAGCCGGGAGGGGGTTTGTCTCTTCTCCCAGGCAAGCAGCACCAGAACAAGAGGACACAGTCTCAAGCTGTGCCAGGGGAGGTTTAAGCTGGAGGTGAGGAAAAAGTTCTTCCCAGAAAGACAGATTGCCCATTGGAATGTGCTGCCCAGGGAGGTGGTGGAGTCACCAGCCCTGGAGGTGTTCAAGAAAGGACTGGATGTGGCACTTGGAGCCATGGTTTAGTTGTCAGGAGGTGTTAGGTATTAGGTAATGTGTTGGACTTGATCTCTGAGGTCTTTTCCAACCTGGTTAATTCTATGATTGATTTACAACACACTGTACCCAGAATTAGATGATAGCCTCACAAGGACTCTAGGCATGCTGATGACAGAGGAACATCCAACTTCTAAATACTTCTGGGAGGTCCTTTAGTTAAATTTCATTTAAAGCTTTGCATTTTGCTTGGGGAATAAAAGCACTTTTAGATTATTGTGTTTTGTTTTTTCTTTTTTTGGTGAAGAAGAAAAGCGTAATTTCCTGTTTAATGGCTTCCTGCAGAGGCTGAAGACACCTGTTTGAGAGCATGTTTTTGGATGAGCTGCTTTGAAGATTATCTTAGAAAAAAATCATAAGGTATGAGCTTAGTTCTCACACCACAGGTGGCTGTGCTATTAGACCAAGCAAAGCAAATGCCTGAAGTAAAATTGTGATTGCTTAGGCCTCTGGAGAATAACTGGGATCAGAAAAGAGGAAAGCAAGTACTCCTAATGGAGAAACAGATCAGAAAGCGTATCAAAATATGAAAAAGTAGCACTGTTTCTGTTGAGAAGTGGTCACACAGCATCACACAGACTGTTAGGGGTTGGAAGGGACCTCCAGAAATCGCGTCAAATGCCCCTGCCAGAGCAGGAGCAGCTAGGGCAGGCCGCACAGGAATGCATCCAGGTGGGTTTTGAATGTCTCCACAGAAGGAGACTCCACAACCTCTCTGGGCAGCCTGCTCCAGGGCTCTGGCACCCTGACTATAAAAAAGTTTCTCCTCATATTGAGGTAGAACCTCCTGTATTCCAGCTTGTGCCCATTGTTCCTTGTCTTATCACTGGGCACCAACAAAAAGAGCCTGGCACCTTCATCCTGACCCCCACCCCTCAGGTATTTATAGACATTGATCAGATCCCTCTCAGCCTTCTCCAGACTAAACAGCCCCAGGGCTCTCAGTCTCTCTTCACAGGGGATATGCTCAAGTCCCCTAATCACCCTCATGGTCCTCTGTTGGACTCTCTCCAGCAGGTCTCTGTCTCGCTTGAACTGGGGAGCCCCAGACTGGACACAGCATTGCAGGTGTGGTCTCAGCAGGGCAGAGTAGAGGGAGAGAATAACCTCCCTAGCCCTGCTGGCCACACTTTTCCTGCTGCACCCTAGGATCCTATTGGCTCTGTTGGCCACAAGGGCACATTGCTGTCCCATGGAGAACTTGCTGCCCACTAGGACATCAGCGTTATAATGTAAACGTTATAAATGTTATAAATCACCATTCCAAAGAATGTAGCTGATCCAGAGTAAGACTTACTGGTGGTAGGCATTGTACATTTACAAGGATCTCTGAGAAGGTGACTAAAGCTCTGGATTATGTTGGGCAAAAGTTGATGTTGCACAGCACTGTTCAGACTGAGGCAGCAGATGGAGAACATCTCAGATGCGGTTGGTACTACGAAATCCAAAACACAGCAGAAAAGAGGCTTGGTTCAGAAAGAAGTGATGGATTCAAAGCTAACACTACCAAAAACATAGCATATGGAGCTTCATATGCTATGGCAACCAACACAAACTGAGGTATGGGCTGGCATTTGGGAAAGTGTTCATCTGGCTTGATTATTGGTGGTGGTGTTTTTGTTGTCTAGGGAGTTGCTTGAGAGCCTCTTCCAGGAGCCAGCTGAGAGCGATTACCATGCGGACCAGAGTAGAATAGAATAGACGCATTCAGTGGCACACAGCAGCCAGACCTGAAACATCCAGGGACTTATGAGGGTGTCAGGGAGTGATAGGACTGGGGGGAATGAAAAAAAAAATAGAAATGTGTAGATTCAGATTGGATGTTAGGAAGAAGTTCTTCCCTATGAGGGTGGTGAGACACTGGCACAGGTTGCCCAGGGAGGTGGTGGAAGCTTCATCCCTGAAGGTTTTTGCAGCCAGGCTGGATGTGGCTGTGAGCAACCTGCTGTAGTGTGAGGTGTCCCTGGCCATGTCAGGGGGGTTGGAACTAGGTGATCCTTGAGGTCCCTTCCAACCCTAACAACTCTATGATTCTATGATCAAACAGGATGGCATTTAACAAGTCCAAGTGCCAGGTTCTGCACTATGGCCACAACACCCCCATGTAGTGCTACAGGCTGGGGACAGAGTGGCTGGGGAAAGAGTGGCTGGAGAGCAGCCAGGCAGAAAAAGAACTGGGGGTGGTGGTTGACAGTAGGCTGAACATGAGCCAGCAGGGTGCCCAGATGGACAAGAAGGCCAATGGCATCCTGGCCAGGATCAGCAATAGTGTGGCCAGCAGGAGCAGGGAAGTCATTCTGCCCTGTACTCAGCACTGGTTAGGCCACACCTTGAGTCCTGTGTCCACTTCTGAGCTCCTCAATTTAAGAAGGACATTGAGACACTTGAACATGTCCAGAGAAGGGCAACAAGGCTGGGGAGGGGTCTGGAGCACAGCCCTGTGAGGAGAGGCTGAGGGAGCTGGGGTTGCTTAGCCTGGAGAAGAGGAGGCTCAGGGGAGACCTTATTTTTCTCTACAGCTACCTGGAAGGAGGTTGTAGCCAGGTGGGGGTTGGTCTCTTCTCCCAGGCAACCAGCACCAGAACAAGAGGACACAGTCTGAGGCTGTGCCAGGGGAAGTTTAGGCTGGAGGTGAGAAAAAGAGAGATTGGGCATTGGAATGTGCTGCCCAGGGAGGTGGTGGAGTCACCATCCCTGGAGGTGTTCAAGAAAGGCTTGGATGTGGCACTTGGAGCCATGGTTTAGTTGTCAGGAGGTGTTAAGTATTAGGTAATAGTTTGGACTTGATGATCTCCGAGGTCTTTTCCAACCTGGTTGATTCTGTGATTCTATGATTTGTGGAGCAGACCTCTGCCAGGCTCCCTGGCTTAGAGTGGATGCTGGATTTCCTGTGGCAGAAATCACAGAAGGATTCCCAGTCTGAAATTACTGTGTCTTGACTGCAGAGTGTTTGGGTGTTTCCATGCACTTCCATTCTTCCCTTCAATAAATCAAGCAAAGGAGCCAGTTTCAGATCAGACAGCAAATTCTTGTCAGTGTGGTCCATGGCTTCTCTGTTGGTGTTTTCAACATGCCTTTTAATTAGTAGCATTTGAGGTAGTGGGGCCTGTGATGATTTTTTGTTAGAATTTTTGATGACAATCATGGCCTTTGAGCTTCTAGTGTGCTTTTCTTTAAAAGGAACCCTTAAACTTTCCTGAGCTTACTAATGTGTGCTGGCAAGTCCTGTATTGCCTTAACTGTGGAAAAACACATAGCTGAGTGCTGGGACTGAGTTCCCCAGCAAGCTGAAGAATACATTTCTTTGAAGGGTCAGGTACAAAAAGTGATGAAAAATTTGGATCACCATAGAATGGTTTAGGTTGGAACAGACCTCCAAAGGTCATCCAGTCCAACTGCCCTGCAGTCAGCAGGGACAGCCTCCATTAGATCAGGTTGCTCAGAGCCACATCCAGCCAGACCTTGAATATCTCCAGGAGTGGAGCCTCCCTGGGCAACCTGTTCCAGTGTCTCACCACCCTCACGGGGCAAAATTTCTTCCTCACATCCAATCTCAATCTACCTATTTCTAGTTTTATTCCATTCCCCCCAGTCCTATCATTCCCTGACACCCTCAAAAGTCCCTCCCCAGCTTTCTTGTAGCCCCCTTCAGATACTGGAAGGCCACAAGAAGGTCTCCTCACAGCCTTCTCTTCTCCAAACTAAACAGCCCCAGCTCTCTCAGTCTGTCCTCATGGCAGAGGAGCTCCATCTCTCTGATCATCCTTGTGGCTCCAGCACATCCAGATCCTTCCTCTAATGGGGACTGCAAAACTGGACAGAGTTTTCTGTCAGGTCCATGTCCTTCCTGTGTTGAGGCCTCCAGAGCAGGATGCAGTACTCCAGGTGAGGCCTTACCTTGATAAGTCTGATGAAATTCACATTTCCTGAACATAGCCTTCATGAAATCAGAGCTGCCACACTAAAGTACTCCATACAGTCTGCTTTCATCATGTCTGTAACCTAGCCAAACCAGCAAGCTAGGAATATCTTTTGAGGAGATCTGATTTTCTTTGGTCTCATTTTCCTACAGAAAATGTCTCTGGTGCATTTTTCCTGTTGCATTTGCAACTGCAACATTTTGGCTCTCTCAAGCTCTGTGAAATGAATCAGATAGCAAGAAGTCAAATATCTGCCTCCTTCATGTACACAGTCTGTGAAAGCTCTTCTGTTGCCTTGCTCCATTGTCATAGGGGAGCACTTGGTGGCACTTAGTGCCATGGTCTAGTAGTCATGAGGTCTTGGGTGGCAGGTTGGACTTGATGGTCTTTGAGGTCTTTTCCAACCTTATAGATTCTATGATTCTATGATTGTATGATTCATCTTGCTCAATCAAGGTACAAGCATGGCTTAGAAAATGGGCACCAGAGCACAAAAAGTGCCCAGAGATTTATATAAACTGATACATAAGCTGTTGTTCAGCCACAGAAGGCTCCAGGCAGGCTTAGAGCTGCCTTGCAATATCTGAAGGGATCCTGCAGGAGGGCTGGAAGGGACTTCTCGTGAGGGCGTCTAGAGACAGGACAAGGGGGAATGGTTTGAAGCTCAGGGAGAGCAGGGTTAGACTAGAGCTTAAGAAGAAGATCTTCAGGACAAGGGTGGTGAGACTCTTTAATAGGCTGCCCAGGGCGGTTGTGGATGACTCCTCCCTGGGAGTGTTGAAGGCCAGGTTGGATGAGGCCTTGAGCAGCTGAGTGTAGCTGAGAGGTGTCCCTGCCCATGGTGGGGAGGTTGGAGGAGATGATCTCTGAGGTCCCTTCCAACATGAGCCATTCTATGATTCTGTGATTCTATAATTTGAGCTTCTGTAACATGCAGCTGGAACTGCTACAGGTAACAGAAATCCCCTCTCATTTTAGCTGTAGCACATCTTGACAATTTTACCCAGTTGTCCTTTGGGTGCCCATTTTGCCTTGGTCCTTTGACTGGTCTTGCCTTGCCCAGGCCAAGTTAATGACTGCCCTCAATCCTTTCTACTCACTTCACATACTCATTCTGACTCAACTTTTTTTTTTCTTCCCTTTTTCTCTGACTCACCATCTATTTCTATTTCTATAATCATGAATACATGTGAAACATCCTGGGCTAATGCAAAATGGCACAGACATCAGAATGTGTTATTCATACCTGTGTGAGTAATGCCCACTCGTCCTTTGGTACATGTGTGTTGACTGGAGAGCAACTTTATTTCCTGACTCTTTCTATTTATTGCATCATTTGGAGAACCTTCTGCCACCGTAATGGGGATGAGTCCTCTTTTGTACTTATGTCAGAATCAAGCCTCTTAAGATCTTCAGGTATTAAAATAACATGATCTGGGAAAAAAAAGGGGGGAAATAAAAGTTTTGGAGTTCTGATAAACAGAATCATAGAATGGGTTGGGTTGGAAGGGACCTCCAGAGGTCATCCAGTCCAGCAGCCCTGCAGTCAGCAAGGACATCCTGCTCTAGATCAGGTTGCTCAGAGCCTTGTCATAGAACCATAGAATTGTCAGGGTTGGAAGGGACCCCAGGGATCATCCAGTTCCAACCCCCCTGGTGGAGTCACCATCCCTGGAGGTGTTTAAGAGGGGACTGGATGAAGCACTCAGTGCCATGGTTTAGTTGATTAGATGGTGTTGGGTGGTAGGTTGGACGTGATGATCTCAAAGGTCTCTTCCAACCTGGTCTGGTCTATTCTATTCTATTCTATTCTATTCTATTCTATTCTATTCTATTCTATTCTATTCTATTCTATTCTATTCTACTATGAATGATAGCCAGGTAGGAAAACTTCATTGCATTCACAGCTCAGGCTCTTACCATGGATGATAGCCAGGTGGAAACAAAGAAATGCTGACATGCATAAAAGGTCTGATGCTCAGCTTGTCGTGAAAATGGCCTGGTTTGTGTCTCCCAAAGCTCTGATGGAGAGGAATGGAGATCTTAAGATGCAATTTTAAATATCCAGTCAGTCAGAATAAGGGGTGGGGGAAATTTGGAGTTGGGTAGTACAGTAAGTGCCATTATTATTATAGCACAAGAAGTGCAATTATTATTAGAGCACAAGAAGTGCAATTATTATTATAATAAGTGCAATTATCATAAGGGCAATTATTATTTCAGTCTTTTTGCTCTGCACTCTGGTGCCAGAGACAAATTCATCTTATGCTCTGATGGGGCTTCCCTGCAGTCACTGCAGCATCATGCTGAAGGCAGTCTCCAGAAGCCTTGCACGTGGGAGGGGTGAGTCCATTTGGCCCTGCTGGAGATGACACATTTGATAAATGGGTGTGATGCTTTGGTTTGCCAGCTCCAAGTGGGTGGATCACAGGGTGTAGTGGTGGAGACAGGGGGAAGGAAGGCCAAAAAGGATTTGACTGGGCCCAGGATGAAACATCATTCCTTCCCTGTAACACTGAAAAAGTGACATCACAATGCAAATATTATAGCAAGACATGATTTTGGCTTGGCTGTTTCCATCCTGCCTTGCTGTGCTGCAAAATAATTTGTTTTCTAGAAGTTTGGGGAGGGTTGTGGTTAGTTGTTTTCCTTTGGGTTTGGGTTTGTTGGGGTTTTTGGTTTGTTAACCCACTGCTGTTGTCGTTAGCAGTAATTACCATCCACTGCAGGAGGGTATTTTTCTTGCTTTAAATGACTACTAAACAAGAAATGACCAGATTTTTTCCTTTCTCCTTTTTTTCTTTTTCCCTAGTGCTATGCTCCTTTCAATTTGCCATTTTATCAAACCTACTTTCTTGTACAACAGCTGCACAACCTGTATGGAGAGATTTTTTTTCCTTTAAGACTGCTGTTATCATAGAATCATAGAATTGTCAGGGTTGGAAGGGACCTCAAGGAGCAGCCAGTTCCAATCCCCCTGCCATGGGCAGGGACCCCTCACACTACAGCAGGCTGCTCAAAGCCACATCCAGCCTGGCCTTAAAAACTGGAGGTGGCTTCCACCACCTCCCTGGGCAACCTGTGCCAGTGTCTCACCACCCTCATGGGGAAGAACTTCTTCCTAACATCCAATCTGAGTCTACCCATTTCTAGTTTTGTTCCATTCCCCCCAGTCCTATCACTCCCTGACATCCTCAAAACTCCTCCCCAGCTTTCTTGTAGCTGTTCTTCAAGCTGGCCAAGGACTAGTAACTGACAGCAGCTTAAAATAACAAGCATCAGTGAACACAGAAGCAATTAGGACTTCAGTATAGAATCATAGAAGCACAGAATGGTCTGAGTTGGAAGGGATCTCCAAAGGTCATCCAGTCCAATCCCCTCTGCAGTAAGAAGGGACATCCTCAAGTAGATCAGGTTGCCCAGAGCCCTGCTGAACCTCACCTTGAAGATCTCCAGGGATGAGGCCTCAACTACCTCCCTGGGCAACCTGTTCCAGTGTTCCACCTCCCTCATGGTAAAGAATGTGTTCCTAAAATCTCTTCTAAACCTCCTTTTCTTTAGTTTCAAACCGCAGGCCTTTGAAAACAGTCCCTCTGCAGCCTTCTTGTAGCCCCTTTCAGGTACTGGAAGGCTGCTCTTAGGTCTCCCCAGAGCTGGCCAGGCTGCTTTTGATGCAGCTCAGGATGCCCCATGGTGGGCACTCTACATTTCTGAGTAATTTCTGGATTATTTGAACAACCTGGAGGTCAAAGTTTAAAACTTGCTGGTTTTGTTGTTGTGTTTTGTTTGTTTGTTGGTCAGGATAGTATATTTTGTTAGAGAACAATATGAGCTATGGAGCTGTGAGATGCTTCTGCTGGTAACTAAAGCTGTGTGAAACTCTTGAATGTCACAGCTACTTTCTGACTCATTGAAACCTGAGCATGCTCTGTGGAGCTCCTAAATCCAGTCAGTAAAATAAGTGGAGGCATGTAGATATTTGGCTAACTGGATTGAACTCCAAAACTTCACCTGGCTTCAGTAACAGTTCTTGCATTTCTCACTCTGGAGTTTCAGTTTTCTTCTTGTGAAATCATCTTGCTGGGAAAAAAAACACAAAACAGCAACCAAACAAACCCAAAGCAACCAAAAAACCCCACCTGTGGGAGCCAGGTTAAGCAGATTCTCCTCTTTGGCTGTCATTTTATTTTATTTTATTTTATTTTATTTTATTTTATTTTATTTTATTTTATTTTATTTTATTTTATTTTATTTTTTTCTGTGTATTAAGGGTTGGTATTTGAGTGCACAGAACAAAACCCCAAGTAGTCAGAGGGTGATGCTGTTGGTGCCTGTGCATCCACTCACAACCTTTCCCTGGGAACCCTGAGGGGCCTTGAGCCTCAGCCTCCCCAGATGTCAGCATCTACTCCTCCACCCATGACCCCAGTAATGGTGATCCCTGGCTGCCCTCCATGGCACTAGCCCACAGCCTCTCCCTGTCCTGCCCAGACCCTCAATTGCTTGCTCCTGGGGCCTGAGTCAGCTGCTGAGAGTCGTCACTGCACAGCCATCCCATGGGGCACTTACAGCTCTGCTGCCCAGAGTTAGGCTTTCCATCCCACCAGGGCTGATTGCCTCCACCTCCCTTTCAGGATTCAGGTGCAGAGGGCTGACAGCCTTCCTGGGGGCTCTTTTTAGAGCACTTAGCACAGGGTTTGTGCTGCTGCAATCTCCTTTTGGAGTACAGGGAGCTTCAAACAGTAAGTGTAAACTGACTCCCTGTGCTGTGTGTGGAGTGAAACATCTCTCCAGGCAGAAGCTCCACTGAAGTGCTGGTGGTGAGAAGTGTGCTGGCTCCTGACATTGACCAGGTTATTGGTTGTTTCTCTCTCTTTCAATATTCTATTTAATGTTAAGTAGAGTGTGGAAGGCACTTAAGTGGTGCCAGTGACTTTGCCCAGGAGTCTGGTTGCCAGTTCCCAGGGGATCTTACTCACTGCTTTTTGCTCAGTGATGATGACTGAGTTGCAGTGACTGCATGAGCTGTAAATTTAAGCCCTAGTGTTCTCTTACTGCAGCTCTGATGTCTTTACTCTTTCTGGACTGAAGACAAGCCTTCCTATGGGGGAGGTCAGTGACAAATTCACTGCTTTAAAAGGGCAGAAATAATGCTGTTTGCTGTAAACATGTTGTTAAACTGTGACATCAATGTTTGAGAGGGTAGAAGGACCATGTGAATGATCTCAGTGATCAGACAGCAGCTTAGAAAAGGACCAGAAAACTTTTGTCTTACTTTAAGACAAAGCTTAACTTAAATCCATGTCAGTTTATAACACTACACAAAAAAAATATCTGAGGCTGGCAGCAGTGAAACAGGAAAAAGTTTTTCTGTGGAAAGATACTTGTGGTAGTCAGAAAATTCCTTAGTAAACTGGGGATTACTAGGAAGGGTTTCTGGACATAGCTCAAGACTATAGTCTTGAGATAGATAGTAGCAGTCATTAAAGAAAAATGAAAGAGCAGAGTGCTCTTTTGATTGAAAATGCCTTTCCACTGGAAGCTTGCATGGCCTCCTGCCCCCTTGGCTGAGCATTCCCTGAAGGCATGCATTGAAATATGCACTGCTTTAGAAGGCACTAACATTGCATAAGACAGATTACAGCTTTCCAGAACCCAAAAGAACAACTTGAAAAGTATGCTTCCTCTTTTAACATAGAAGGTTTCACCTCAACATGAGGAGGAACTTCTTTACAGTGAGGGTGAAGGAGCCTTAGAACAGGCTGCCCAGAGAGGCTGTGGAATCTCCTCTGGAGATTTTCCAAACCTACCTGGATGCATTCCTGTGCAGACTACCCTGGGTGCTCCTGCTTTGGTAGGGGGCTTGGAATGGATGATCTCTGGAGGTCCCTTCCAGCCTCTAATGTCCTGTGATACTGTGATCTTCTGGAAACAGTCATCTCACACTATCAGAGCCTGCATTTGGCAATAGGTTTTGCAAGGTGCTGTCTGATGATGCTGTTATGTGGGTTTCTCAAAGCTCAGAGTGTGTTTGCCACTAGACATAGAAACACAGAATTGTCAGGGTTGGAAGGGACCTCAAGGATCAGCCAGTTCCAACCCCCCTGCCATGGCCAGGGACACCTCACACTACAGCAGCTTGCTCACAGCCACCTCCTGCCTGGCCTTAAAACCTCCAGAGATGAGGCTTCCACCACCTCCCTGGGCAACCTGTGCCAGTGTCTCACCACCCTCATGGGGAACAACTTCTTCCTGACATCCAATCTAAATCTCCTCTCCTCTAGCTTGGATCCATTCCCCCCAGTCCTATCACTCCCTGACACCCTGAAAAGTCCCTCCCCAGCTTTCTTGTAGCCCCCTTCAGATACTGGAAGACCACAAGAAGGTCTCCTTGGAGCCTTCTCTTCTCCAGACTGCACAACCCCAACACCCTCAGTCTGTCATCATAGGAGAAGAGCTCCAGCCCTCTGCTCACCCTTGTGGCCCTTCTCTGGACCCCCCCTCCCCCCCCCCCCCCCGTTGTTCCATTCTTACTTCTTCCAGCAAAGCTATTAATCAAGTGAAGGGAGAGTTCGTTTGTCTAGGGGTTAATTTATGGTTAATAATGCTCTTGTAAGCTCTTAAATTGCTCAGTGTAGTAGGTTGTCAAGATAATACCCACATGCAAGAAATCAGAGAGCTGCCATAGTGCATCTCTGATGGCAGTTCTGATTTGCTTGTGTGAGTTATGTATGTTTTATAGGTTGGATGCTTAGAAATCCGACCAGGCCTTTGGACCCTGGGTACCTTAGCATACATCTCCTATATCCCAGCCAAGCATTTGCATTCCAGGTGCACTGCTTCTGATGCCTTTTACATTCCTCTCCGATTTTAACATCACCTCTGCCCATCTCACCAGAGCCAGCAGCCATCACATCATGCATGCATGTATTCCTCTGCTGTCTCCTTGACACCACTGAGTCTCAGGAGACTTGCTTTGGATGCTTTCATATTTCAAATGGCTTGGAAGCAGTAATGGCTGAAAGCAGAAGGGTCAACAAACTAGACTCAAAATGCTAGGCAGCCTGGTTGCTGGGATGCTGGAGCATCCAGCCTTTCATTTTATTGTTTAGACATACTGGACATACTCTTTTTCACTGGTGGTTCTTTATTTCCGATGGAAGCTTGCAAGGAGCTTTCGTATTAATGAAGATCAGATACTGAATCTGTTTGAAAAACACAAGTGTGATTGTGCAGCATCTGTTGTCTGAAGTAAAAACTGAAGCCAGAATTTTAATAGAGAGTGTATGAATATTTTTGACTCTACAGAGCAGCACAGCTCACTTTTCAGTGCAACTGAATCAGTTACTCTTACTGCCTACCCTGGCTGATGAGAGCATGGACTTCTAAGGTCCATGGAAAGCAGCTGCCAGCCGATACAGAAAACTAAGGATTGCCTCTAATCATAGAATCATAGAATCACAGAATCATAGGATTATAGAATCACAGAATGGGTTGGGTTGGGAGGGACCTCCAAAGGTCATCCAGGCCAACCCTCCTGCAGTCGGCAGGGACATCCCCAGCTACATCAGCTTGCTCAGAGCCTTGCTGAGCTTGACCTTTAATATCAACAGGGATGGGGCCTCAACTACCTCCCTGGGCAACCTGTCGCAGTGTTCCACCACCCTCACGCTAAAGAACTTGTTCCTAACACCCAGTCTAAATCTCCTCTAATTTCAAGCCATTGCTCCTTGTCCTATCATTGCAGGCCTTTGGAAACAGTCCCTCTGCAGCCTTCTTGTAGCCCCTTTCAGGTACTGAAAGGATGCTCTTAGGTCTCCCCAGAGCCTTCTCTTCTCCAGGCTGAGCAACCCCAGCTCCTTCAGCCTGCCTTTGTGGCAGAGGTGCTCCAGCCCCCCAGTCTTGACAATGGTGTAGGTTTGGTACAAGATTAATTGGCTTTGCTTACGTTGGAGTAGGAATAGAGAAAAAAAACAATACTGAAAAATACTGAATCATTCAGCAGTAGGGTAATATTTATCCACTTCTATTTGGTGCCAAACACAGGAACTCTCATGGTAAAATGTGTATTTACTAAGGAGGAAGAAAAGTATTAAGCAGATGGTCATTAGAAGGAAAACTACTGAACTGAGAAAGGAAAGCAGGTTGGATTGAGTTGAGGCACACTACACCACAAGCCCCAAGCACCACATCCAAACCACCTTGAAACACATGCAGGGCTGGTGACTCCACCACCTCCCTGGGCAGCCTGTGCCAGTGCCTGACCACTCTTACTGGGAAAAAGTTCTTCCTAATGTCCAGGTTAAACCTACCCTGCTGCGGCTTGAGGCTGTTCCCTCCTGTTCTATCACTAATTACATGGGTGAAGAGACCAGCAGCAACCTCTCCACAAGCTCCTTTCAGGTAGTTGTAGACAGCAATGAGGTCTCTCTCCCCTCAATCTCCTCTGTTGCCAACTAACCATCCCCAGCTCCTTCAGCTGCTCTTCATCAGATTTATTCTCCAGGCCCTTCACAGCTTCCTTGCCCTCCTCTGCACTGGCTCCAGCACCTCCACATTGTATTGAAGTCCCCAAAACTGGACACAATACTCAAGGTGTGGCCTCACTGGTGCTGAGTAAAGGGGGACAAACACCTCCATACTCCTGCTGGCCATAGTGTTTCCAGTCCAAGCCAGAAATGCATTGGCTTTCTTGGCCACCTGGGCACACTGCTGGCTCATATTGCTATGAAGACAGGCTGAGGGAGCTGGGGTTGTTCAGCCTGGAGGAGAGGAGGCTCTGGGGTGACCTAATAGCAGCCTTCCAGTATCTGAAGGGGGCTACAAGAAGGATGGAGAGAGACTGTTTACAGAAGCCTGGAGTGACAGGAGGAGAGGCAATGGCTTCAAACTTAGAGGCTTGATCTTAGAAAGAAGTTCTCCCAAGAAAGAGAGATTGGCCATGGGAATGTGCTGCCCAGGGAGGTGGTGGAGTCGCCATCACTGGAGGTGTTTAAGGAGATGAGCCACTTAGTGCTGTGGTCTAGTTCATCAGTTAGGGTTGGGCGATCAGTTGGACTTGATGATCTTGGAGGTCTCTTCTGACCTGTTTGATTCTGTGATTCTAGAGAAGAGCAGATTTAGAATGGATGTTAGGAACAAGATTTTTACCATGAGGGTAGTGGAACACTGCAACAGGTTGCCCAGGGAGGTGGCTGGGGCCCCATCCCTGCAGATATTCAAAGTGGGGCTTGACATGGCTCTGGGCAACCTGATCTAGTTGAGGATGTCCCTGCTTACTGCAGAGGGGGTGGGACTAGATGACCATCAGAGGCCCCTTCCAACCTAAACCATTCTATGATTCTGTGATTCAGCTGCTTGCATTTTATAATCTTAGCAGTTTCAATGTCTTACCTTGACTACCCTGCAGTGACCACACCATTGGTATGCCAAGGGACAAGTCCTGTTCTAATAGCAGCCAACTGAAAAGCCAGAAGAATGCCAGCTGAATCCTCAGCTTGCTGGGATTTGAAATTCTTCTGGGCTTGTACCTTCCCACTGGCAGGCAGCTGCATTGTGTAGCCAGCATTTGGAAAAATGTCTCCAAGCTCTGTGCCAAGCATGAGACTGGGATTTCATTTCAGAGCCAGAAATACCACTCTCAGTGTCTACATGTTCAGATCAAAGTAATGGCACAGCCCTTGGCAGGCTGAGGCACTCATTCTATTTCCAAGGATATGTGACACAGTTTGAGAGACTGAACCTGAAGTATTTGGATGAGGACTGCAGGTAGCCTCCCAATATAGGTAGTGAGAATCACTTCAGTTCTCTTCCCCTGCACTGACTTCTCTCTCCTGACTCTTGCCTTAACTTTAGTTTATTAACTCCGCTGGGCTTGCTGAGTGGAGGAGGTGGGGAAGCACTTTCCTCCAGAAGAAACTCTCCACTGCAGGCACTGTGGACTCCTTGTCTTCCCTCAAGTGCTTTGTGTGTGAAATAAGCAGAAGGGCTTGCAGCAAAAAAAGATACTGTGTTTGTTGTTGGGTAATTGCTTGCTTCCCTTAACAGTCCCAGGGTGAGAGGCACTTGGGAGATTAAATGATTTTGTCCACACAAGGACAGAAATGGTAGCCAAGAAGCCAGAAGGTAAAGGAATGTGAGCTAAGGAAATCAGTGTCCTGCTCATGGTTGTAGTGAAAGAGAGAAGAATTGACCACGTCTCTGATTTAAAGGGAAATAATGATTCTGTAGCACCACATTTGAGGGCTGGAAAGAAACAGATAGAAAAGACACAGTAAACAAAAGCAGAAAATGTGTTCTCAGCCAGCCATGTGTTATTTGTGCTGCTATCCATATGAATGCAACAAACATGCTGGTATGGATTGCAAACACAACCTCATTCCTGTGACAAAAAGAGCCTGGGAGAAAACCATCAGTCAAAAAAGATTGAAGTCCAGGAAGGGCAGAACTAAAACCACTCCTGTAAAGGTGTAAGGGTAGATAAGAGCATAAATCTTCCATAGCTCTTCAAGGAAATGGAGGGGGAAGCTTGAGTAAAAATAATCAACTTAACCAATCTTTCACAGCCACAGTGCTGGAGTTGCTCTTCCTGCACACGTCTCTCAATTGCAAAGCAGCAGCAGCTCTTCCTTGCCTGGCTTCCAGATGGGTGACTTGTGTAACGCTGTACGAGACACCGAGTCGAGGGCTCAGGCTTGCAGAGGAAATACAAGAATAAATAGAGACCAAGAGAGGAGAGGAAGTGTGAGGGGAGCCAAGAACATCCACTTGCTTGCTATACCCCTCAGACCCTCACTGCTTCCTGACTCTTATTAGAGTGGACAGGGCAGAAGATGGGGAAGCCTGATGGACTCCATCAAAGGCACACACTGCATAAGCTTCTCTTCTTCTTCTTATGCTAGTAACACCATATACTGCAACTCTTCCACAATGTGCAGTATCCTGCCTGACATTTTTCAGTTAAGCCTTTTTCTTCTTAATTGATTTCTTCTAATTCCTGCCTGTTTGTATCTTTCATGATTTCACTTATCTGTTCTTTCTTCTTCTCTCCCCAACACCTTTGCCCATGGTGTATGGCTCCACAGCCTCCTCTCTGTTTCTGTCTCCCACTCCTTTGTCTCTGTGGGAAGCTTTTCAATGCAGGCAAGGATGGATGGATGCTGTTTGGAATGCACCCTCATTTTCTCTTTTTTCTCCACTGGGTCTGGTGATGCTTTTCACCAAGAGCTGCCCAACCATGGTACCTTCTCATTCTTTATTCAAGGAGGCGACAGCTCATTTGCAGCTCACTGCTGACACTGGTAGCTGACTAAAATACTGACTGAATGCTGACAAAAATGTTCTGCAGTCTGAAAGCACCTTGAATGATCTGGCCTCTTGGCTATGCTCCTGCATCACTGTTTTCTGCAGGAATCACAGTGCTTCAATGCCTGTGATGGGAAATCAGGGAATCCTACAGAGTGATGATCTCCTTCAGTCTCTGCTTCCTTGCTGACACTTCTCAGTCCATTCCCCAGCAAAATTGGAGCATATCGCTTACACTGGGAGAGACAACAAAATACAATGTCTGCATCTTGAATCCTTCATTTGAGCTCTGTCTCATCTGTCAGTGTCTCTTTGATGTGCTGATATAAGAGTCTGATCTGACACAATGATTATATTCACTCTCCTAGCTCTAGTAATGCAAGTTCCAATTTGCTGATACAATTTAACTGATTATATGTCAGGACTTCTACAATATTTATAGTGTCCATGCTTTCCAATATCTCATTCTCAGATTCCATGCTCAGTGTTGATGACTGTTAAAGCATCTGCTTTAACAAGTTCAAACAAGTTCATCCTTGTCAGTCTATTCAAGGTCTGCAGAGGGACATTTGTTTGTTTAGAAGCTGCAGCATTATTTATCACTCTGCCATTATTTCTGCAGGACATCCTTACCAGTGTACCAGTGATTAGACAGAACTACTCATACTGCCAAGGCTGATAGATCTGCAAGGTGATGAATGAATTGGCTTGCTGAAAGAATCTATCTAATCTCTGTTCCCCTATCAATCTAATCAGCAGCTTTTTATGACACATTTTCATAGACTGATAGAATGGTTTAGGTTGGAAGGAACCTTTAAAGGTCGTCTAGTTCTAACCCCCCTGCCATGGGCAAGGACACCATCCGCTAGGCCTCCTCCAACCCGGCCTTGAACACCTCCAGGGAGGGGGCATCCATGACCTCTCTGGGCAACCGGTTCCAGGGTCTCCCCACCCTCACTGGAAAGAATTTCTTCCTACTCTCCAGTCTCAATCTACCCTCCCCAAGCTTCAATCCATTCCCTCTCATCCTATCACTGCAAGCCCTTGTCAAAAGTCCCTTCCTGGCTTTCTTATAGTCCTTTTCAGGTACTGCTCTAAGGTCTCCCCCAGAGCCTTCTGTTCTCCAGGCTGAACAGCCCCAACTCTCTCAGCCTGTCCCCAAAGGGGAGGTTCTCCAGCCCTCTGATCATCTTTGTGGCCTCCTCTGGACCTGCTGCAGCAGCTCCATGTCCCTCTTATGCTGGGGGCAGCAGAACTGGATGCAGTGCTCCAGGTGGAGTTTCACCTGAGCTGAGCAGAGGGGCAGAATCCCCTCCCTGTCCTGCTGGTCATACTTCTTTTCATGCAGCCCAGCACACAGCTGCCTTCTGGGCTGCCAGTGACCATTGCTGGCTTGTGCTGAGTTTTTCTTCAGCTTGCACCCTCAAGTCCTTCTCCTCTACACTGCTCTTGAGCCACTCCTCCTCCAGCCTATATTTGTGTTTGGGATTGCCCTGACCCAGGTATAGAACCTTGCACTTGGCCTTGTTAAACTTCATGAGGCTGGCTTGTGCCCACCTCTCCAGCCTGTCCCAAGTCCCTCTGGATGCTATCCCTTCCCTCCAGCATATCAACCAGACCACACAGCTTGGTGTCACCTACAAACTTGGTGGAATTCAATGTTACTGGCATTGAAGTCACATGAAATGGAATAACTATATTCAGGTGTTACCTGCCAACATTGTTTTATCATCTAACATTTGATAGAAAGAAAAGCCTTGTGTCCAAAAGTGTTTAGTCCTGTACCAGTGGGCTTTGTCCTACCATCTTGCACCACCATAGCTGTGTGGCTTTAACATGAAACAGTTTTGCATTTGTTAGTTCCTAAAGAGACAGGATACAATCTCTGCCTCAAATCCCTTTCTTTATTTCTAGAGAAACTTGCTAGGATGAGGATAAGTGTTCCTCACTCATGCAAGCAGTACCTTTCAAATCAGTCTGACACCCAGGAAAACAGAAGCACTCAGGAGGAGGCAGTAGGCTGTGGTCAGCAGTGGCAGCAGCTTGCTTATTTATAGCACTTTTCATCCAGGACTCTGAGCACAGGCACGAAGGTAAAAGTAAGGAAGGAGAAAATAAGAGCAAAGCATTGACTGAGCAGTGAAGGAGATGCCAGCCTGTGCCTAATGAGTGAGGGGCAGCCCTAATTAGAAATGTGTTTGCTTTTATTGTCATGTTTTAGAACTTTAATGGTCGCTCTAATATATTTTTCATAGGATGAAATACATTAATTTCAAAACCTCAGGAATATGTGCAGCAGTATTTCATTGCACTGGGAACTGTAAAAGCTCACTACCCCCCCTAGATCTGTCCTTCAAATGGACTTAATTAAATATCTCCAGAAGATAACCAGAAAGCCTGAAGTGGCTGAGACAGAGTTAGCACCAAACCATGTTCCCTTCTCTTTTCATCCCAGCGATACTCATGTGCTGGGTCAATTATTGCTTTGAATCCAACTAATTGCACAACTTCCTTGGTTGCAGTGGGCTGCAGGAGGTTATTACAGTGTGGTGTGTCCCACTTTCATGTCTCCTGCAGTGCCACTTTGCCTACACACAGTGATGAGGTAGCAACGGCGTCGCTGCAGTTATTTTAACATTGGCGCTTAACAGGCAAGTGGTAACAGAATGTTTGTGGCAGCTTCACCATCTCTTTGAACCACCTTTATCCCACCACATGAAAATAGCCTGCATTTGCAGCTCACAGACAAAGT
Source organism: Melanerpes formicivorus (assembly GCF_026170545.1). Taxonomy (NCBI): domain Eukaryota; kingdom Metazoa; phylum Chordata; class Aves; order Piciformes; family Picidae; genus Melanerpes; species Melanerpes formicivorus. The sequence goes on from NW_027142363.1 coordinate 19,192,227, forward strand.
CCTAATCCATCCTGTGCCTCACATTTTAAAGACATTGCATAATTCTCTGGCAGCCAGCCATGAAAAGTCTCCTTTGAAGAAATGCTTTGTGCAGTGGCAACACTCAAACCCAGGGCTTACAGGAGTGGAAGTGACCGGTCCCCTAACAGTGCCCCAATAAGAAATGTTAGGATAATTATTATTTTACAGTCTTGGAAAGCTTTTATAGTCATGGAGTAATAGCAATGAAAACCACAGCATCCCTGCCCTAAACAATTCACTTCAGTTGCAGTGCCACGAAGGAGGATGGGTCATAAACCAGAACAGAACTTGGAGGTCTGGGGAGGAAGCAAAGTTACAGATGTCCTAAGGAAGCAGAAAGCCATCTCCAGGAGAACATCTAGTTAGCAAAAGGGACAGAAAGAAGAACAAGATTTTTAGGAAAGCTGTCAAAGCAGGATTTCTATTTATTTTTCTGGCAATTTTCTTCAGGGACTGAAAGAAGAGTGGATTGGTAAGGGAGAAAAGGTGACTTGAGCAGAGCAGCACAGAGTGGGGCAGAGCATGGAAGAAATGGGCTGATGGGGAAGCTGCAGCTGCAGATACATATGAGGGGTTTGCTGGTACTGCTGGGGTGGACATTTCCAGCTCCCAGGGTTTCCAGTGATATCAGGAACAGATGAAATGGCACAGCATGGCATAGATGTGGTGCAGACCTGGGGATTGCTACAGCGAGAGGTTGGAGGAAGTCACAAGATGCAATAGGTGAAGGATACTTCAGAGGGGGTGAAAAGAAGTGTATCGCAGTAGCAAGTCACTGATAGCATGCAGTCTAGTTGGGCATCTAGTTGGGCATCTGGACCTGTCCAAAACTGAACCTGTTGGTTTTATTTTCAGCTTCTTTTTCTGTTTTCTTTTCTGCATATGCTGTGAGATAAAAGCTTCCTGATTTTCCCTTTTCCTGCTTAATTTGCTGCCTGCAAACCTCAGTGGAGTGGTTCTTAGTTTGTTACCTCGCCACTTAATTTTCCCTTCCTCTGTTGTTAATTTTATCAACAATATTTTGCTGTCAAGCTCACTGGAAAGCATTTTCAGGAGATAATACAGAAAACAGCATTTTGTTTCATCTAGTATTTATTCAATAGATTCTTATTTCCATGTGCCAGGAAGTAGCTGTCTCAGAAGACTGCTGCTTAATATGGAACAGTCAAGAGACATAAAAATAAAGCAAAAAAACATGTATTTGGAGTAAGGAAAAGAGAAATGCTTTTCATACTCTGAATAAAAAGAGCTTTTTGGTTGTTCATAAAGCAATGTCAGCTGCTGTCATCTCGCCTTGAAAGGTATTGCTTTAGTATTTATATTCTGCTCCTGCTCAGTTTTCTGGGCTTGTGATCTTTGTTTGGGTTTTTAGTAGAATCACAGAATTGTCAGGGTTGGAAGGGACCTCAAGGACAAGTCAGTTCCAACCCCCCTGTCATGGGCAGGGACACCTCACACTACAGCAGGTTGCCCAGAGCCACATCCAGCCTGGCTGCAAAAACCTCCAGGGATGAAGCTTCCACCACCTCCCTGGGCAACCTGTGCCAGTGTCTCACCACCCTCATGGGCAACAACTTATTCCTCACATCCAATCTCAATCTCCCCACTTCTAGTTTTGCTCCATTGCCCCCAGTCCTATTGCTCCCTGACACCCTCAAAAGTCCCTCCCCAGCTTTCTTGTAGCCCCCTTCAGATACTGGAAGGCCACAAGAAAGACTCCTCAAAGCCTTTTATTCTCCAGACTGAACAGCCCCAACTCTCTGTCTGTCTTCATGGGAGAGGTGCTCCAGCCTTTTGAAGAAAGCTCTGTAGAAAGCTTCCTGCTGGTTTGTTCTGTGTTCAGGGAAGAAATGGAAGAGCTATTTGCAGTCAGATGACAAAAAGCCAGGTAAGTAAACAGCTTGTGCACTGTAAGGTAACTTGAATATCCTTTTCAGGATGGAAAAGCCAGACAGAAGTAATTGCATAAGAGTGCTGTGGTTAATGGTGGATTAGCAAGAGGCACTCAGAGTTGAACTAGAAATGACCTTTTCTCTAGGATGGCAGAGCTGGCAAGATGTCAAGGCCCATTATCCCCACAGGTAAACCAGAGGCAGATACCAAAGCAGACAGGCACTCCCAGTAATGCTTTGTCTACACTACATTATTGATCTCTGTCAAAATCCTCTCCCTTCCTCTATGTCTAAGGCTGCACAGATAAGTTGCACTGAGCAATACAAGGCACTCAAGTAACAAGAAAAGCCATACTGATTGAAAAAAACCAAAACAACACAAAAACCTACTTTGGGCTTTTTACCTTAGCTATAGTTATGATAAAAGTCCCATGGGTTAGGCTTTGTAGTCTGGTGGGTAGATTATGGACAGAGATCTCTAAGTGCTGCATTCCTGCACATGCAGGCAAATGTTCAAAAGCAGATTCTGAAGTGAGCTGCCTCTGCTTTTGCTCAACCTGAGATTCCCATCTCTAGACCCAGGGAATTCCCGCACAGGCAGGCAAGTTTTCAAAAGCAGATTCTGGACTGAGCTGCCTCTGCTTTTGCTCAACCTGAGATTCCCATCTCTAGACCCAGGGAATTCCTGCACAGGCAGGCAAGTTTTCAAAAGCAGATTCTGGACTGAGCTGCCTCTGCTTTTGCTCAACCTGAGATTCCCATCTCTAGACCCAGGGAATTCCTGCACAGGCAGGCAAGTTTTCAAAAGCAGATTCTGGACCGAGCTGCCTCTGCTTTTGCTCAACCTGAGATTCCCATAGCTAGCCCCAGATATTTTGCATCTCCAAACACTTGAGGTTTCCACTGCTCTCTCTCAGAGCTAGGAGCCAGTAGCAGTTCTCCAAGTCTAGCTTGTGCTGAAATCTTGGACCTGCTGTAGTTAAGGGAACTTTTCCAAGCTTTCATCTGATGTAGCTAATTCTGAGCACTTGGGAATTAAGTGCTAAAAATGAGATGAATGCATTTCCTGGTGAGTAAAATGGAGAAAACATTTAGCCACTTCTGTAAAATGTATTACAATCTGTGAAAAGCAGCATCTGGGTGATCAGGAAAAAGAGATTTCCTTTTGCAGGATCAGTGAAATCTCAAAAGCCCTCAAAATATAGTTTCCTAAATCTTGTTTTCTGTGCCTTTACTTCCATGTAGATTTCAGCTACTTCCCTTGAAACAAAAAACTTGTAAAATTAGTTTTTCTTGGTTTTGATCTTTAAATAAAGAAAACCATGTCCCTAAGCACCAGCTCCACACACTGCTTGAACACCTCCAGGGATGGTGACTCCAGCACTGCCCTGGGCAGACCATTGCAGTGTGTGAGAGCCCTTCCACTGAAGAAATATTTCCTAACACCCAGCCTGAACCTCCCCTGCTGCAGCTTGGAACCATTTCCTCTGGTCCTGTCTCTTGCCACCAAGGAGCAGAAGCTGCCCCCTCCTTGCTCCAACCTCCCTTCAGGGAGCTGTAGCGAGCAATGAGGTCTCCTCTCAGCCTCCTCTTCTCCAGCCTGAACACCCCCAGCTCCCTCAGCCCCTCCTCATAGCCCAGGCACTCCAGGCCCTTTTCCAGCCTCATTGCCTTTTCTGGACAGGCTCCAGCCCCTTTCTGTGGGTGAGTGGCCCAGAACTGAACACAACACTCAAGGTATGGCCTCACTAGTGCTGAGTACAGGGAGATGATCACCTCCTGTCCCTGCTGCCCACAGTATTTCTGATCCAAGCCAGGATGCCATTGGCCTTCTTGGCCACCTGGGCACTTCTGGCTCATGTTCAGTCAACTGTCAACCAATACCCCCAGGTTCCTCTCCAAGCTGCAACTTTCCAACCACAGATTCCCAAGTCTGTAGTTTACCATGGGGTTGCTGTCACCCAGGTGAAGGACCTGGCACTTGGCCTTGTCGAACCTCATACAATTAGCCTTGGCCCATGGGCCTCACCTGTCGAGATCCCACTGTAAAGCTTCCTTAACCTCTAGCAGATCAGCACAGCCACCTTGCTTGGGGTTTTCTGCAAACTTAGGAAGCTTTGTGGAACCACTTCTCTATGTATCACAGAGGAATCAATTCCAGACAAGCATAAGAGTTCTCCATTAACATTTGTGCAGGTCCTAAGCAGTTACACCAGAATGAGTGGATCAATAACAGGGCTCTGGTGACACATCACTTACATTCAGTAATGACTAGAAAATTCCACAGTAAAAATGGGCAGTAGGAATTCAGGGATGGGAGCCTGCTCAGAAGGCAGCATTCTGGAGGTGGGGTTTCCACAGCTGTGTCCTAATTCAAGGATCTAATTTAAGAAGAGATAAATTATAGCCCAGAACTATCTGGTTTTTCTCCATTGACTGTGAAAGGGACCGGAGGTAAGCACTCAGCTGGGGAACATCCACATTGTACCACTGGGCAGGGATGAATCTCACCTTCATACTGTAACAGTTTATGACTGCAATCACCTGATTTTTCTTTCTGTACCTCATTATATTGGGTGAGCCTCCATCTCCCTGTCACAGTGTCTGATGGGTTTAGTTGTCAGCAGTTTGGCAGTGCTTTACACTGACTTCTGGGGCTTTATATCTCAGGGCACTAATAGCTCCTGGGACTTGGCTAAATCTCTCCCATTATCCAGGTGGAAAAAATGTACATAATGTTTGTGATAAGTGCTAGATTAGCCACTAACAACTGGATAATTAAAGTAATGCTGTTCTGTTCTTTTCAACACTGAAAACTTCCTGCATCTGGGTCAGGGCAATCCCAAGCACCGATATAGGCTGGGCAGGAACTGGCTTGAGAGCAGCCCTGAAGAAAAGGACTTGGGGGCCCTGGGGGATGAGAAGCTCAACATGAGCCAGCAGTGAGCACTTGCAGCCCAGAGAGCCAAGCAGAGCCTTAAGGTCTCCTCTGAGCCTCCTCTTCTCCAGGCTAAGCAACCCCAGCTCCCTCAGCCTCTCCTCACAGGACTGTGCTCCAGACCCCTCCCCAGCTTTGATGCCCTTCTCTGGACACCTTCCAGCAAGTCAACATCTTTCCTTAACTGATGGGCAAATATAGGATAGCCTTGATGATATCTGATGGTTTTTCCAACCTGGCTGATTCTGTGATTCTATGATTCAGAGAAAAAAGGAGAAGTATTTTCATAAGCTATGTTTTCAGAGTAGTTCAGTTGCTTCAGGGTACTAACCAATGTACATTAATTTGCAGCAACATTTTGAAGCTTTACAACAAGCTGCTCCCTGGATATTTGTGCCCTGGTGAATACTGCAGAAAGGAAAATGGAGCAGGTTTTTCAAGAAGACTTTTCATATGTCTTGAGAGCATCAGTTTTCCCTATCTATTATTGGCTGTAAAACAGATCTCAGAGGTAACTTTGAGTCACCATCACTGGAGGTGTTTAGGAGGAGACTTGATGGGGTGCTTGGTGCCATGGTTTAGTTGATTAGATGGTGTTGGATGATGGGTTGGACATGATGATCTTGAAGGTCTCTTCCAACCTGGTCTGGTCTATTCTATTCTATTCTATTCTATTCTATTCTATTCTATTCTATTCTATTCTATTCTATTCTATTCTATTCCATTCCATTCCATTCCATTCCATTCCATTCCATTCCATTCCATTCCAAGATTATATTAGCTACCTTAGCGGAGTGTTGTGAAAATAGTTGGGTTCTGGTTGGCTGGTTGGGTTTTTTTGTTTGGCTGTTTGGTTTTGTCTATTATGGTTTGCTGTTTTATAAATGTAGATTTTATCATTAATTTGTGGAGGGAACAGTCCAAAAGCTCAAAGTAAATGACCTGGGAAAGGACGAGCCCATGTAGCAGTAGAGGCTGGGGACTGACCTGTTGGAGAGAAGTGAAGGGGAAAAGGACCTGGGGGTCCCAGTGGATGGAAGGTTTACCATGAGGCAGCAATGTGCTCTTGTGGCCAAGAAAGCCAATGGCATCCTGGGGTGGATTAGAAAGGCTGTGGTTAGTAGGTCATGAGAGGTTCTCTTCTCCTCTACCTCTACATTGCCCTTATGAGGTTGCATCTGGAACATTGTGTCCGGTTCTGGGCCCCTCAGTTCAAGAAGGATCTGAGGGAACTGCTTGAGAGAGTCTAGCACAGAGCCACGAAGATGCTGAAGGCAGTGGAACATCTCCTTTATGAGGAGAGCCTGAGGGAGGGAGGGCTCTTGAGCTTGGAGAGGAGGAGCTTGAGGGGTGACCTCTTTCATGTTGATAAAGATGTGCAGGGTGAGTGCCAAGAGGATGGAGCCAGGCTCTGCTCAGTGATGCCCAGTGACAGCACAAGGGGAATGGTGGAAGTTGAGGCATAGGAAGTTCCATGGAAATGTGAGGAAAATTTTTTTCCCTGTGAGGGTGACAGAGCTCTGGAGCAGGCTGCCCAGGGGGGTTGTGGAGTCTCCTTCTCTGGAGACATTCAGAATCCACCTGGATGTGTTCCTGTGTGACCTGCTCTAGATGGTCCTGCTCTGGCAGTGGGGTTGGTCTGGGTGATCTCTTGAGGTCCCTTCCAACCCTTAATATTCTGTGATTGTGTGATCCAGGCATGCCTCTTCATTGCTGTGAAGGGTGATTTGGGGTGGAAGGAAAACAGGAAAGAGAAGCTTAAGTATTTGTATCCTTTATAAGCTTGTCCTTTCACAAAGGAAGCTGCATTTTCCATGTGGGAAAGAGCCAGGATGTTACCCTGTAACACTTCTGCTAAGCCCCATCCTTCCCTCCTACTTTGAGGTCTAAAGAATGTGGTTCTTGGATTCTTTGTCCACCAGAAAAACTATGTGGTTGCAGGCCAGTCAGATCTGCGGGAGGAAAGCAGGATTCTTCTCACCTAATTTATGATGCCTCTGCCTCTGACGTAGGTAATCTGCATCTGCTCCACTCACTGTAGATCCCCTTTGAGTCAATGAGGAGGAATAAACACTTTTAGGACATGAATCATCTGATGCATTTTAGACATTTGCATTAGAGCTGGATCACTTCCACTCCAGCACTGCCTATTTCCTTTCTCTTTGATTATAGGGAAGAACTTTTTTGGCTTGGAAATAGATGTCACCATTTAAAGTTAGGTGAGATGAATCCCACACAGGCAGCCTGTTGTAGAGATCTGAACTGAATGGGAGATTCAGGCAGAGCTTGCTTTTATTTTTTTTCATTTCAGCTGAATGGGAGACTCAGGCAGAGCTTTTTTATTTCGTGCTGTTCTGGGGAGGAAGTCTAGAAGAAGGACTTGAAAGGGGATAATGGCCATGTTCTGGAGAAATCTATATAAGGGACAGGGAATGGGAAATAGGAAGCTGGAAAGAGCTGGAAAAGGGGATAAATAGTGGCTTGGCTCAATTGGATCTGATTATTCAGAACAGTCTACTCTGAAGCTGGCTGCAAAGAGCTGTAGCAGAAGCTCATAATAGTGAGTGACTGGCTAATAAAATGGCAAATGAAAATGAATGCCCTTAAGTGCAAAGTAATGCCAATGGAATAAAAAGAACTCAAATTATTCATACATAGCAGGCTCTAAATTAGCTGTTCCCATTCAGGAAATACATTTTGGAGGGACTTTGGGTATACTTCTGGAAACATCAGGTCAATGCTTGGGATGGGTCAAAGGAATCTGTGAAACCTTTAGGAATTCTTGGGAAAGGGATGGAATAAAACCAGAAAATGTTCTTGTGGCCCTGCATAAATTCATGGTGCTCCCACAGCTTGAATGAGTTGTACAGCTCTTCCCCAGTGGCCTCAAGGCAGCTATAAGAAAGCTAAAGATGAGACAGAGAAGGGCTGCAAGGTGATCAAAGATACACAACAGCAGGACAACCTTCAGCTCTCTGCTGCCTGCCTATCCACAATTAGGGAGAAAATTGACAGTTGCAGCTTAACTCCACCTAAGTGGAGGTGAGCCCATGACAGCCTCATGAGGTTCAACAAGAGCAAGTGCAAGGTCCTGCATCTAGGTCAGGGCAATCCCAGGCACTGATATAGGCTGGGCAGGGACTGGCTGGAGAGCAGCCCTGAAGAAAAGGACTTGGGGGTGCTGGGGGGTGAGAAGCTCAACATGAGCCAGCAGTGAGCACTTGCAGCACAGAGCCTGGGCTGCATCAAGAGAAGCAAAGCCGGCAGACCAAGGGAACTGATTCTCCCCCTCTGCTCCACTCTGGTGAGAGCCCACCTGGAGCATTGTGTCCAGTTCTGGAGCCTCTATTACAGGAATGATCTGGAGGTGCCTACTGTTAGCAAACAGAGTTGGGTTTAAGCCTTAACCTCTTCTTCCTGCATTCAGGAAATTAATTTGTTTTGCTAAACCAAAATGGTCATGCAGTTTCAGGCAGCTGCAGCTGACCGCAGGGGCAGGGAAGTCATTTTGCCCCTGCACTCAGCACTGCTTGGGCCACACCTTGAGTCCTGTGTCCAGTTCTGGGCTCCTCAATTCAAGAAAGATATTGAGATACTGGAAATTGTTCAGAGAAGGGCAACAAATGTGGAGAGAGGTCTGGAGCACAGCCCTGTGAGGAGAGGCTGAGGGAGCTGGGGTTGCTTAGCCTGGAGAAGAGGAGGCTCAGAGGAGACCTTCTTGCTGTCTACAACTACCTGAAGGGGGATTGTAGCCAGGTGGGGATTGGTCTCTTCTCTCAGGCACCCAGCACCAGAACAAGAGGACACAGTCTCAAGCTGCACCAGGGGAGGTTTAGGCTGGAGGTGAGGAGAAAGTTCTTCCCAGAAAGAGTATTTGGCCATTGGAATGTGCTGCCCAGGGAGGTGGTGGAGTCCCTGTCCCTGGAGGTGTTCAAGAAAGGCTTGGATGTGGCATTTGGAGCCATGGTTTAGTTGTCAGGAGATGTTAGGTATTAGGTAATGGGTTGGACTTGATGATCTCTGAGGCCTTTTCCAACCTGGTTGATTCTATGATTCTATGACTGTGACTTTTAATAGTCACAACATTAGCAAGGTGTCGAGAACTGTACTCATTGGCTGTATTAATCTGAGGGGAATTAAGTAACTTAAAAAGTGTCATAATGAATCTGCTGAATTGATGGCAGCATTCAGATTGGATGCAAAGAGTCATTCTCTGTTGGAAAGTAAGATGAAAAAAAACCCTCTAATAGAAAAAGATGTCCTGATACTTCATTAAAATCCATTTATCCTTTCAGGGACATATCTGCAGTCTCCAGTGATTATCATAGAATCATAGAATGGTTTAGGATGGAAGAGACCCTTAGAACTCATCTACTCCAACCTCCCTCCCATGCCTAGGGACACCTCTCAACTAGATTCAGCTGTGCAAGGCCTCATCCAACTTGGCCATGAACACCCCCAAGAAAGAGGCATCCACAGCCTCCCTGGGCAGCCTGTTCTAGAGTCTCACCATCCTCCTACCAAAGAACTTCTTCCTAAGATCCTTTCTAACCCTGCTCTCTCTCAGATTTAAACCATTCTTCCTTATCCTGTCTCTACACACCCTGATGAAAAGTCCCCTGCAGCCTTCCATAACAACTTGCTGTTCATCCCACTGCTCTCTCCCACCACTGACATTCAGCAGAGGAAGGATCACAGGATGTTAGGGGTTGGAAGGGACCTTCAGAGATCATCGAGTCCAATCCCCTGCCAGAGCAGGACCATACTTTCCAGCACAGGTCACACAGGAAAACATTTAAATGGGTCTTGAAAGTCTCCAGAGAAGGAGACTCCACAATCTCCACAATCTCTCTGTTCCAGCGCTCTGTGACCCTTACAGTGAAGAAGTTCCTCCTCATGTTGAGGTGGAACCTCCTGTGCTGCAGTTGCTATCCATTGCCCCTTGTCCTATCCCAGGGTGCAACTGAGCAGAGCCTGTCCCCTCCCTCTTGACCCCCAGCCCTCAGATATTTATAGACATTGATTAAATCCCCTCTCAGTCTTCTCCTCTCCAGACTAAACAGCCCCAGGTCTCTCAGCCTCTCCTCACCAGGCAGTGCTCCAGTACCTTCATCATCCTGGTAGCCCTTCATCTGACTCTCTCCAGCAGATCCTTGTCCCTCTTGAACTGGGGAGCTCAAAACTGGACACAATATTACAGGTGAGGATGGGTGCCCTTCTGCCTTAACTGGTGCCCTGTACACTCAATTCTTATTCCAAACCACTCAACCCCTCTCTTCCTGATGCTCCTGCCAGCCTCCTGGACTTTTAGATTCCTGGTGAGACTTTCAGGACTTGGATTGAAACAATTTGACTTTATAATTCATTTCAAAGTAGGGCAGATTTTGCTTGGCAGCCTGTGGGATGTGCTAAACGTGGAATTCCAGCAGCAGTGGAGTGTTATTTCAAGAAGCAGACAAACACTTTAAAGTTACCCTTTTATTTTGCAGTTTCATTTCTGGTTGATTAATAGAGTTCTGCTCACAGCAATGAGAGCCGGGGCTATGCACCATGCCAACTCTGTCTCCTTCAGTGGGAAGGCTCCACCTCTTCTCTTGCACCTCTAACCTAGGACAAGTGACAGATGCTTATGGAGGCTTCTACACTGCAGCTAGAGCCATCAGGCACATCAGCAGAGCAGGAGCTGAGGCCCATCCATCATCTAGGCAGGACTGGTGGGATGAATAACAGGGAATATAAAGTGAATGGAAGTGACACACATCAACAGCTGGGTGCAGAATCTCTGTGGGGATTAGCACATTGTCAGTCCTTGGCTTTTTAAGCAACTCTGTGTCTTCTCAGATGCCATTTTATCAGTGTAGCCTTACCACAGAGTTCATGTCAAGAAAATAACAGTTCTTACCTGGGGGATACCAGAGAACTTTGTTAGAAGCAACACAGAGTTTTTCCAGTTGCCTTGCCAGTCTCAGTCTTGACAAAGTGGTTTTTTATTGTCTCACCTACATTTCAATTTAAGCCCAAGCCTCCAGCTCACCACCCCCCTCCCCCCAAACCACTTTGATGCCTGTCTTCTGCTCTTCATGATGCAGCAACCTTTATCTCTATAAAATCTCCTGCTGCTTTTAGGATTTTGTTCTTCTTGTGGTTGGGCAAACATTTCAGCAAGCTCAGAAATCCCCAGCTGAATTCAGTGCTGTCACTTCAAGGGCCTTTCAGACACTCAAGTTAATGCATCTAAAATCAGTTACTGTGTGGCTACAAAGTGCTGTGTATGGATGCAATGTTACAAATGTCCGTCCTTCTGAGATCTTCTCACCTGCTAACATAAATATGCTCTGTTTATCACTGAAATCACAGAAACATTCAGGTTGGAAAAGATCCTCAGGATCACCAAGTCCAACCATTAACCCTACTCCACAAGGGTCACCCCTAAACCACAGCCCCAAGTACCACATCCAAACCATGTTGCTGTCCCATGCAGAACTTGTTGCCCACCAGCACTCCCAGGTCCTTCTCCCCAGGGCTGCTCTCCAGCAGATCACCTCCCAGCCTGTACTGCTGCAGTTTATTCTTCCTTCCCAGGTGCAGGACTCTGCACTTCTCCTTGTTGAACCTCATCAGGTTCCTCTCTGCGATAATACAATCATAGAATCGTTCAGGAGTGGAAGGGATCTCAAGGATCATTCTATGATCATTCTGCTGTATCATAGCCCCTTGCTCTGCCACTGCCTCTGGCTATCAGCTTCTAGGAAATGCCAAGTGTCATCATCTTGTGCTCAGGCTTTAGACAGATGATGCCACCCAACACAACTAAACCAAATCCAACCCCAGGTTCCCAGCCATGCTCTGTTTAATTCTAATAGCCCAACCATCTTAGCAATTGGTTCAGATAGAATCATTGAATAGTTTGGGTTAGAAGGCACCTCCAAAGGTCCAACCCCCTTGCAGTGAGCAGGGACATCACTCACTAGATCAGCTTGCTCAGAGCCTTGGCCAGCCTGGGCAACCTTTGATAGTATTTCAGCACTCTCATTGTGCAGAACCTATTCCTAACATCCAGTCTCAATCTGCTTTTCTCTAGTTTGAAGCCATTGCCCCTCGTCCTGTCTCTGCAGGGCTTTGCAAACAGTCCCTCTGCAGCCTTCTTGCAGGCTCCCTTCAGGTACTGGCAGGCTGCTCTTAGGTTTCCCAGGAGGCCCTGTGTCCTCTTCATGCCTAGATCAACACATTTCTATTAGCAGACTGTCAAGAACTAGGTGAAGTTAGGATTTCAGGGCCACCCATCTGCGTGTTGTAGGGACACTAGCAACCATAGGTTCACCTGGAATGCAAGGTAGTTCATACAGTCAGACAAACTGCTTCACCTCCCCTTCTCATCATCTAAAGTGCTGAAAGTGAAATTTACTGGTTGGTTATGTACAACACAGCCCCCTGAGTGGGCACATCAGTGTCTGCTTCTGCTACCTGCTCAGTTAATTGTGTGTCTAGGGAAAGCTGGCAATCCTGTGGGACTTGTGCTTTTATCAGGGAAGGGCCTGGATTTCCTCTGTTCAGGCAATGGATTCAGTACCCTGGGAGTTGTTCCACAGGTACAGTTACACTTTGGAGCAGGTGTTCAAACCCATTGGAGATAAGTGGAGAGGCCCTTTTGAAACCCCTATTTTTATAAATCCATCTCTGTATTGCACCACAAGCACAGCCCTGATTGGCCTGAGCTCTCCAAAAGAGCTTTCAGAAGGCTTAACACTTCCTGAAAATGGAAGGAGGGCTGTAGACAGCTGAAATTCAATGCACACTGCAGGTACTCCTGCCTGGAAGAAAACAGCTTCTGTCGGCTACCCACTCACTCTTCTCACGGCTGCTTGCTCCAGTGTTCCCTCTTCTCTCTCTTCTACTGCTCATGCAGATGAGCAGTGGATTGCATCAGGGACCCAGGAAGACTGAAAATAGCCAATTCATTGTGCCAGCTTGTTTTTTCTGGACAGATTGATTGTCTGGTTGAGTTCCGGGCACAAGCGCTTGCATTCGCACAACAGAGATGAAGAGGGAGTGAGGAAGGAGGCCTGGGGTTGTTTAAACTGTTATAAGCAACACAGCTGAATGAGAAAAATAGAACTGGAATCTCTTCCATGGTGGTTTGTTGTTTGTTTTTTTCCCTCTGCTTCCCAGCAAATGAAGGTTGTGATTAGTTCTCTGCTCCAGTCTCACCTAAAAGCAAAATGGGGGACAGAGAATCGTAGAATCAACCAGGTTGGAAAAGACCTCAGGGATCATCAAGTCCAACCTATTACCTAACACCTCCTGACAACTAAACCATGGCTCCAAGTGCCACATCCAAGCCATTCTTGAACACCTCCAGGGATGGTGACTCCACCACCTCCCTGGGTAGCACTTTCCAATGGGCAATTACTCTTCCTCTGAAGAACTTTCTCCTCAATTCAAGCCTAAACTTCCCCTGTCACAGCTTGAGACTGTGTCTTCTTGTTCTGCTGCTGGTTGCCTGGGAGAAGAGACCAACCCCCACCTGGCTACAACCTCCCTTCAGGTAGTTGTAGAGAGCAATAAGGTCTCTGCTGAGCCTCCTCTTCTCCAGACTAAACACCCCCAGCTCCCTCAGCCTCTCCTCACAGGGCTGTGCTCCAGACCCCTCCCCAGCCTTGTTGCCCTTCTCTGGACATCTTCCAGCAGCTCAACATCTTTCCTAAACTGAAGAGCCCAGAACTGGACACAGGACTCAAGGTGTGGCCTAACCAGTGCTGAGTACAGGGCAGAATGACTTCCCTGCTCCTGCTGGCCGCACTGTTCCTGATTCAGGCCAGGATGCCACTGCTGGGCACACTGCTGGCTCATGTTCAGCCTGCTATCAACTAGTATCCCCCGGTTCCTCTCTGCCTGGCTGCTCTCCAGCCACTCTGTCCCCAGCCTGTAGCACTGCATGGGGTTGTTGTGGCCCAAGTGCATCACCTGGCACTTGGACTTGTTGAATGCCATCCTGTTGCTCATCTGTCCAGCCTGGCAAGGTCTCTCTGCAGAGCTCTCCTACCCTCTATCAGATCCACACCTGCCCCCAGCTTGGTGTCATCTGCAAACTTACTAATGATGGACTCAATCCCCTCATCCAGATCATCAATAAAGATATTGAACAGGATTGGGCCTAACACTGACCCCTGGGGGACACCACTAAAGAGGACTATAAAAGGGAAGTGATTCATCTCTGCTTCCTGTGAGGATCTGAAGTGTTCATCTGGAGGATTTTTTGCTTGGTGTGAACTTTGTGTGCTGCAGCTGTGAGACTGCCAAAGAGCTGCCCCAGGAAGGACAGACTGGTATAAATTGTTACCAATAAGAAGCTGTAGTTGATGCCAGGGTCATGTTCTGCCAGGCAGACTGTCCATCTTTCCTATCTTGAAACCTCAGTCTGGTCTCTGTGCACCCACCCCTGTTCCCTAGATGTCTACAAATTTGTCAACAGTAGTTTTGTGTCTGATATTGGACTTATGTCCATGTTATGACTAAAAGATATTATAGAATGGCTCAGGTTGGAAGGGACCTTTGAGATCATCTACACCAGCCTCCCCACCATGGGCACAGATACCCCTCAACCAGGCTCAGCTGCTCAAGGCCTCATCCAGCCTGGCCTTATAACACCCCCAGAGAAGAGGCAGCCACATCCTTGCTGGGCAGCTTCTTCCAGAGTCTCACCACCCTCACTCTGAACAACTTCTTCCTCAGCTCCAGTCTAACCCTGCTCTCCCTCAGCTTCAAACCATTCCCCCTTGTCCTATTGCTGTTTTGAAAAGTCTCTCTGCAGCCTTCCTGTAGGATCCCTTCAGGTATTGGAAGGCAGCTGTCAGGTCCACATGGAGCTTTCTCTTCTCTAGGCTGAACAACCAAAACTCCTTCAGCCTATCCTCATAGCAGAGGTGTTCCAGCCCCATTGTGCCTGCTAGGGAAGGAGTAACACAGCTGACTACAGCTGGACCACAGGAAAGGGAGAGCTGTCAAGCTTGAGGGTTGTTTTTGTTTGTTTGTTTTCCAGAAATCCTGCCACAAACACTAAAGCTCTGCAATTGTCTTGCAGGGAAGCTGCTTCAGCTACCTTCAGCAGCTGCAGGTCAGGTGAAGATGTCACAAATAAACTGAAAACAGCCTTCATTTGGCAGTAAGTAAGATCAGAAAAGAACAGGGTTTGGGTTTTTTTTCAGTCCTAGTCCTTGTTCTCTCTCTGGCAAGGGTGAATGGAACAATGTTTGAGCAGGTAAATTCCTCCCTTCATTTTTGTGGGCTAAGGAATGCCCCACAAGCTTGTTTCTGTTCCCTAGTAATCCAGATACAATGCAACAGACTATATCCCTGTGCCAGTGTCTGCCCTGGGCAACAGCAGGAACTCTCTTCAGACAGAAGAAACTTGGAATTTCTTAAATATTGAACATTCAAACCCAGGTAACCTAAGAATGAGTGTGAAAGACTTCACAATCCAGAAGATTTTCTAAGTGAGACTGTTCAGTGGTGCCTTTATGTTTATCTGCTCCAAATGTAACCTCGGTTGCTTCCACTGATTTTTCTCTTGATCTTGTTATATCTGATTTGCAAGGGACTTTGGACAAGGGCTTGTAGTGATAGGATGAGGGGAATGGATTGAAGCTTGAGGAGGGCAGATTGAGACTGGAGAGTAGGAAGAAATTCTTTAGGCTGAAGGTGGTGAGATGCTGTAACAGGTTGCCCAGGGAAGTTGGGGCCCCATGCCTAGAAATATTTGATTTGTGGCCAGACAGGGCTCTGGGCAACCTGATCTAGTTGAGGATGTCCCTGCTGACTGCGGAGAGGGTTGGACTGGATGAGACACTGGAACAGGTTGCCCAGGGAGGTTGTGAATGTCCCCTCCCTGGAGGTGTTCAAGGCCAAGTTGGATGAGGCCTTGAGCAACCTGGGCTAGTGGAAGGTGCCCATGGCAGGGGGACTGGAACTAGAGGATCTTTAAGGTCCCTTCCAACCTAAACCATTCTTTGCACTCTGGAGATATCTCTAAGAAAAAAATTATTCTATTTACCAGGGTGTATAAGCATAAACCAAAGGCAATTCTGCTGCAATATAGCTGTTATCTCACATTGTCTTAGTGCATTTAAAGCCCATCATTTTGTTTGTTGGTCACATCAAAGCTCCTGCAAAATCCACTTCAACAGTTTCTCAGATTCTGATTTAGAAGAAGTTGGTTGTTGGGTTTTTATTTGTTTGTTTGTTTGTTTGTTTTCTCCAGAACCAACTGCAGAATACATTCAAAACTAAGATGATGTAAGAACAAAATGTCACTGAGCTGCATTTCACTAAGCATTAAAGAAACAACTAATATGAAAGAATGCCATCAGTGAGGCAAGTTACAGCTTACAGTTCAGGTACTAAGAGTAGAGCCTCAGAAAAGCTCAGATAAACATCATCCCCCTGTGAGCAACCATTTCTTAAAACATTATGATTACAAAAGAGAAAGAGAAAAAACAAAACAAAAGAGCATTGATTTTATTCCCATTTTCAACAGAGTATAGGTAAAGCAGCCACAAGATGGCAATGCACCATGCTGGGAAAGAAAAAGGACTGTTTTGGTTTTAATTCTAACCCCTCCAGGCATGGCTGAAACATGCTGCCTGTTTAGCTCCAGGAAATTTAATGAGGAATAGAGAGAAAATAATAATTGTAAGGAAAAGAAAAAATAAACCCAACTAATCCTACTGCTGCTATAAACATCTGGTTTCTCACTTCTTTTCACTTGCTTGTGGTTTCTCTCCAGTTACTGCTGTTTGTTGTGTGCAGGGAGCTATTAGTTTGAATGAGTGCTGGAGTGGGTCCAGAGGAGAGCAAGGAGACTGGTGAAGGGACTGGAGGGAAAGTCTGATGAGAAGAGACTGTGGGAGCTGGGGTTGTTTAGCCTGGAGAAGAGGAGGCTCAGGGGAGACCTTATCACACTCTACAACTCCCTGAAGGGAAATTGTAGTAAGGTGAGGGTCAGGCTCTTCTCCCAGGCAATTTGTGACAGGACAAGAGGGCATAGCCTGAAGTTGTGGCAGGGGAGGTTTAGGTTGGATGTCAGGAAGCACTTCCTCATGGAATGGGGAATTAGACACTAGAATGGGCTGCCCAGGGAGGTGGTGGAGTCATCATCTCTGGAGGTATTTAAGGAAAGCTTGGATGTGGCACTTAGTGCCATGGTCTGGTCAGTGTGGTGGTGTTAGGTCATAGGCTGGACTTGATCTCAGAGGTCTATTCCAGCCTCAATAATTCTGTGATTCTGTGAGAACACAAAACATCAACTAACATCTCTGTAGTAAGGGACAGGTCTGTACTTGTGAATGTCACAGAGACTAAAGCTGACAGCTCTTGCCAGTCCGAGGATGGCTGCATCAGTGGTGAGAAAGAAAAAGATGCTCTCTCCCCTGGAATAATAAAAGCAGAGAGAGCATAATGTCAAGGGGAGAGAATAGTGCAGCATTCAAAGACATGCTCTTAGGGACTTCTAATGGAAACTTCTGGAGTAAACTAAAGACTGTAAGAGGTGGCAAGAAGTCACAGGGATGAATGTCTTGCCAGAACACACAATAGCACTGCGTCAGCAGGCTGAGGTAGCTGCAGAAAGGACTGAGGTAATTACAGGCCGCAGCAGCCAAAGGTGCTGTGGAAGGACGCAGCATCGCTGCCCGTTTGCATTCCCCTTGTACCACCAGGATCTGGGAACTGAGGGCAGAGAGGCAGTTCCCCTCCTGTTCCCTGGAACAGAACTCAGCTTTCTGATGTGGTTACAATGTTGGGAAGTGTCTGGTTGACGCACTGCGTTTACAGAGTCGGGATTAAATGACTCACTAGATCTGAAGGCAGGAGGAAGTTTTCCCCGGGTCAGAAGGTCAGGGATTGTTGGATATGGTTTCTGTTTTCCTGAGTAACAAGAGGGTGTTACTTGCTTACACCCCAGGGCAACCTGGGAATTTCGTCAGCAAGTGATTGCCTCTTCTCTTGTGATGTTGCAACTGACCTTTGATCTTCTGCTACCGCCTTCAGCTTTTGATGTGTTGTGCAGGATGGGTAACTCCGTGGATGGCCTTCAGCAAATGCTGGGTACATCACACGCTATAATTGAAGTGCTCTGGGCTAAAACATCAGCCTAGAGAAGAGAGGACTCCAGAAGGACCTTAGAGCTGCCTTCCAATACCTGAAGGGATCCTACAGAAAGGCTGCAGAAGGACTTCTCATAAGGACATCTAGAGACAGAACAAGGGGGAATGGTTTGAAGCTGAGGGAGAGCAGGGTTAGACTGGAGCTGAGGAAGAAGTTCTTCAGAGTGAGGGTGGTGAGACTCTGGAACAGGTTGCCCAGGGAGGTTGTGGATGTCTCCTTCCTGGGGTTATTAAAGGCCAGGTTGCATGAGGCCTTGAGCAGCTGAGTCTGGATGAGAGGCATCTGTGCCCATGGTGGGGAGGTTGGAGTAGATGATCTCTAAGGTCCCTTCCAACCTAAGCCATTTTATATTTCTATGACTCTATGGTCTGAATATTGTTACTTTTGGTCATATGATCTGTTAGAATAATATTTTGTTAGTCTTTTAATATTATTAGTTCCTAAATGCTTGAGTCAGAAATGACAAGGAAGTCACAAATTACATTAATGACCAATTTAGCTTTAGCCCATAAATAGGCAAGACACAGGTTAGACTTTTTATTCCATTTCTGTTATCCTGAGTAATTTATTCCCTACCCTGCTGGCTTTGAATTGCCATCTTGCTGCTACACTCTCAGATTGCCTCCTGCTCACAGGGATCAGGATGACCAATCTGTCGAATTGTTGATCATTTCTGGTGATCCCAGGAAAGGCCACACTTCATCCTCTTCTCTCCTCTGCATCAGATCAGACAGTGCACACTGAAATCCTTCCTGCCTCCTGGAGAGAGCTGGGCTATAGCTTGTAACTGGAGTTTGAATTGCTAATACCATTTTAATTACAGTTCTCCATCTTTCTTGTGCAGTTTAAAATGTAACAAGGAGTTTTATGCATCACCCTGCAAATCTGTTATTAGGTTGCTTTGCCTGTTTTTACTAATTCCACTAATTGATCAGGGTTGATGTATAGCCTGGTTACCCACTTGGATTCTTTGCTTGCAAATTGCATTTCAGCCCCTTCCTGCTCCTCACTGGTGGCACTGATGGAGATAAATATGTTTTTCCTGTGGGACTTGCATTGTTATAGCATGTGATAGATTGAGAGAGGTTTAATGAGTTGTCCAAGGTTTTGTTCTAAATGCTATTTATTCTGGGTACACTGGGACAAAGACATCATGATGTTGATGGAAACTCTTTCACAAGACTGTCATCCACACATGGATAATTGCTGCAGGGCAATGCCAGAGATTACAGAATCACCAAGGTTGGAAGAGACCTCAAAGATCATCAAGTCCAACCTGTCACCACAGACCTCATGACTAAACCATGGCACCAAGTGCCACATCCAGTCCCCTCTTGAACACCTCCAGGGATGGTGACTCCACCACCTCCCTGGGCAGCACATTCCAATGATGAATGACTCTCTCAGTGAAGAACTTTCTCCTCACCTCCAGCCTAAACTTCCCCTAGTGCAGCTTGAGACTGTGTCCTCTTGTTCTGGTGCTGGTTGCCTGGGAGAAGAGACCAACCCCCTCCTGGCTACAACCTCCCTTCAGGTAGTTGTAGAGAGCAGTAAGTTCTCCCCTGAGCCTCCTCCAGGCTAAGCAATCCCAGCTCCCTCAGCCTCTCCTCATAGGGCTCGTGCTCAAGGCCTCCTCCCAGCCTCGTTGCCCTTCCCTGGACACGTTCAGGTGTCTCAGTGTCCTTCTTAAACTGAAGAGCCCAGAACTGGACACAGTACTCAAGGTGTGGCCTAACCAGTGCTGAGTACAGGGGCACAATGACTTCCCTGCTCCTGCTGGCCACACTCTTCCTGCCCCATATGTTGAAAACCACAAGTGAAGCAGTTAAAAGGCCTCTGTCTCTCAGGTCCTAGATGGTGCCAGTTGATCTTTGAATTATAGAATCATGGAATTGTCTTGGTTGGAAAAGACCTCTGAGATCATCAGGTCCAGCCACTAACCCAGCACCACCATAGCCACTAAGCTATGTCCCAAAGTGCCATGTCCACAGGTTTCTTGAACACCTCCAGGGATAGTGATTCCTCCACCTCCCTGGGCAGCTTGTTCCAATGCTTGACCACTCTTACAGGGAAATTTTTTGTCCTAATGTTCAACCTAACACTCTCCTGGTGCAGCTTGAGGCTGTTCCCTCTTGTCCTATCACTAATTACCTGTGAGAAGGGACCAGCACCAGATTCTGCACCACATCCTTTCAGGTAGTTGTAGAGGGTGATATGGTCTCCCCTCAGCCTCCTCTTCCTCACACTAACCAGTC
This sequence comes from Melanerpes formicivorus, assembly GCF_026170545.1. Lineage (NCBI taxonomy): Eukaryota > Metazoa > Chordata > Aves > Piciformes > Picidae > Melanerpes > Melanerpes formicivorus. The sequence continues at coordinate 19,212,494 of NW_027142363.1, forward strand.
CCAGTTCCCTCAGCTGCTCTTCATCAGACACATTCTCTAGGCCCTTCACCAGCTTATTTGCTCTTCTCTGCACCTGGTCCAGCCCCAAAATGTCTTTAGTGTACTGAGATGCCCAAAACTGAACACAGCATTTGATGTGTGGCCTCACCAGTGCCAAGTACAGGGTGACAATCCCTGCTACTTCTGCTGGTCACACCACTGCTGATGCAAGGCAGGATGCCATTGGCTTTCTTTGCCACCTGGGCACACTGCTGGCTCCTATTCAGCTGCTTGTCCATTAGCACTCCCAGGTCCCTTTCTGCTGGACAAGTTTCCAGCCATACTTCCCCAAGTCTGTAGTGTTGCACAGAGTGGTTGTGGCCCAGGTTCAGGACCTAGTACTTGGCCTTGTTGAAGCACATCCCATTGATCTCAGCCCAGTGATCCAATCTGTCTAAGTGTCTCTGTAGAGCTCCCTCAAGCAGATCAACACTCCCACCTAACTTGGTGCCATCTACAAATTCACTAATGATGCACTCCAAGCCCTCATCAGCATCATCAATAAAGACATTAAACAGATGTGGTCCTAATACTGATCCCTGAAGTCTGCAAGAACAATATAGACAAAGGTCCTAGGTCTGTGCTGGAGCAGATCTGCAAGGGTTAAAATCTGAGTGCAGTGCAGCAAGTTAAATTATGTAGGAAGGCATAGGAAAGACTGGAACAAAAATCAGGAGCATTCTCAGTGCATTTAGCTGGGAACCACGCACAGCTGTTTCTGTAGATGCTATGTGATAGCAAGGTTATTTAAGCTTGGTGTGTTTTGGAGCTATTTCTTCTTTTTGTTCCCTATGTCTGAATAGAGTAATTTATGAGTGACTCAAGGAAAACACAATCATTTGCCTCTGCAGTCAGTTAAAAATGCAGGTACCAAACTTTTCAGTTCTAAGTGTGCCATTTCTGTGCATTTAAATGTTTACGTACACATTAGGATCACGAGAAGCCTTTCAACCAAACTTTCCACAGCTTTTTGTTCTCTCACTCTTTTCAGCCATGGAGATTTTCCTGATATCCTTCCTTTCCTTTTCTTTGCTCTGACTCACTGATTACACATCACTAATGACTGCAGTTTCTCCATCTGTGAAATGAGGAACACCTCTGTTTGCCATTATATCAAGGTAGTGGTTGTATTGGAAAGACCTCAGCTAATCATTGCTATGTTCCCATTTGTACACAGCTCCTTAAATCAAACCACTCAGTTACTTTTTCTCTGCAATTTGGTGTGTTCAGATACCACTGCAATTCCTGGCTATCATCTAAAAAGGGGAAAAGACATTCCCAGATTGCATTGGGTTTGAAGGGACCCTCAAAGGTCATCTCCTCTAAAAGCTGCAATTGATATTTCAAACTCTGTTGCATTATTTTGATTCTTGCTTTTCCTGCTCAAATGTAATTTCTTCATACAGAAACCTTCCCCAAATTTTTTATTTCCTCCTATGAGCTCTTTCCTTCTGATCTGCCACTTTCCTTTTAAACCTGCTAGCCACCAGTTCCTTCTGCCTTTCCTGGTGTCCATTAGGCTGAAAGATCATTTCTGTCAATCTCCTCTCACAAGATAAGTGCTGAGTCCTGCAGATTTCAGTTACAAATTGTATTGGGTTGGAAGGGACCTTCAAAGGTCATCTTGTCCATCCCCCCTGCCCTGCAGTCAGCAGGGACACTTCCAGCTACAGCAGGCTGCCCAGGGATACAATCTAGTCTGATCTTGAATGTCTCCAGGGACAGGGCCTCAACCCCATCCCTGGGCAGACTGTTCCAGTATTTCACCACTCTCATTGTGAAGAACTTCTTCCTGATGTCCAACCTAAAGCTACCCTGCTCCAGTTTCAAACCATTGCCCCTGGTCCTATCACTCCAAGCCCTTCTAAACAGTCCCTCCCCAGCCTGCCTCTAGGTCCCCTTCAGATATTGAAATGTAGCTCTAAGGTTTCCCTGGAGCCTTCTCTTCTCCAGGTTGAACAGCCCCAATTCTTTCAGCCTGTCTTCACAGGAGAGATGTTCTAGCACTCTGATAATCTTGGGGAGCCTCTATTCCTGTCTAACATTTCCTGGGGATAAGGTGGCTGACTTGTTTGTAAATGAGATAAAATATACAAAATTTAGAATACCTTGGGCTAGTGATTCACATCAGAGAGAGCAGATGTAAAATGTTGCAGTACTGGAATTTGGGGGTGGTTGTGTTTTTGTTTTGTGTGTGTGCATACTCCTGACACTGCTTTCAATAATTTATGAGAATGCTAAAGGCAATGGAGAAATAGGCCACTATGAGGTGTAGATCAAAAGAGTCCTTCACAGGTTGAGGTTGGAAAGGACCTCTGGAGGTCACCTTGTCCAAAACCCCTGTTCCCTGTAGGGCCACTTACAGCTAATTCCCCACAACCATGTCCAGGCAGCTTTTGAATATCTCCAAGGATGGAGACTCCACAACATCCCTGAGCAACCTGTGCTAGGGTTGGCTCACCCTCACAGTAAAAAAAAGCCTGGAGAAAAGGAGGCTCAGAGGAGACCTTCTTGCTCTCTACAACTTCCTGAAGGGAGGTTGTAGCCAGGTGGGGGTTGGTCTCTTCTCCCAGGCAACCAGCAACAGAACAAGTGGACACAGTCTCAAGCAGCACCAGGGTTCAGGCTGGATGTTAGGAAGAAATTCTTCCCAGAAAGAGAGATTTGCCATTGGAATGTGCTGCCCAGGGAGGCAGTGGGCAGTAGTGTCCTCTCTACTCTAGTTGTGAGGTCTGTGGTGACAGGTTGGACTCTATGATCTTTGAGGTCCCTTCCAACCTTAGGAATACTGAATACTGAGGTGGTGGAGTCACCATCACTGGAGGTGTTTGGGAATAGACTGGATGGGGTGCTTGGTGCCATGATTTAGTTGATAAGATGGTGTTGGGTGATAGGTTGGACTCGATGATCTCAAAGGTCTCTTCCAACCTGATTAATTCTGTGATGTCAGTGCTGCTGACACTTACCCTTGAAGGCTGAGCAAACGTAGGAAACACCCTATGAAGTCGGCCTAGTCCTCTCAAGTGTGCACAGGGAGCTAATCTGCCATGGTTGTTCATCATCACTGTTCATGGTCTGTGGGCTGTTATGTTGGCCTCCTTCTTGGACAAACAGCAGGAAGGGAAGCCCCAGTTAACCCCTGGTTTATGGGAGCCTTTGGCCTCACTTGTTTGGCCAAAGCTATGCAAAAAACCTCTCAAGGAGAGTGCTCTTACTCCACAGCCTCTCTGGGCAGCCAGGGTTATGGCACCCTCACAGGGAAAAACTTCTTCCTTATGTTCATGTGGGACCTCTGCTGCTCCAGCGTGCACCCAGTGCCCCTCGTCCTATCTGTGGACATCCCTGAACAGAGCCTGGCTCTGGCCTTCTGACACTGCCGTGCACATCTTTATCAACATGAATTAGGTCACCCCTCAGGCTCCTATGCTCCAAGCTAAATACCCTCAGCTCCCTGCCTATCCTCAGCAGGGAGATGTTCCAGTCCCTTCCAACCCCAAACATTCTGTGATTCTTTTTCCCTCCTGCAACTGTCTCAGAGGCTGTGAAGCACAGTGAGTCTGTACTCATCTGCTTTGTTGACTGCCTCCAGACTGCTTTTAATGCAGCACTGTTTGCAGCTGAGCCTGGCTGCTCACCACTAAGTGAATGTTAGCCAAATTTTGGTTTGAAAGAGGATGAATTACAAGCATTTCAGTTTTAATTTCAGTCTCTGTTTGTTGTTTTTTTCTCTCCAAGCTGTATAATTGAGCTGCCATTTCTAAATCATTGTTCCCAGCTTCTTGTCACTTAACATCTCTAGCATTTCAGGCAGATCCCATTCTCAAATCCTTTATTGTGTAACTACAGCTCACATGGAAATAGTGGCAAATCCTAGACGTGCTGAAGCTCTTCTCTGTACTGCATGGAGTCAATGTTATTGATGCAAAGGAAAACACAAGCAAGAATGAGTATCTGGTGCTCAGCTGCACCAAGTGGATGCAGATAGATGGAGCAGGGAAAGGTGTCACCTTCTGTTCATGCTGCTGAGTGCATGTCTATCTAGCAGATGAGCAAGACATCGTGCTGTTAGCAATCTGCTGTGTGTGGCAATTGCTGGATTTCCTTCTTGGAGATGAAGGGGACTTCTCTTTGGCTTCTTCCAGATCCTGGAGCTCCTCCCCTATGAGGACAGACTGATTGAGTTGGGGTTGTTCAATTTGGAGAGGAGAAGGCTCCAAGGAGACGTTATTGTGGCCTTCCAGTATCTGAAGGGGATACAAGAAAGCTGGGGAGGGACTTCTGAGGGTGTTGGGTAGTGACAGGACTAGGGAGAATGGATCCAAGCTAGAGGAGGGTAGATTTAGATTAGACATTAAGAAGTCCCCATGAGGGTGGTGAGACACTGGAACAAGCTGCCCAGGAAAGTGGTGGAAGCCTTATCCCTGGAAGTTTTTAAGGCCAGGCTGGATGTGGCCCAGCTTTTGCTTTACCTATACAACTGTTTTTATCTTGGCCCATGAGTTTTTTAACTTTTGCCCTTCCAACTCTCATTGCCACCCCATTGTGAGTGAGTGGGCGAGCATGTGGTTGTGTGGTGCTACATTGCCAGCTGGGGTTAAACCGTATCAGGACAAGAGGTACACAACTTCCCACCTCAAAACTGTTAAACTGTGAATCCTTAAAGACAACACTGGAAAAGTCAATGCCACTTTGGTTTAGAAACTACTTTGCCAAGATTGTGTTCCTACCTGTCATACAAGGCTGTGTGTGAAGAAGTCAGTCAAGGAGCCCCCGGTAGGCTGGTCTCTGATGGAAAATGCCTGTGGGGGACTGAATAGAGGACCTCAAAGTTCAGTTCAATCAGTGTTGTGGTGGAAGGATGATGATTTTCTAGGAGGTGATTCTCTCTGAAATGAGATTTGCGTGTCAGGATGGTAGAGATGAACTTACAGGGGTTTAGAAGAGTTTCAGCTTCAGGGTGGTTTGGATTTGACATATAGGAAGGAAACTGGACATAGGAGTGACTCAAGGGTTGGTTTTTTGTTTTTTTTTTTTTTCGTGTCTCCCCTCGCAGTCTTCCCTGTGGTGTTGACAGTCTGCTTCCTGCTGTCACACTCCCCTTGCACACGCGGTTTCTTATGCACTCCCCATCCCTGCAGCAGCTCGCTTTATTTCCATCAGTTTCCACATCACTCCCCCCTCATCTTCGTGCACGTTCAGACCACCGACGGGGAGGGGAAAGAAAAACCAAACAACAAACACAACCAACCGAACAAAAAGACTACGGAGAGGTGTGGGGCAGCAACAGGAGCGGGGGCTGGCCCTGGAGATAAGGGCTAGCTCCTACTGCCACGGCTGCACTGCAGAAGAAAGCCTCCTTGCTACCGGCTGCTGCTGGAGAGGCGGCGGCGGCGCAGCCCTGGCAGAGCGCTCCGCAGTGCCTGCTGCTGCCCCGGGCAGGGACGGGGCGCGCAGAGACGGGGCGCAGAGCTGCGAGCAGTGACGAGATCCGCCATTAGGATACACGGATCTCGGCTTGCTTCGGTCTCTGCGGAGCTGGATCTGACCCGCCCCGGCGGCTTGGCGAGGGGGTAGCCGCTCAAGCTGCAGAACAGCGCTGTCGGACGGTCACGTCCACTGCAGCTCCGTTCCCCGGCCTCGGCTGCCGTCCGCCTCAGGGGTATTCAGCCTAGGCTTCTCCCGGGCCACCCTCAGTAGCGCCACGCCGCTGGTCCCACCCCAGACGGTCGCCGTGGGAGCGATTTTCGCAGGCAGCACGAGGCTGCCGCGGCTTCACCTCTCGGCGCTGCCCGCGGTCCCGGCTGACCCTTTCCCGCCCTCAGCGCCTCGGCGCTGCGGATTGGCGGCAGCGCCTGTAGTCAGCGGCAGGTGGCGCTGGAGCCTCGGGGCCCTGGCGGGGGCCGCCATTTGGTGCCGGCGGGCAGCGCCTGCTGGCGAGGAGCGTTTCACCAGGGAAACTCTTTCGGTCTGCTGATTGCAGACCAGGGAAAAGCCGGAATATCCCGCTTCTGGCTTCGAAGCAAGGATCTTTGCAGCAAAACCTGAGGACTGTCTTTTATTCTTTTCTATAAACCCAAAGCGAACCGCCTTTATTTATTTTAAAGCTTGGGGTGTTTGTTAGCTCGCAGCCAAAAGGTGAGCCAAAAGGTGTCGAAAACGAAAAGCCTCTGCAAAAGCCTGAGGAAATTCAAGTTCAAAGGTGACGTGGAGCAGGAAGAAACACAGCCCTCCTGCCCCAAGCTGACTGTCCTGACCCCTGCTGCTTGTCAAAAGTGGTTTCAGCTGGAGATACTCATTGGCAGTGCCAAGAAAGTGTATCACAGAATCACCAAGGTTGGAAGAGACCTCAAAGACCGTCAAGTCCAACCTGTCACCACAGACCCCATGAGCAGGCCATGGTACCGAGTGCCTCATCCAATCCCCTCTTGAACACATCCAGGGGTGGTGACAAGTGGAAACCAGTTCTCCCCTGCTGCTCTGGGTATGCACATCAAAGTGCATAGAACGGTTTGGGTTGGAAGGGACCTTAAAGATTATCTAGTTCCAACCCCCCTGCCGTGAGCAGGCAAACCTTCCACTCGCCCAGGTTGCTCAAGGTCTCATCCAAGGTGAGGACATCCAGGGCATCCCTGGGCAATGTGTGCCAGTGTCTCACCACCCTCACTGGGAAGAATTTCTCCCTAATTTCCAGTCTAAGTCTGCCCTCCTCAAACCCAAATCCACTCCCTCTTGTCCTGTCTCTACAAGCCTGTAGCCAGGTGGGGCTTGGTCTCTTCTCCCAGGCAACCAGCAACAGAACAAGAGGACACAGTCCCAAGCAGTTTAGGCTGGAAGTGAGGAGAAAGTTCTTCACAGAAGGAGTAATTTACCACTGGAATGTGCTGCCCAGGGAGGTGGTGGAGTCAGCATCCCTAGAGGTGTTCAAGAAAGGATTGGATGTGGCACTTGGAGCCATGGTTTAGTTGTCAGGAGGTGTTAGGTATTAGGTAATAGGTTGGACTTGATCTCTGAGGTCTTTTCCAACCTTATTGATTCTATGATCCTAAGCCTTTGTAAGAAGTCCCTTCCCAGCTTTCTTGCAGGCCCCTTCAGGTGCTGGAAGGTGCTCTGGTGATGCAAGGGAGTCAATAAGGGGTCGAACCTGTGGGGGGATCCCTGGCACAGCTGTCTCGCCTCAACAGGAATTTGATTCAGCTGGAGATGCTTAATGTATGTTTTGCTGCAATTGGGCTTGCAAATGCCTGGTGCTGAATTTTCCAGCTGGCTCCAGCTCTGTGCCAGGTGGGACTTGATTATGTATTTGCACAGCCATTTTGAGACCTCAGGCAGAAGCCAGTCCAAGGGAGGAGAGTTCTGCCCCTGATGGTACTGCAGCCAGGATGCCAGTGTTCCCAGATGGAGAAACTGCCGAGGAGCTGGTGCCATCACCCTGAGGCTCTGCAGCAGGTACCTGCTTGATGTCTGTCTGTCTTCTGAGTGGTGGGGTGTGTTGTCCTTGTCAAAGAACACCGAGTTTCTGTAACAGCATTAGTGACATTTCAACTGCTTTCCCACAGTTTGTCAGCAGACCTGAAACTGGGTTAGTTAAAAGAGGGCGAACTGGGAATTATCTTTTACTGGTTTCATTTTAAGAACCTTTAAAATGTCAGCCAGCTTGGTAAGGAGGGTGAGACTTTTCACTTTGAGGATTAAACTTCAGAACATGTATTTATTATTTTTTTTTCCTATGCCACAGCTGAAAGTGAATCATAGAAATGTGTCTTTTGGTGCAGCCGAAGAAGTATCATGCTAGAAGGAGGGAATTTAAATAAGGGTCACCTTTTAATTAACTCTAATTACAGTTTGGTACAAGAGTGCCTAGAAAATAGCTGCTTTAAAATGAGTCTTATGTTTCCCTTTATGTACTATTCCACATGCTTTAATTGTATGCATAAAAGGAGACAGCAGGAGGTGAGAAACGATGCCTGGACTTACCAACAGAACCTCAGCAAAGCCATGTTTTAATGAATTGTGGTTTTAGCTGTATGTCATAGTATCAGTCAGGGTTCAAAGGGACCACAAGAATCATCCAGTTCCACCCCCCTGCCATGGGCAGGGACACCCCACACTAGATCAGGCTGGCCAGAGCCTTATCTAGCCTGGTCTTAAACACCTCCAGGGATGGGGCCTTAAACACCTCCAGGGACGGGGCCTCAACCACCTCCCTGGACAACCCATTCCAGGGCTTCACCACTCTCATGGTGAAGAACCTCCTCCTCACATCCAGCCTGAATCTCCCCACCTCCAGCTTCATTCTGTTCCCCCTAGTCCTATCACTACCTGAGATCCTGAGCAGTCCCTCCCCAGCCTTCCTGTAGCCCCCTTCAGATATTGGAAGGCCACAATGAGGTCACCTCAGAGCCTTCTCTTCTCCAGACTGAACAGCCCCAACTCCTTCAGTCTGTCCTCATAGGAGAGATGCTCCAGCCCTCTGATCATCTTTGTGGCCCTTCTCTGGACACGTTCCAGCACCTCCACATCCCTCTTGTAATAGGGGCTCCAGAACTGGAGGCAGTACCCCAGGTGGGGTCTCACCAGGGCTGAGTAGAGGGGGAGGATCACCTCCCATGACCTGGTGGCCACACTTCTCTTGCTGCAGCCCAGATCTGATTGGCTTTGGGGGCTGCAAGTGCACATTGAGAGCTCATGTTGAGCTTTTTGTCCACCAGCACCCCCAAGTCTCTCACCTCAGGGCTACTTTCCAGCCAGTCACTGCCCAGCCTGTATTTGTGCCTGGGATTGCCTCGACCCAGATGCAGGACCCTGCACTTGCTCTTATTGAACTTCATGAGGTTGGCTTGTGCCCACCTCTCCAGCCTGTCAAGGTCCCTCTGGATGGCCTCCCTTGCTTCCAGCGTGTCTGCTGCACCACACAGCTTGGTGTCATCAGCAGTGAAAAACTCCACATGATAATCCACATCAATTTGGATGTTTCCTCTCATGACAGTTAAAAAAAGAAGATGATGTTTACATCAAAAAAAGTTAGCTGTTTTGGCTGTGTTATAAACATGATTAATATGGATGCATAAAAATAGGGTTTATGAGATTATTATCAGTTACAGGATTGACCATGAGGTGCAGAGGATGTCCACCTTGCTGTAAGCTTAAAGACTACCTGAGGAAATAATTTAGAGGACAATGCAGTGTCAATCAGAGTAACAGAATGGTTTGGGCTGGAAGGGACCTCCAAAGGTCATCTAGTCCAACCCCCATGCAGTCAGCAGGGACATCCTCCATTAGATTAGGTTGCTCAGAGTCTTGTCCAGCCTGATCTTGGCCTCAGCTATCTCCTTGAGCGACCTGATGCCACGTTCCACCAACTTCATTGTGCAAAATGTGTTCCTAACAACCAATCTAAATCTGCTCTGCTCTCATTTCAAACCACTGCCCCTGGTCCTATCACTACAGGTCTTTGCAAACAGTCCCTCTCCATCCTTCTTGTAGCCTCCTTCAGGTGCTGGAAGGCTGCTCTTAGGTCTCCCTGGAGCCTTCTCTTCTCCAGGCTGAACAACTCCAGCATCATCAGACTGCTCTGTGTTGAGGGCTCCAGAGCTGGACACAGCACTCCAGGTGAGGTCTCACCAGAGCAAAGTCCTGGAATCACTTCTCTGCACCTGCTGGCCACACTTCTTTTGGTGCAGCCCAGGCTCATGTTGGCTCATGTCCAGCTCCTCATCCTCCAGCACCCTCAAGTCCTTTTCTGCAGGGCTGCTCTCAATATCATCATCCCCCAGCCTGTACTGATGCCTAGGATTGCCCTAGTCTAGCTGCAGGACCTTACACTTTGCCTTCTTGAACCTCAGGAGTTTCTCTTCAGCCACTTCTCCAGCCTGTCTAGGTCCATCTGCATAGCATCCCTTCTGTAACAGAATCAGTGAAACTTCATTGCCATGGTAGAGGTAGTTTAGTTTTCAACAAGTGTATTGATTGTAGCCCTTTCATCCCATTTATTTGAACCTTCCTTGCCATGCTGTGCCCTAGACTCAAACTGTGATTTTTTTTTTCAGCTAGGATTTCAGGACCAGCTGCCACAGTTAGGCTGATTTTAACCTGCAACATAGCAGAGCCATACATGAAGTCTGAAGTCCCTTGGTGGGGAAAAAAGATCATTAAATGGCTCACATCATCCCAAAACATTCTTCCACCTTTTTTAAGCTGTTGAAAAATGAAAGTGCTTTCAGTAGAGGGCACTATTAAACAGAAGATGCTGGGGTTTTGGCTCAAAGAGGAGGAAAGAGCCATCCCTTCTTCTTCTCCCTTGCAAGAAACCCTGAGAAATTCAGCTTTCAGCAACCGATGTTAACTCACCATTTATTTATTCCCCCCTCCCCCCTCCCCAACCTGTACTGTCACCTTACTACCCTTATTGTTCTCCACTGGGAAAACCCACTCGGATCCCATCAGCCCAACATCAGACCTCTTTCACTCCTCCATGCATTTAAACTATAGCCCATCAGTCTGAAAGAGGAAAAAAACCACAACAGACAATGGTGCCAAAAGGCACAGCGTGGGCAGAACACTGGGCAGAGAGAGTTTTCCTCCATGAATATGGAGATGGCTCTCTCATTTTATTTGGGACTGTTACTAATGCTTTGCTTCAGTCTCTATTCTTATCCTTCATTTCAAGATCCAGGAGAAATTATCAAGAGGCTTTCCCGGTTTCATCTTGAAGCTCATGCCTTTCCTGTGGAAAAAACCAACAACAGTCAACCTGTGACAAATAATAAACACAGGAGGTATCTCTCTAAATGGGTTTGGGGATGAGAGCTACAGATTATTACTCTGAAGAAATATATAACATAGAAACCTTTAACATAGAATCACAGAAAAAGTCCCTCCCCAGCTTTCTTGTAGCCCCCTTCAGATACTGGAAGGCCACAATTAGGTCTCCTTGGAGCCTTCTCTTCTCCAGACTGAATAATCCTAACTTTCTCAGTCTGTCCTCATGGCAGAGCAGCTCCAGCCCTCTGCTCATCCTTGTGGCCCTTCTCTGGACACCTTCCAGCACCTCCAGATCCTTCCTGTAATAGAGGCTCCAGAACTGGACACAGTGCTCCAGGTGGGGTCTCACCAGAGTGGAGTAGAGGGGGAGAATCACCTCCCTTGACCTGATGCATATTTACAGCAGACTTAGGACGAGGGGTAATGGATATAAATTACCACACAGGAGGTTCCATCTCAACCCGAGGAGGAACTTCTTCACTGTGAGGGTCACAGAGCACTGGAACAGGCTGCCTAGAGAGTTGTGGAGTCTTCTCTGGGGACTTTCAAGCCCCATCTGGATGTGTTCTTGTGTGACCTGTGCTGGATTCTATGGTGCTGCTCTGGCAGTGGGGGTTGGAGTGATTGATCTCTGGGTGTCCCTTCCAACCCCTAACATCCTGGGATCCTATGATCCTGTGATTTTTCATCCCACTACTGGAGGCTTGTATTTTGGAAGCAGTTTTGTGGTCTGCTATATTTGTCTCCTTATAGAATCTGGGGAAATTTCCACATACTACAGCCCTTAGACTTTTCCAATCAATGTAAAATTTCTGATTTAGAGAGCAAGAGAGAGGTGTTGACCTAGGGTGGGTATTATAGAAAACAAGGATGTGTTGGTTTGGGTTTTTTTTCCAGTGCTGTCCATCTGGTGTCTTTCATAACACTGTGTTAATATAGCTAAGCATGTAGAAGACCAGAAGCAAAAGCAACTGCTTCAGTGAATGCACTAATGAACTAGTTGTGTTCTGGATGCAGGAAGATTGTAAGGAGTGGCTGTTAGCTGACACTCAGCATTGTCAAAGAAAGCAAACAGATGAGGAAAATCACCGGATGTTACGGGTTGGAAGGGACCTCTGGATATCATTGAGCCCAACCCCCCTGCCAGAGCAGGAGCATAGAATCCAGCACAGGTCACACAGGAACACATCCAGACAGGGCTAGAAAGTCTTCAGAGAGGAGAGTCCAAAACCTCTCTGGGCAGCCTGTTCCAGTGCCCTGAGACCCTTACAGTAAGGAAGTCCTTTCTTATGTTGAGGTGGAACTTCCTGTGCTGTAGTTTCCATCCATTGCCCCTTTTCCTATCACAGGGCACAAGTGAGCAGAGGCTGTCTCTTCCTTTCTGATACCCAGCCCTCAGATATATATAGGCAGTTGTTGGATCATAGAATCAATAAGGTTGGAAAAGACCTGAAAGATCATCAAGTCCAACACCTCATGACTACTAAATCATGGCAACAAGTGCCATGTCCAGTCCCCTCTTGAGCACCTCCAGGGAGGGTGACACAATGGGCAGCACATTCCAATGGCTAACAACTTTCTCTGTGAAGAATTTTCTCCTCACCTCCAGCCTAAACCTCCCCTGGCACAGCTTGAGGCTGTGTCCTCTTGTTCTGGTGCTGGGTGCCTGGGAGAAGAGATTAACCCCCTCCTGGCTACAACCACCTTTCAGGTAGTTGTAGACAGTAATAAGGTTCCCCTCTCAGTCTTCTCCTCTCTAGACTCCAATCTATGTATCAGTGGTGTGGTTTAACCTGGCAGGCAGCTAACACCAGCCAGCCATTTATATACTCCCTCAGAGTGGGATAAGGAATGAGAATTGAGGGATAAGAAAGAGGTTGAAACTCACTGATTGGGATGAAGACAGTTCAGTTGGACAGAAAAGGAAGGGAAGGTAGTAAAGATAAGAGACTATAAAATAAAAATTGCTGCAAAATGCAATTACTCACCACCCATTGACTGGTGCCCAGCCAGTCCCTGAGCAGCAGGCTGCCACCCCCAGCCAGCTCCCCCCAGCTTTATTGTTCATCATGACATCATGTGGTGTGAGGCCTCCCTACATCCACTTCAGGTCACCTGTCCTGGCTCAGCTTCTTGTGCACCCTCAGCCTCCCTGCTGACAGGACAGCATGAGAAGCTGCCAAGTCCTTGGCTTGGTGTAAGCACTGCTCAGCAAGAACTAAAGCATCAATGTGTTACCAACACTGTTCTCATGCTAAATCCAAGACACAGCATTGCACCAGCTACTGGCATGAAAATGAGCCTTATCCCAGCTGAAACTAGGACAGCTGAGTATCACAGTATCACCAAGGTTGGAAGAGACCTCAAAGATCATCAAGTCCAACCTGTCACCACAGACCCCATGATTAAACCATGGCACCAAGTGCCACGTCCAATCCCCTCTTAAACACCTCCAGGGACGGTGACTCCACCACCTCCCTGGGCAGCCCATGTTTATGAATGTTGATTTGAGACTGAAAAGGGCATGAATCAAAGGGCTCTGCTTTGAAAATCATTTTACAAACCACCTTTAACCGCATGTTCTGTCTAGTAGTCTGGCTTTAAAAAAAAAACAAACCCAAAATAAATTAATCACTTTGCATGGATTTAAGTAGTTTAAAAAGATATGCTACATGGATTCATAGAATGGTTTAGGTTGGAAGAGTTCTTGAAGATCATCTAGTTCCAACTTGCCTGCCATGGGCAAGGACACCTTCCACTAGCACAAGTTGCTCAAGGCCTCGTCCAGCCTGGCCTTCAGCACCTCCAGGGAGGGGCCATCCACAACCTCCCTGTTCCAGTGTCTCACCACCTTCTCTGGAAAGAATTTCTTCCTCATCTCCAGTCTCAATCTGCCCTCCTCAAGCTTCAGTCCATTCCCTCTCATCCTATCACTACAAGCCCATGTAAAAAATCCCTTCCAAGCTTTCTTGTAGCCCCCTTCAGGTACTAGAAGGCTGCTCTAAGGTTTCTCTGGAACCTGGTTTTTTTCCAGGCTGAGATATGTAACAAACTTTTGGATGTGACTGGTCACACACACTGTGGGTTTTTTTGGGAAGCAATGTGGGTTAACTATTTGCTGAGTGGAGTGCCAAGATGAAATTTGTGAGTCCTACTTCAGACTCTGCTTAATTTCTGTGGCCTTTTCCTTTCTCCTTCCCTCCTTGTGCCCTATAGATCTGACTTGAGATGGATATGTCAGCATCAAAACTTGTGAAGCAGCTCAAACCCACAGCAAACTGAAATCACTGAACCTGCTTTTCATCTGTGTTTCAGGGAGTCATGCAGGCATAATACACCACTGTGCTTTGATCTTCCCCACAGCAGGGCAGGAATCTCCAGCATCTTCAGTGGGGTGCCTCTAGGTCTGTCACAGGCCTGTGTTATCTAAACACAGATGTTCTATTTGCCCAACCCATGAGGCCAAATGCCAGTTAGTATGATAGATGTGTTTTTTGCTAGCCCAGCTGCAAGTCACTTGAGCACGTTTATAGTCTTCCTCACTAACCTTCTGTTATTTTCCCTTGGCTGAGGCCAAGGGGAAGAGTGCAGCCCAGTCTTTCTGCAGTAAGCTGATTGCACCATGTTGTGGCCTGCATGGTTGCCAGTGTAGAGGACAGTCTAAGTTCTACACTGCAGTGTTGACAGCCTGCTCAGTGTCCCCCCTTGCAGTGCTACATAGTGGAAGTCTATGGGCAGAGAAGATTGGGTATTTTTTCCCCTCTTGGTGCAGTGCTGTAAGAGGAAAATCTCCTGGGGTTTGCAGGACAGTGATGGTCCCTCTGTACTCACAGTATCACAGTATAACTTAAGTTGGAAAGGACCTCAAGGATCATCGAGTCCAACCTATCAACACAGACCCCATGACTAGACCATGGCACCAAGTGCCACGTCCAGTCTCCTCTTGAACACCTCCAGGGTCGATGACTCAACCACCTCCCTGGGCAACCCGTTCCAATGACGAACAACTCGCTCGGTGAAGAACTTCCTCCTCGCCTTGAGTCTAAACCTCCCCTGGCGCAGCTTGAGACTGTGTCCTCTTGTTCTGGTGCTGGTTGCCTGGGAGAAGAGACCAACCCCTTCCTGGCTACAACCACCTTTCAGGTAGTTGTAGAGGGCACTACTGAGGCCACAGCTTGAGTACTGAGATCAGTTCTGGGTACCACAGCATAGGAAAGACATTGAGGTATGGAGAGTGTCCAGACAGGAGCAAGAAGGCCGGGAAGGGGTTTTAGAGGGCATCGTATGAGGAACTGGGGATGTTTAGTCTGGAGAAGAGAAGGCTGAGGGGAGAGCTTGTTGCTCTTTAGAGCTTCCTGAAAGGAGGTTGGAGTGAGGCTGGGGCTGGTCTCTTCTCCCAGGTAACCAAACATAGGACAAGAGGTAATGAGCCTGGTGCTGTGCCAGGGGAAGTTGATGCTGGATACTAGGAAAAGCTTCTTGATTGAGAGAGTGGTGAGGGGTTGGAACAGGCTGCCCAGGGAGGTGGTGGAGTCACTCCCTGGAGGTGTTCAAGAAGCTGTAGATGTGGTGCTTCAGGATATGTTTTAGTGGTCATGGGAGTTGGGTTGCAGTTGGACTCAATGATCTTAAAGGTCTTTTCCAGCCTTGGTGATTGTGTGATTACTGAAAATAGGTATCCACACTCTTTAGCTTCCCATCAGATGGCTGATTTATTTGAACTTTCTGTTCTTTTTCTCTTAATGATGTCTCTGATTGAAGCTCAGAAGAAGAAAATAAAACAATTGAAGAGGTGAAGAGGGGTGTGTGGGGAAAAGAATTAGAGATCAGACATCTTACAGAACCCCTTTTAAGTGGGCCACCAGGTTACAGAAGTATTCTAAATGTGTGGTGTATTACGTGGTCTCAGTGACTTTATGTGCAAGGTTATTTAACCATCTCTGTCACTTTATAGAATCATGGAATAGTTTAGGATGGAAGGGATCTCCAAAGGTCATCTAGTCCAATCCTCTCTCCAGTAAGAAGGGACATCCTCAAGTAGCTCACTTTGCCCAGAGCCCTGTTGAGCCTCACCTTGAAGATATCCAGGGATGGAGCCTCAACTACCTCCCTGGGCAACCTTGTTGCAGTGTTCCACCACCCTCATGGTGCAGAACTTGTTCCTTCAGGTAGCTGTAGAGAGCAAGAAGGTCTCCCCTGAGCCTCCTCTTCTCTAGACTAAACACCCCCAGCTTCCTCAGCCTTTCCTCACAGGGCTGTGCTCCAAACCCCTCCCCAGCTTTGTTGCCCTTCTCTGGACACCTTCCAGCATCTCAACATC
Source organism: Melanerpes formicivorus (assembly GCF_026170545.1). NCBI lineage: Eukaryota > Metazoa > Chordata > Aves > Piciformes > Picidae > Melanerpes > Melanerpes formicivorus. The sequence goes on from NW_027142363.1 coordinate 19,228,614, forward strand.
TTTCTTAAACTGAGGGGCCCAGAACTGGACACAGGACTCAAGGTGTGTCTGGATCAAAAGCTGCTGAAATTGTAACAGAGAAGGCATTGAGGGTAACATGACTCCATCATCAGCCTGTTTGGTTTCTACCTATTTTGCAGGCACAGGACTTGATTTTCATAGTTGGCACCAGTTAGATGTGGTTTCTTTCCAGATTCCTCACTTTTTTTTTTTTTTAACCTTTTTTTTTTTGTTGTTGTGTTTTGTTTTTTAAATTATTTCTATTGGGTCACAATTTATTAGTTATAAGAGAAGAGTGTTTAGAGGTGTTTATTCAGCTGGGCTGCAGGCCCCCGTCCCTCACTTGTGCTTGTGTATGACATGAGAAAGAGAGGGAGCATCCTCTATTACAAATTTAGCAGCAGGGTGAGGAGCAGAGAGGAGGAAACTTCAGTGCCAGATACACAGAACTAGATGCATGCCACTGCAGTCTCTGCAGTTCCAGCCATATGCTAGATCACCTTCTTAGGCTGGCAGGGCAATCGATTGAATCAGGTTGACCACTGCATGATTCTAAACTTTTCTTCTTACTGGCTCCCTTTTATCTAATTTCCTTCCTTCCAGAAGATCATAGAATCCTAGAATCATAGAATTGTTAGGGTTGGAAGGGACCTCAAGGATCATCCAGTTCCAAATCCACTGCCATGGGCAGCGACATCTCACACTACAGCAGGTTGCTCACAGCCACATCCAGCCTGGCTGCAAAAACCTCCAGGGCTGAGGCTTCCACCACCTCCCTGGGCAACCTGTGCCAGTCTCTCACCACCCTCATGGGGAAGAACTTCTTCCTAACATCCAATCTCAATCTGCCTACTTCTACTTTTGTTCCATCCCCCCTAGTCCTGTCACTCCCTGACACCCTCAAAAGTCCTTCCCCAACTTTCTTGTAGCCCCTTTCAGATACTGGAAGGCCACAAGAAGGTCTCCCTGGAGCCTTCTCTTTTCCAAACTGGACAACCCCAACTCTCAGTCTGTCTTCATAGGAGAGGTACTCCAGCCCTCTAATAATCCTGGTTTTGGTTGGAAAAGACCTCTGAGATTGCTGAGTCCAGCCATCAGCTTAACACCCCCATGGCCATTAAATTATGTCTTGAAGTGCCTTGTCCACACATTTTTTGAACACCTCCAGGGCTGGTGACTCCACCACCTCCCTGGGCAGCACATTCCAATGGCTAATTACTCTTTCTATGAAGAATTTCTTCCTACCATCCAGCCCAAACGTCCCCTGGCACAGCTTGAGACTGTGTCCTCTTGTTCTGGTGCTGGTTGCCTGGGAGAAGAGACCAACTCCCTCCTGGCTACAATCTCCCTTCAAGTAGCTGTAGAGAGCAATGAGGTCTCCCCTGAGTCTCCTCTTCTCCAGGCTAAACAATCCCAGCTCTCTTAGCCTCTCCTCATAGTGCATGTGCTCAAGGCCTCTCACCAGCCTTGTTGCCCTCCTTTGTCCTTTCTTCTGAAGTAGAACTCATAAGCATTCTCCAGCTAAAACCTTTGGTTCCAGGCTTGTGGCTCTCTCTGGCCAGTATGTAAAGCTCATCAACTGGGTGAGGCTTGGGTTTTGATGAACTTCTCAAACCTTTACATTCAGAAGTGCTATTGGAGGCTTTTTATAGACTATTTTAGAGTTGTGGACTTTGATCTTCTCCCTGTGCCGTAACCCACTCAATTCATGGTGTTGAGACAGACACTGCTGTCAGAAATCTTGTGACTCAGAGTTTGATCTCCCCTAGAGCTTATGTTTGGCTCCTAAGTCATAGATTGAAACCATCTCTCAGCTGAGGTGGCGGTTTTGATCAGCTCCTTTTTCATTCTGTTCCCTTCCACTTGCACAAGTGTATATGCTTCAGCTGAACCTGACAATTATCTCTCTTGGCTGATTATTTTGGGGGTGATGATGTGAGAGTCATGAGCATTCTTTTCTGTGGTGTTCTCCCACTCCACCTCCTCACCATGTGTCGAATCGCTAGGGACATTTTTTGTTCGTCTCTTGTCTGGTCTTCTCCAGTCTGCTCTTTATCTCATCATGGACTTCCAAGCCTCTAAGAACTGAATCTTTGTTATGTTCTCCTTTCCCTATCTTGGTTTTCTTTCTTTTTTTTTTCTTCCTTCCCCTTCTAACTGGATGTGTGTGTGAGTGGAATGAGGGAAGAAGAACACTAGGGCTGCTTGCTTTGCGTTGGTGTTTGCTATGAGTCATAACAACAGCTTGGTGCTCTCAAAAACTTTGCTGGTGGGAAAATCAACAGCCTGGATGCAGCAAAAAAACCCAGCAGAATGTACTGTACTTGCAATTCTCTGACTCAAGGATGTAATTGTGGGTGATGGGAATGCATTTTGATAGAGGTTTTGCACTTGTTCATGCTATGGATACATGCAATTTCTGCTAAGGAGGCCAATCTGGTTGCTCAAAGTTTGCCCTGGTTATGTTGAAACGGGACTCAAGTGGGAGGGAGTTTTGTGTGTATCTGACTTTTCTTAGTTGCCTGAAATAGGTTTGGTGCGAGAAGTAAGACTAGAACTATCTGAAGGGAGGTTGCAGCCATGTGGGGGTTGGTCTCTTCTCCCAGGCAACCAGCACTAGAACAAGAGGACACAGTCTCAAGCTGCACCAGGGGAGGTTTAGGCTGGATGTTAGGAAGAAGTTCTTCACAGAAAGAGAGATTTGCCATTGGAATGTGCTGCCCAGGGAGGTGGTGGAGTCACCATCACTGGAAGTGTTTAAGAAGAGACTGGATGAGTCACTTGGTGCCCTGGTTTAATTGATTAGATGGTGTTGGGTGATAGGTTGAACTCCATGATCTTGAAGATCTTTTCCAGCCTGGTTAATTCTATTGTATTCTACTCTAATGCTCCTGGGAGGCTCAGCCTAGAATGCTTATTTTTACAGTGGCAGTACCTAGAAGCTTACCATGAAATGATGTATTCATCATACTGCTTTCCAGTTATTCACCTCGAATTACCCAGATCCAGACAGCTTAAGAACTATGAAGTTCTTAGGCCTGGCATTACCTTGTCCCCAAACTGCTCAAGGTTTCTTGCAGTTATATCAGAGACAAGGGTTTGTCCTCCACTGGTAAAGAACTGAGCATATATTAGGGTCTTAAGTGACTGATTCTGTGCTGCACAAAGACTATGCTGTCTTGCTTTCTAGTTGAATGATCAGCTATAAAACACTCTATCCCCTGTTAAGTGGCTGAGACAAACAGAAAAAGACAGTACTCAGCCAAGCAGCTGAAAGTCTGTTTATCATGGTAATAAAGACTCCAGATCACTTTCTTTATGTGAAGTGCTGTTGCAAAATTAGCTCCAAACTTGTCTGTGTTCAAAGGACTTAACAGTTTTACCTGCTGCCTCCCAGTCTGGTTACTGGTCCAACACTCAGTCCACAACAGGGACAACAGCCAATGCTAAGGCCATGATGTAAGAGTATTGGGATAGGATAGGTAATACAGTGCATGTGGGTTGAGGCAGGAAGAAAACATCAGGATGAAGTAGAATCATAGAATGGTTTGAGTTGGAAGAGACCTCCAAAGGTCGTCCAGTCCAAAACTCCCTGCAGTTAGCAGGGACATCTTCCACTAGATAGGTCGCTCAGAGCCTTGTCCAGCCTGACCTTGAATAGCTCCAGGGCTGGGAGCCTCAACTACCTCCATGGGCAACCTTCTCTTCTTCAGGCTGAACAAGCCCAGCTCCCTCAGCCTGTCCTTGCAGGAGAGGTGTTCCAGCCCCCTGATCATTTTTGTGTCCCACCTCTGGCCCCACTCCATACATATTCTTTAAGCAGCCAAGTTTGTGCAATCGTTTCCCTTTTGCATTCTATAACAAGTGATTTGTATCAGTACCAGCAGAATTATTATGGGTACCTGACATTGCCAATTATAAGGGAGAAGCTGTCTGGAGTATTGGGCCAGAACATAGTGATTAGAATCAGTTTTCTGTAAGAAGGCAAAAGAAAGGCAGAAATTGAAATGTCATTGACTGATTAGAGCTGTCTGGGCTGTTTATGTTTCACAATTGGCTGTCACTCTGGAAAAAAGGTAAAATAGTCCAAGGGGTGAGATAAGTGTAGTATCAAGCTCTGAGTCTAATTGCAGAGTCACACCTGAGTGTGACTGATCTGGAGTGCTTACAGCAGCCAGGCAGAATCAGGGTGCGTGTGAGGTTAATGACTGTGCTGAGCCTGCTCTCAGATGTTTCAGTGTTGGCTAAATAATAACCAGAAGAAAACAAACGTGAAAACACAGCCTCTGTCAAAACGGTTCACCTCCTGTGAACAGAAGACATCACATAGCTTCTTGACTCAGAAGGAAGCCCTATGAGGTGAGGCTGAGGGAGTTGGGGTTGCTTAGCCTGGAGAAGAGGAGGCTCAGGGGAGACCTTCTTGCTCTCTCCAACTCCCTGAAGGGAGGTTGTAGCCAAGTGGGGGTTGGTCTCTCCTTCCAGGCAACCAGCACCAGAACAAGAGGACACAGTCTGAAGATGTGCCAGGGGAAGTTTAGCTTGAGGTGAGGAGAAAGTTCTTCCCAGAAAGAGTAAGTGACCTTTGGAATGTGCTGCCCAGGGAGGTGGTGGAGTCACCATCCCTTGAGGTGTTCAAGAGGGGATTGGATGTGGCACTTGAAGCCTTCAAAGGTCCTCTAGTCCAACCCCCCTACAGTCAACAGGGATGTCAACTGCCTCCCTGGGCAACCTGTTCCAGTGTTTGACAATCCTCATGTGGCAGAGATATATCAAGGAGGAATGATCTGGAAACTATGAGTTATTCTGGGTTATTCTTAAAGACATTGGTCTGTATGAGTGCTCGTGGCCAGTTCAAAACTGATCCCTGCCAGACTTGGTCTGACTCTACCAATTGTCTGTCATTTTCCTATTGCTAGGCCACCTCTAGATTTTTCCCTAGTAGTTAGGATAATCTCTAATAATGACTCTTTTCATTACAAATATTGTTTTATTGTGCTACAGATAGAACAATAAAAGAAGCCAGTTGTGCTAGGCAGTGAAGGAACTTAAAGTAGTGCAGATCCTTTGTCCTAAACAGAAGGCCAAGATCCTGTGTGACCTGCTCTAGGTGCTCCTGCTCTGGCAGGGGGGTTGGACTGGATGCTCTTTGGAGGTGCCTTCCAAGCCCTAACATTCTGTGATTCTGTGCTCCTTTGTCTGCTAAGTGGAAGAAGAGAATACTGCAGAGTGAACAAGGCTGTGGAAATTATGGCATTAATTCCATAGGCAAGGTCAAAGCCTACTACAAGAAAGGTATGGATGTGTTGGAGTGTGTCCAGAGAAGGGCCACAAGGATGATTAGAGGGCTGGAGCTCCTCTCCTATGAGGACAGACTCAGAGAGTTGGGGTTGTTCAGTCTGGAGAAGAGAAGGCTCCAAGGAGACCTTCTTGTGGCCTTCCAGTATCTGAAACGGGCTACAAGAAAGCTGGGGAGGGACTTTTGAGGGTGTCAGGGAGTGATAGGACTGGGGGGGCTGCAGCAAAACTAGAAATGGGTAGATTGAGATTGGATGTTAGGAAGAAGTTGTTCCCCATGAGGGTGGTGAGAGACTGGCACAGGTTGCCCAGGGAGGTGGTGGAATCCTCATGCCTGGAAGTTTTTGCAGCCAGGCTGGATGTGGCTGTGAGCAACCTGCTGTAGTGTGAGGTGTCCCTGCCCATGTCAGGGGGGTTGGAACTGACTTGTCCTTGAGGTCCCTTCCAACCCTGACAATTCTGTGATTCTATGACAGGCTGAGAGAGCTGGGGTCAGCTGGCCCAGGCATGTCCCTTCCCAAGATCTTACCCACCCTCCAGCCTGCTGTTAGAAGGGAATGCTGGTAAAGTACAGCCATTAGCTCCACCTCAGCCAAACCCAATGCAGGGGGGAATGGGGAATGTTGGAACAGCAGAGTTTTGGTGCTGGGTGAGCAGGGTTCAGCAGTAGCCAAAACACTGCTGTTTTGTCAACACCCTTCCAGCTACCACTACTAAAGATGCTATAGGAAGAACGAGCTCTATCTCAGCACAAAACAATAGAATTGTTTGTGGAAGATACTCCTCTGGAAATCATTATTCAGTATGGTTCTTGTAATTCTGCTTGTAATGTGCTTATAAATATTATCCTTTGAGAGAGAAGGCATCCTAGTGTCAATGGCAAGAGAGAGTAGTTGGACAGCACAAGAATGGAGAATATAAAATTAACCAAGTTGGAAAAGATCTTTGAGGTCATCAAGTCCAACCTATCACCCAACACCATCTAATCAACTAAACTATGGCACCAAGTGCCTCATCCAGTCTCTTCTTAAACAGCTCCAGTGATGGTGACTCCACCACCTCCCTGGGCAGCACATTCCAGTGGCAAATTTCTCTGTCTGTGAAGAATTTCTTCCTACCATCCAGCCTAAACCTCCCCTGGTGCAGCTTGAGACTGTGTCCTCTTGTTCAGGTGCTGGTTGCCTGGGAGAAGAGACCGGCCCCCACCTGGCTGCAATCTCCTTTCAGGTAGTTTTAGATGGCAACAAGGTCTCCCCTGAGCCTCCTCTTCTCCAGGCAAGAGCACACAGTAGAAGGAACTTCAGACTGTGCCATGGGAGAGAATTAAAATAAAAAGTAAACCTAGTTGGGGAGGAAAATATTAAACTTACTGAGGAAGCAGTGGCTTAAATCTCCATCCAAAGAAAACAGCCTTTTCTCTCCTCCTCAAGGGCTGCAGAGTTCATGTGTTTCTTTGCTTGTCAGTGTCTACTTCGAGCTTCCACATCTGCTTAGACATCAGTGAGATATTCTGAGTGTCCCTGTGTGCAGGAGTGTTGGTTGCCTGGGGTAAGTGTGCTGGAATTTTGAGGGGAGAAGTCGTAAGCATTGCTTGTGTTTATAGCCATTGGGCCTTGGATGTACTTCAAAGCCAGCATGTAGAACATTGCTTTTTTTTAATTTAGCAGTTACAGATCTGCTCCTAATGCCTGAGTTTAATAGCTGCTTCCCAGGAGGGAATAGTCTCTCTGATGCCTGCTTCACTGGGAGGCTTGAGGAAATAACTTTCTTGTTTCAGTCTTCTCAGAAGCAGACATGACTAAAGAAGGGCTTTTCTGACCCAAAGCACTCTCTGTGCAGCCTGTTTCCTGTAGCTGAGGGATGCCCTTATGTAGCAGTGATATGTGGACTCTCCCTCTCTGGGGCTATTCAAGACCTGGCTGAATGTGTTCCAGTGTGACCTGCTAAAGGTTGTCCTGCTCTGGCAGGGGGGCTGGACTGCATGATCTTTCAAGGTCCCTTCCAGCCCCTAACATTCTGTGAAAATAGAGAAATCACCATGAGTAGAGAACTCTGTAGACAAACCTGGAGACGAGGATTTTATTTTGTTTTCAATGATGAGAAAAAGAATGCAGTCATCCTGGCTTTTGATTGAAGACTTTCCTACCCTGCAACTAATATGTGCACTTGCAGCCCAGAAAGCCAATCAGATCCTGGGCTGCAGCAAGGGAAGTGTGGTCAGCAGGGCGAGGGAGGTGATCCTCCCCCTCTACTCAGCTCTGATGAGATGCCACCTGGGGTACTGCCTCCAGTTCTGGAGCCTCTATTACAAGAGGGATGTGGAGGTGCTGGAAGGTGTCCAGAGAAGGGCCATGAGAATGAGCAGAGGGCTGGAGCACCTCTCCTATGAGGACAGACTGAAGGAGTTGGGGCTGTTCAGTCTGGAGAAGAGAAGGCTCTGAGGTGACCTCATTGTGGCCTTCCAATATCTGAAGGGGGCTACAAGAAGGCTGGGGAGGGACTGCTCAGGATCTCAGGTAGTGATAGGACTAGGGGGAATGGAATGAAACTGGAGGTGGGGAGATTCAGGCTGGAGGTGAGGAGGAAGTTCTTCACCATGGGAGTGGTGAAGCCCTGGAATGGGTTGTCCAGGGAGGTGGTTGAGGCCCCGTCCCTGGAGGTGTTTAAGCCCAGGCTGGATGAGGCTCTGATCTAGTGTGGGGTGACCCTGCCCATGGCAGGGGGGGTTGGAACTAGATGATCCTTGTGGTCTCTTCTAACCCTGACTGATTCTATAATAACAGTGCTTGCAGACTACAAGTTGTATCTCATGGCATGAAAAATCGTGTTGATTAGCAGGATGGTAACAGTATGGCTACAATAGCACAGCATGTTGGGGGTTGGAAGGGTCCTCCAAAGATCATCTACTCTAACCCCCTCTGCACTGAGCAGGGACATCCTCCACTAGATCAGGTTGCCCAGAGCCTTGTTGAGCCTGAACTTGAATACTTCCAGGGATGGGGCCTCAGCTACAGGGGGCAAGGTCTCCTGGATGTCCTTCTAGAGCTTTCAGCAGAGGTACATGGTTCTTACCATGCTCACCAATGGTCATCAGTTGAGCTCATGCAAGTGTGATCATGAATAGTTTTGTCATTGGTTGATGATCACACTCAAAGAGTCATGGTCATTGGGGGTGTGTGAATTAGACAATCTTTAACATCCCTTCCACTCTATGAGATATTGAGGTGCTGGAGTGGGTTCAGAGGAGAGCAATGAGACAGGGAAGGAGACTGGAGGGAAAGTCTGATGAGGAGAGGCTGAGGGAGCTGGGATTGTTTAGCCTGGAGAAGAGGAGACTTAGGCGGGGACCTTATCACACCCTTCAACTACCTGAAGGGAAGTTGTAGTAAGGTGGGGGTCAGGCTCTTCTCCCAAGCAACATGGGACAGGATGAGAGGGCAAGTCCTGGAGCTGTGCCAGGGGAGGTTTAGGTTGGATGTCAGGAAGTACTTCCTCATGCAAAGGGGAATTAGACACTAGAATTGGGCTGCCCAGGGAGGTGGCGGAGTTGCCATCCCTGGGGGTGTTTAATGAAAGATTGGATGTGTGACTTAGTGCCATGGTCTGGTCAGTGTGGTTGTGTTAGGTCATAGGATGAACTTGATGATCTCAGAGGTCCATTCCAGCCTCTATGGTTCTGTGACCTTATAAAAGACTGACTTTAATGAAGGGGAAGGAGGGTAGAGCTCATGCAATAGGTGGTGTGTAGTACAAAACCAAAAACACCTGGTTTGAGCTTTATCAGAAGGTGTTTTCTCTACTGCCATTACTGTACATGATTGAAGCAAAGTATTGTTTACTCCACAATACAGACATGCTGTTAAATGTGTCCACCTTGAAAATGAGCTTTCAATTCAGTGCATCATTTCAAATCACTAATTTGTAGCCTGTGGTCATTTAAAATTGCAACAGTGCCTAGCCCTACTGCAACAGTTAGAATACAGAATTAACCAGGCTGGAAAGACCTTTGAGATCATCAAGTCCAACCTATTACCTAGTACCTAACACCTCCTGACAACTAAACCATGGCTCCAAGTGCCACATCCAGTCCTTTTTTGAGCACCTCCAGGATGGTGACTCCACCACCTCCCTGGGCAGCACACTCCAATGGCCAATCTCTCTTTCTGTGAAGAATTTCTTCCTACCATCCAGCCTAAACCTCCCCTGGCACAGCTTGAGACTGTGTCCTCTTGTTCTGGTGCTGGGTGCCTGGCAGAAGAGACCAACCCCCACCTGGCTACAACCTCCCTTCAGGTAGCTGTAGAGAGCAGTAAGGTCTCCCCTGAGCCTCCTCTTCTCCAGGCTAAGCAACCCCAGCTCCCTCAGCCTCTCCTCACAGGGCTGTGCTCCAGACCCCTCCCCAGCCTTATTGCCCTCCTCTGGACACCTTCCAGCAGCTCAACATCTTTCCTAAACTGAGGAGCCCAGAACTGGACACAGGACTCAAGGTGTGGCCTAAGCAGTGCTGAGGACAGGGGCAGTGGTCCAGATAATGGCAATTAAAAGAAAAGACATATACTTGCATAATTTTTGGCTTAATGTGTATCAAATTTGGCTTAATGTGTAATCTCCTGCAGATAATTTTTTTTCTCTTTTTTTTTTACTAGTCAAGCACAAATACACAAATAATAAATCAATTTCCTCATTAAAAAAAAATAATTTCTCCACGTTATTGGGAAATATTCACTGAAGAGGGGGAAAAAAAAAAAGGTAGCTTTCCATGAATGCCAATAGCACTTGAATCAAAAAACTGTCAAAGATACTGTCAAAGATAGTTTATTAGGTTCCTTTAAATAGGTATTCAATAGCTGAAGCACCCTGAAGAGTAATTACAAGCTATATTAAGGTGACAGGAGTTTAACTATGTAAAGCTAAGAGTACATGCCATGAAGTGCCAAAGACACATGGAATGAGTTCCCAATTTCCTTTGCATCTTTTCCTACCCCCACTTTTCTCTGCAGCTCCCTGAGAGGAGGTTGTAGAAAGAGGGCTCTCGGTGGCTTCTCCCAGGCAGCAATTGACAGAATGAGAGGGAACAGCCTCAGTCTGCACCAGGGGAGGGTTAGGTTGGATAGGAGGAAAAATTTCATCCCCAAAAGGGCTGTGAAGCCCTGGAACAGGCTGCCCAGGGAAGTGTCATCCTCAGAGGTATTTAAAAGACATGTGTGGCAATGCCAGTGACGAGCAGTGTGAGCAATCTGGCAGTGCAGGCCTAGAGCCTGACATGGTGGTAGGCCATAAATGCAGAATCAGCTAGCAGTGTAGCAAAACAGTGCTGTGCCTGCAGCATGTAACTAAAACAAGACACTGGTAGCTATAAACATGGACAGTTATCTTGGGACAACAGGACATGCACCTGCATCAACAACCTCGTTGTGTCATTAGTAGTTGGACCAATAATCTGTAATAGTGCAATGTGTGGTCACTCATAGGGAACCAATGGAGCTATGCCAACAAGGCTCTCCGAGTCTATATAAGTTGTAGCAGTTGCCTTGCTATGCACTTCTTCTTCTGCCTTTCCTGTCTCCTGTTTCTTCTACACTTTACAGTGCTATACTTGCACTACAGGCCTGCTCCATAGGCCTGCACCTCAGGCCTGCACCATCGGCCTGCAACACTGGAACAATAAAGGAACAATACTCAATCACATTGGTCAGCCGTATTGATTCCCAATCTCCGTCGTCCTACAGACATGTAGGCATGTGCTTAGGGACATGGTTTAGCAGTGGACTTGGCAGTGGTAGGTTAACAGTTGGAATGGATGATCTTAAAGGTCTTTTCCAGCCTAAACGATTTTATGATTATGGTTTATTTATCCTCTCTCTTCTCTATATACAAAGAGTAACCAAGTGCTTTCAGTATAAATATTCTTTTTATTTAGCTCTTTGGAAAAACAAACACACACCTGACCTGGGAAAGAAGTGCCAGTGAAGCCACCCTCAATCAGAGACTCTCTGGAACGTGTCCAGAGAAGGGCCACAAGGATGAGCAGAGGGCTGGAGCTCCTCTCCTATTAGGACAGACTGAGGGAGTTGGGGTTGTTCAGTTTGGAGTTTGGGGCTGTTAAGCCTGGAGAAGGGAAGGCTCCAAGGAGATCTTCTTGTGGCCTTCCAGTATCTGAAACGGGCTACAAGAAAGCTGGGAAGGGACTTTTTAGGGTGTCAGGGAGTGATAGGACTAGGGGGGATGGAGCAAAAATAGAAGTAGGTAGATTGAGCTTGGATGTTAGGAAGAAGTTGTTCCCCATGAGGGTGGTGAGAGACTGGCACAGGTTGCCCAGGGAGGTGGTGGAAGCCTCATGCCTGGAAGTTTTTGCAGCCAGGCTGGATGTGGCTGTGAGCAACCTGCTGTAGTGTGAGGTGTCCCTGGCCATGGCAGGGGGGTTAGAACTGGGTGATCCTTGAGGTCCCTTCCAACCCTGACAGTTCTGTGATTCTGTGAATCATAGCATCATTCACATTGGAAAAGAGTCTTGGGGTCATCAGGTCCAGCCATTTATAGGAATATCTGCAGGAATAAGTTCTGTGCCTGGGGTGAACTTGGTTGGTCAATTTGATTAGCAAGGTCTCAGTGCTTTGGGACACCAGTATATAACTGTAGGAGCTCTTGGAAGCAAGTGGAGTCCTACTTGTATTCTACTCTGCTCTGTAGTGGTTTGAGCCTTAACTGAGAGTTAAAAGCTCAAATGGGGAAAAGGCTGAGAATCTCTTCCCCACTCCCCCCCACCTCCTCCCTCCAAACAGGGAGAGGAGCCAAAAAAAGGGTAAGGAGCAAATCCACTAAGCAACAATCTGGAGTCAGCTTGGAAGTAGAGAGGCAAATAATTTTTTTCTTCAAATTATATATATAACAATAACAGGAAAAGAAAAAAAAGGTTCACAAGGGCAAGGAACAAGAAGGAGTGGGACAGAAAAGAATAATACAAAACCAGTCTTTCTCTGAGGAGGTGCAGAGGCACCAGGGAAAAGGATCAGGTCCGGCCACGTGGCTGAGGAGCAGGAGGGCAGCTGCAGTAGCTCTCATCCAGCAGAGGCAGGAGCCAAAAAGGAGATCCAACTGCTATGATGTCCTGCTTTTTCTACCCTAGCTGGGCAGGGAGCGGGGAGTGGAACAGACTCAGCTTTCCCAGGGGGGAAACGCCCTGCAGGGAGGGTAAAGTACCCGCAAGCCCTCCACCCTGCTTTCTTCTTTTGTTTTCAGAAAAAGGCGTTAACCCACCACATGCTCTTGTGAGACCTCACCTGGAGGACTTTGTCCAGCTCTGGGGCCCCCAACACAAGAGTGACATGGACCTGCTGGAGGGAGTCCAGTGGTGGGCCACCAAGATTGATCAGAGTGCCAGAAAACCTCTCCTGTGAAGACAGGCTGAAAGAATTGGGGCTGTTCAGCCTGATGGAAGAGAAGGCTCCAGGGAAACCTTAGAGCTACATTCAATATCTGAATGAGACCTAGAGGAAGGCTGGGGAGGGACTGTTTAGAAGGGCTTGGAGTGATAGAATCAGAGGTGATAGTTTCAAACTGGAGGAGGGCAGATTTAGGTTGGACATCAGGAGGAAGTTCTTCACAATGAGAGTGGTGAAATACTGGAACAGGCTACCCAGGGATGGGGTTGAGGCCCTGTCCCTGGAGACATCCAAGGTCAGACTGGATTGTCCCTGGGCAGCCTGATCTGGTTGGAGGTGTCCCTGCTGACTTCAGGGGGGTGTTGGACAAGATGACCTCTGAGGGTCCCTTCCAACCCAATACAATCTGTGACTCTGTGAGATCTTCAGGACTCAGCGCTCATCATGTGAGAAGAGGTTGACAGAAACAATCTTTTCAGCCTAATGGACCTAAGAAAAGCAGGGGAAGGAACTGGTGGCTATCAGGTTTAAAAGGAAAGTGGCAGATCAGAAGGAAGGAGCACACAGGAGGAAATAAAAACTTCTGGAAAGGTTTATTTGTGAAGAAATTAGACTTGGGCAGGAAAAGCAAGAATCAAAATAGTGCAACTGAGTTTTAAAATATCCATTGCAGCTTTCAGAGGAGAGTGGTTAATTATCTCCAGCACAAAGCAGCATTTCAGTCCTGCTTAGAAGCAAATGAGGTAGATAAGCATCCCCTGTAATGTTATGGCAAAATGCTGGCCACCTTCAGATGTTTCTCATTTTCTGGACCTGTAACAGAGTTATCCTGAGAACTGCAATGAGGAAAAAACAAAACAATTAGTCTTCCCCTATCCCCTCCACCAAAAGAATTGGTCCTGGGCAGAGACCAAAACCTAAGCAATGCAGGTTCTTGTATTTGTCAAAGGTAAACTGTCCATCTATTAAAGTTTTATTTTCCTTGTGGGGCAGACCAAAAGCTGAATAATTGATTGACTAACTAATTGAGCAGCTGAATTATTGAAGATGTTAAATGTGAATTTCATGATGTGAGATGGTTAGGGACTGGGACATCTGCCAGGGGAACTTCTAGGCAAATTACAGTATCATAGAATCATAGAATGGTTTGGGTTGGAAGGGACCTCCAAAGGTTGTCTACTGCAACCTAGTGAGCAGGGACATCCTCCACTAGATCTGGTTGCTCACAGTCTTCTCCAGCCTCATCTTAAAGATCTCCTGGGGTGGGGTCTCAGGTACCTCCCGGGCAGCCTGTTGCAGTGTTTCAGCGCACTCATGACGCAGAACTTGTTCCTCACATCCAATCTAAATCTGCTCTGCTCTCATTCCAAACCATTGCCCTTTGTCCTATCACTGCAGGCCTTTGGAAACAGTCCCTCTGCAGCCTTCTTGTAGCCCCCTTCAGGTACTGGAAGAATGCTCTGAGGTCTCCCTGGAGCCTTCTCTTCTCTGGGCCAAACACCCCCAGCTCCCTCAGCCTGTCCTCATAGCAGAGGTGTTCCAGCCCTCTGATTATCTTCATGGCCCTCCTGTGGACTTGCTCCATCAGGTCCATGCCCCTGCTGTGTTGAGGGCTCCACAGCTGGATGCAGTACTCCAGGTGAGGTCTTTCCAAATCAGACTTAAGTATGAATGGAAGCAGTCAGGTGGAGTTAGTCAAGGCCCTTTTCTGAAGTCAAGATTATGCCCATCACTTCTTGTTCTGTGTATCCTCCACCTGTCCTTTCAATAAGTAATAAACTAGGGTTCCCCCCCCCACCCAATCACTGGAATATAATTTGTGATTTATTTGTTAAAAAAAAAAAACCAAAACATTATTTTTGCAGTTGAACAACTTTAAGCTTCCTGGAGCATCTATATTTGCAGTGCTCTAGGAAAGAAAATGATCTAATGTTAAGGCTTGCATTGTATGTGCTGTCATCACAAAGGGCAGATCTGTAGTCTCCCCTGGCCAAGCTGTCAGCCCATGGCTTAGACAGGAGCACTCTGTGCTGGGTTAGGAACTGGCTGGAGGGCTGAGCCCAGAGAGTGGTGGTGAATGGTGCCACATCCAGCTCGCAGCCAGGCACCAGTGGTGTGCCCCAAGGATCAGTGCTGGGCCCCATCAGATCATCATCAGATGATGATCTGGACAAGGGGATTGAGTCCATCATCAGTAAGTTTGCACAAGATACCAGGTGTTGATCTGCTAGAGGGTAGGAGGGTTCTGCAGAGGGACCTTGCCAGGCTGCACAGATGGGCGGAGTCCAAGAGGATGGCATTCAACAAGTCCAAGTGCTGGGTGCTCCACTTTGGCCACAACAACCCCATGCAGTGCTACAGGCTGGGGTCAGAGTGGCTGAAGAGCAGCCAGGCAGAAAGGGAGCTGGGGGTACTAGTTGATAGCAGCTGAACATGAGCCAGCAGTGTGCCCAGGTGGCCAAGAAGGCCAGTGGCATCCTGGCCTGCATCAGCAATAGTGTGGCCAGCAGGAGCAGGGGAGTTATTGTGCCCTGTACTCAGCACCAGTTAGGCCACACCTTGAGTCCTGTATCCAGTTCTGGGCTCCTCAATTTAAGAAGGACATTGAGACACTTGAAGGTGTCCAGAGAAGGGCAGTGAGGCTGGGGAGGGGTTTGGAGCACAGCGCTGTGAGGAGAGGCTGAGGGAGCTGGGGTTGCTTAGCCTGGAGAAGAGGAGGCTCAGGGGAGACCCCATTGCTGTGTACAACTACCTGAAGGGGGATTGTAGCCACGAGGGAGTTGGTCTCTTCTCTCAGGCAACCAGCACCAGAACAAGAGGACACAGTCTCAGGCTGCACCAGGGAAGGTTTAGGCTGGAGGTGAGGAGAAAGTTCTTCACTGAGAGAGTCATTCGCCATTGGAATGTGCTGCCCAGGGAGGTGGCGGAGTCACCATCCCTGGAGGTATTTGAAAAAGGCTTGGATGTGGTACTTGGAGCCATGGTTGAGTTGTCAGGAAGTGTTAGGTAATAGGTAACAGGTTGGACTTGATGATCTCTGAGGTCTTTTCCAACCTTATTGATTCTATGAAGTCTCAAACTGAGATACAGGAGGTAATGATATGCTCCAAAAGCAATCTGAAGCTCTGAACTCACCACGGAGTGCATTTTTCCTGGTTTTAGTTAATGATGCCGGCACTTCTGTGCTAATTAGTGCCAGATTATTTGCTGGACTAACACGTTTGTTAATTAAGGTGTGTGAAAAGTGAATAATTTTGTTGAATTCACTTACCCATTGTGCAGGTTGCCCTCTGGGAGCTTGCTAATTAAGGGATTAGAAGCTGAAGGGAGAGTAATTGAGCACTGAATTGTGTTGGGAGCAGGGATAAATATAATGTGGAGTTGTAGTTTGTTTTGTGATGGCCTTTAAATGGAAGTTTCCTTATATTAGATAAGGGATCACAAAAATCCCCATTTAATATCATGTGAGGGAACCTAACACAGTATCAAATGCATAGCAGCTTCTGACATAGAGAGGTTGCTTAGCTGACTGTATTTGATATGTGAAGTTCACTCTTACTTGGGCTGGAGACATGTAATTTGTTCTCCTTAGAGTTCAGAGAGCTATCTCTCAATGAGTGATAAATGTAGTGGTGTTCATAGTATCATAGAATTATAGAATGGGTTGGGTTGGAAAAGGCCTCCCAAAATCATCCTTTCCAACCCCCCCTGCAGTCAGCAGCGACATCCTCAACTAGATCAGGTTGCTCAGAGCCCTGTTGAGCCTGACCTTGAATATCTCCAGGGATGGGGCCTCAGCTACCTCCCTGAGCAACCTGCTGCAGTTTTCCACTGCCCTCGGGATGCAGAACTTGTTCCTAACATTCAGTCTAAATCTGGTCTTCTCTCATTTCAAACCATTGCCCTTCGTCCTGTCCCTGCAGGCCTTTGGGAACAGTCCCTCTGCTGCCTTCAGGTACTGGAAGGCTGCTCTTAGGTTTCTCTGGAGCCTTCTCTTCTCCAGGCTGAACAACCCCATCTCCCTCAGCCTGTCCTTGTACCAGAGGTGCTCCAACTCCCTAAAGGTTTTTGTGGGCCCCCTCTGGATCTCCTCCATCAGGTCTATGTCCTTCCTGTGTTGATGGCTCTATAGCTGGATGCAGCACTGCAGGTAATATCTCACCAGGGCAGAGCAGAGTGGCAGAATCACCTCTCTGCATCTGCTGGCCACACTGCTTTTCATGCAGCCCAGGATGCCATTTGCCTTCTGGACTGCAAGCTGACACTGTCTGCTCATGTCCGGCTTCTCATCCACCAGAGCTCCCAAATCCTTTTCTACAGGGCTGAGTTCTGTCACCTCATCCCCCAGCCTGTATTGATAATGAAGACTGTTCTGCCCCAGGAGTATGACCCTGCACTTGGTCTTGTTGAACCTTATGAGGTTCACCTTTGCCTGCCTCTCTAGCTTTCCAGGTCTTTCTGGGTGGCACCCCATCCCTCGAGAATATTGACAGCTCCACTCAGCTTGGTGTCATCTGAAACTTTCTGATAGTGCACTCGATGCCCCTGTCTATATCATTGATAAAGACATTAAACAGTACTGGTCCTGGTACTGAGGTCATGAAAATTGATAAAATTCTCCTGGGCATGAGTTTTGTGCTTGAATTTCTCCTGTGACTTTGTATCTTCATAAATAAACAAGGGGCCAGCTCATGTTTCAGATCATCTTCCAGGAGTGGTGTAGTGTGGAACTCATTTACTGTAACTTTAGACATCTGTAACACTAAACTTTGGCCTGAGCTGGAGCACTCTGAGCTTGCACAGGCAGTTTGAGGGCAGGATTCATACTGATGTGCATTAGACAGCCATTTTGGGCTGAAGGGCTGGACTCCCCCAGCTCCCTCAGCCTGTCCTCATAGCAGACCTGCTCCAATCCCCCCTGATCATCTTCATGGCCCTCCTCTGGACCCTCTCCATCAGGTCCATGTCTTTCCTGTGTTGAGGGCTCCAGAGCTGGATGCAGTACTCCAGGTGTGGTCTCTCCAAAGCAGACTAAAGTATGAATGGAAGCAGTCAGGTGGAGTTGGTCAAGACATGTCAACCTGGTCACATCAGTCTGGTCTCTCTGCACCCACACATTCTCTCTAAATGTCTACAACTTTGTCAATAGTATTTTTCTGTCTGATATTGGACTTATGTCCATGTTATGCCTAGAAGATACCATAGAATCACCAAATAACCTAGGTTGGAAGAGACCTTAGAAATCCTCTACTCCAACCTCCCCATGCCATGCCCAGGGACGCCTCTCAACTAGACTCAGCTGCTCAAGGCCTCATGCAGCCTGGCCTTGAACACCCCCAGACAGGAGGCATCCACAAATTCCCTGGGCAGCCTATTCCAGAGTCTCAGCACCCTCATACTGAAGCACTGATTCTTAAGATCCAGTCTAAACCTACTCTCCTTTAGCTTCAAACCATTCCCCCTTGTTCTGTCTCTAGACACCCTGCTGAAGAGTCCCTCTGCAGCCTTCCTTGTAGGATCCCTTCAGGTATATTTGGCATCATGAAAATTGCAGCTTCAACTCTACTTTATTCAGAAAACCTCCTGACCTAAACAACTTTCTCCACAGAATCAAGATCTTCTA
This sequence comes from Melanerpes formicivorus, assembly GCF_026170545.1. Classification (NCBI taxonomy): domain Eukaryota; kingdom Metazoa; phylum Chordata; class Aves; order Piciformes; family Picidae; genus Melanerpes; species Melanerpes formicivorus. The sequence continues at coordinate 19,246,914 of NW_027142363.1, forward strand.
AAACACCCCAAAGACCCTTATTGGATCTGACAGCCTGGATGTTTATCACATCTGCCCATGAACACGTAATCTTATCATCTGCCTTAGAAACACAAAGAGGGCTTAGATCAGAGCTGTTCCTGTAGGCAAATAAGTAATGTTTTTGAAGAAGCCAACTTCCTGTCACCAGGCTGCAAGGAGAAAAGGCTCACAAAATACATGAGCAAGTGTTGCACACTGCCTGATGCTTGAAGTCTCTTTCAGAAGTGTAGCAGCAATTTATGTAGAAGAAAATGAACAACAATTTCCCCATTTTCCTAGGTTCTATCTCCCACTTTCCAGCCTCTCAACCTGGCCAAACACAGAAATGAAACACAGAACAGATCAGCAAGCACTAAATGAAACCAGAACTTGTAAGAGTAAAAACCACATTTCCAATGCAGTGAAATTTCTGCTCACAGGATGTTAGGGGTTGGAAATGACCTCTTGAGATCATCCAGTCTGCCCCCCCCTGCCAGAGCAGGACCACAGAATCCAGCACAGGTCACACAGGAATGCATTCAGACAGCTGTAAGGGTACTTGTCTGAGTCGCTCACCAGAGTGGTTTGGGGGGATGTATTTCCCTCACTGTGCTCTTGGAAGGTGTGAATGAAAATGAATAACCTCCCTGCAACAGAAAGACTTCACCTGGGAAAGTGATCAGGAGCAGAAATCAGTAGCCATAAGCATGAATATAACAAAGAGTCTCTCCAGCCCCAACTGCTCTATTCTGATTCTTGATGATAATTTACAGAAAATCACCTTAAAAAACCCAACCAGCCAAAGACTAAAATTTGTGATATGGATTAATAACACTGAAAGCCACAGCTAAGATCTTGTTTTCATGGATGTGTGTATGAATTTTCTCATATAATTACTTTGCTACACCTTCACTCTTTTGTTGAAGCATTCCAGTCCCTCATTTTATCAAGACACAATATCACAGAATGTTTCTGGATGGAAGGGACCTCCAGAGATCATCCAGTCCAGCTCCCCTGCCAGAGCAGGAGCACCTAGAGCAGGTCACACAGAACACATCCGGGCAGGCTTGGAATGTGTCCAGGGCAGCCTGTTCCAGGGCTCTGGCACCCTCACAGGGAGTTTTCCCTTCTGTTCCTGTGGCACCTCCTCTGCTCCAGCTGGTACCCAGTGCCCCTTAGGCTGTCCTCAGACATCCCTGAGCAGAGCCTGGCTCCATCCTCCCCATACTGCCCTGCACATCTTTATCCCTAGCAATGCAGACACCCCTCAGGCTCCTCTTTCAGTATCTCTGTGGCTCTGCACTGGACTCTCTCAAGCAGTTCCATGAGGTCCTTCTTGACCTGAGGGGTCCAGAACTGGACACAGTATTCCAGATGTGGCCTCACCAGGGCAGAGTAGAGGGAGAAAAGAACCTCTCTTGACCTACTAACCACAGCCCTTCTAATCCACCCCAGGATGCCATTCTTGGCCACAACACCACATTGCTGGATTAGGGGCATCCTTCTGTCCACCAGGACCCCCAGGTGCCTTTCCCCTTCACTGCTCTCCAGCAGGTCAGTCCCCAACTTATCCTGGTCCATGTGGTTGTTCTTTCCCAGGTGCAAGGCTCTACACTTGTCCTTGTTGGATTTCATTTGATTTCTGTCATCTAGTTCAGTCTCAGCCAGCCCTTAGTTTGATGTTTGTTGTGCTGTTCTGGTATCTAAAGAAATGCTAAAGCTCCCCCAGAGATGTCCAGAGATGTTTGTGCAATTATATCACTTTGTCTACTAAAGAAATGCCTCCTCTCCCTGAAAATCTTCCACTGAAGGTACCTCAATGCCACAACTTCATTTACTCTCAGTGCTGTCTCCCAGTGTTTCATTACTCATGGAATCAGGAAAGCTTTCTACCAGAGGTCTAACCTAAATCTCATTTGATGTAATTTAAGCCTCTTAGTCTTCTCCGTGTGTTCAGTGGTTAAGATAAGCAAAGCAGCTGCCATTTGCATCTTTTAAGAAGACAAAGGAAAATAGATTCTAGTTAATAAAATTATTCCTGTTTCAGGTTTTATGGGGCTCAGTGTAAAAGACTGAAGGCTGCAAACTTGATAGGGACTATTTTTCCAAACACTGATGTCTCCAATTAGCCTGACAGATAATAACCTAACTTCTAGGGTATCAAGCAAACCTTCAGCAACAGCCAACACAATTTGTCCTCACAGAATCACAGAATTGCCAGGGTTGGAAGGGACCTCAAGGATCATCCAGTTCCAAACCCACTGCCATGGGCAGCAACATCTCACACCAGATCAGGTTGCTCAGAGCCACATCCAGCCTGGCTGCAAAAACCTCCAGGCAGGAGGCTTCCACCACCTCCCTGGGCAACCTGTGCCAGTGTCTCACCACCCTCATGGGGAAAAACTTCTTCCTAACATCCAATCTCAATCTACTATTTTCTATTTATTTTCCATTCCCCCCCCAGTCCTGTCACTCCCTGACACCCTCAAAAGTCCCTCCCCAGCTTTCTTGTAGCTCCCTTCAGATACTGGAAGGCCACAAGAAGGTCTCCTTAGAGCCTTCTCTTCTCCAGACTGAACAACCCCTACTCTCTCAGTCTGTCCTCATAGCAGAGCAGCTCCAGCCCTCTGCTCATTCTTGTGGCCCTTCTCTGGACACATTTCAGCACCTTCAGATCCTTCTTGTAATAGGAGCTCCAGAACTGGACTCAGTACTCCAGGTGGGGTCTCACCAGAGCTGTATAGAGAGACAGAATCACCTCCCTGGCCCTGCTGGCCACACTTCTCTTGACGCAGCCCAGGATGGGATTTGCTTTCTGGCCTGCAATTGCACACTGCTGGCTCCTGTTGAGCTTCTCATCCACCAGCACCCCCAAGTCCTTTTCTTCAGTCCTTTTCTTCCTTGTGTCTACCAACAAGGAAACAGCATCATTAACTGTCAGATGCTGGAGGAGAATGAGACAGAGGAAGAGAGATGTGGAAGGTTCTGCCAAGAGAGTATCGAGTTGCAGATGGACAAAGTGCATTGGGTACTCTGTAGAGCCAATGCAAATGCATAGGTTGTGAACATGTATCTCTAGCATACCAAAAATGCTCTTGTATGGGTAGAGTGCATTCTTTGGTGTTTAGTAAAGTAGAAATGTCTCTGATAATAGGGAAAATTAATCTAACATCACAGAATATTAAGGGTTGGAAGGGACCTTGAAAGATCAGCCAGCCCAACCCCCCTGCCAGAACAGGGTGTTAGTCAGTGTTAGTTCATGAACATGAAGTATCTGCAGATTGTGCTATGGTGACATCTATGTAGTGCAGTTTATTACTTTCCAGAAATAATTCCCTCTTATTTCACTAAATACTCTTGTTATTCAGACACCCTTCATTCCCTCCCTCTCTATTCTGCCCTGGTGAGGCTACATCTGGAATACTGTGTCTAGTTTGGGGCCCCTCAGTTCAAGAAGAACCACAGGGAACTGCTTGAGAGAGCCTAGCACAGAGCCACAAAGATGCTGAAGGCAGTGGAACATCTCCCTGTGCGGCCAGGCTGAGGGACCTGGGGCTTGGAGCAGGGGAACTTGAGGGCTGCCCTCATTGCTGGGGATAAAGATGTGCAGGGCAGTGTGGGGAGGACAGAGCTAGGCTCTGCTCAGGGATGTCTGAGGACAGCCCAAGGGGCACTGGATGCCAGCTGGAGTACAGGAGGTGCCACAGGAACAGAAGGGAATTTTTTTTCCCTGTGAGGGTGCCAGAGCCCTGGAACAGGCTGCCCAGAGATGTAGAGTTTCCTTCTCTGGAGACATTCCAAACCCACCTGGATGTGTTCCTGTGTAACCTGCTCTAGGTGCTCCTGCTCTGGCAGTGGGGTTTGGACTGGATGATCTTTTGGTGTCAATTCCATCCCCTAAAATCCTGTGATTATCTTCACAAACCCTACTGTAAGCATGCAGGAAATGAAAAGCTGGAATCAAAGGAAATGCACTGTGAGGATGTAGTAATCTATGATGATCAGATGGATTTTTTTGTGTACCAAGAAGGGAGCAACATAACCACTGCAGTGAATACTATGAGGAGATCCTACAAAAGCTGATGAGAAAGATGAATTCTGGTTGTTACGCTACAGGATGGTTTTCAGCTGTTGCTATTTCTAAGGGAAAGTGATTCATTTTCCTCTAAAGCAGTGGGACTGGCTTTCTAATACCATCATGTCGACGTTTTTGCTCCTATAGTTTCCTTAAAAAAGCCCTGGCTCAGCTCTCCTGGTGGTGCAAAGGCAAAATGTGTCTGCATTTTATTTATCTTTGTGCAGTTAAAATAATAATAATAATAATAGAAATCTTCAGTTTGCTGTGATAGAGAATTTTAAAAACAAAGCTGAATCCTGCAGAATCCTGCAGAATCCTGACTTCACAGAATCACAGTATCACCAAGGTTGGAGCCTTCTCTTCTCCTGGCTGAACTCCCCCAGCTCCCTCAGCCTGTCCTTATAGCAGAGCTGCTCCAACCCCTGATCATCTTCATGGCGTCCTCTGGACCCACTCCATCAGGTCCATGTCCTTCCTGTGATGAGGGCTCCAGAGCTGGATGCAGTACTCCAGGTGAGGTCTTAGCAGCTACAACTTAGGTGGCTATTCAGGGACTGAGGCAATGTTTTCAGCACTTGTAGTGGAGGTGTTGTTTGCAAATGTGGTCAGGAAATCCATCAAGGAGTTGACAAAACTCCTTCAATAATGCCGTGGAAGACTGAAGGCCAAAACTGCCTTGTGACTTTGGGTGCTTCTGCTTTAAGATGCCCCCCTTGAATTAATTTAGACATGACTTTTTGAGTTGATGAGTGTCTGAATTGATTCATTGTGGTTATTTTTCAGAAATATTGATCAGCCATAACTCTGTGTGAAGGTTGCAGCTCCCCAGGTGGTTGGGAGGGCAGCATATCCTCAGAAAGGACACCCGTTGCAGAAAGAAAACTCACTGTTCTCTGCCATGAGATGGAACAGCATGTGGAAAGCTCAGGAAAACAAGAATTAACTGCAAATGAAGGGACAGATGGGCTTGGCTGCCTGTCCTTAAAATGTCATCCAGAGGGAAAAAAAAATCCAAACCAACCCTTAACTTGGAGTGCATGTGAATGGATGTGGGAGATTATTGGGAATTTCAAGCCCGGTGTGTTTGCTTTTGGAAAATGATAACCTTTTCTGCATTTCTTTTAGTGTTTTATCAACTGATTGATGTTTTTTTTCCTGAATTGCTCCAGGGAAAGCTGGACACTTCCCTTTTCTTCATTTTTCTTAACAAGAAACAGGATACACATATCACAGAATCATAGAGTTGTTTGGGTTGGAAGGGACTTCCAAAGGTCATCCAGTCCAGTCCCCTCTGCAGTCTGCAGGGACATCCCCAACTAGATCAGGTTGCACAGAGCCCTGTAGAGCATCACCTTCAATATCTCCAGGGAAGGGTCCTCAATTCCCTCCCCGGACAACCTGTTGCAATATTCCATCACCCTCATAGTGCAAAACTTGTTCCAAACATCCAATCTAAATCTCCTCTTCTGTAATTCCAAACCATTGTTCCTCATCCTATCAGAAAAGGATGAGAAGCTGCTTTGTGTGGAATGGAACAACAGCTAACTCCAGAAGCCATTTTCCTTCCCTTCTTGGGTGTGGGGCAAAGAATTGCAGGATTTTCAGGGCTGGAAGGGACCTCAAGGATCATCTACTTCCAACCCCCTGCCATGGCCAGGGACACAGAATCACCAAGGTTGGAAGAGACCTCAAAGATCATTGAGTCCAACCTGTCACTACAGGCCTCATGACTAAACCATGGCACCAAGTGCCACGTCCAATCCAGACTGTGTCCTCTTGTTCTGGTTCTGGTTGCCTGTGAGAAGAGACCAGCTCCCTCCTGGCTACAACCTCCCTTCAGGAAGTTGTAGAGAGCAATAAGGTCTCCCCTGAGCCTCCTCTTCTCCAGGCTAAGCAACCCCAACTCCCTCAGTCTCTCCTTGTAGGGCTTGTGCTCAAGGCCTCTCCCCAGCCTCGTTGCCCTTCTCTGGACACATTCAAGTGTCTCAATGCCCTTCTTAAACTTAGGGGCCCAGAACTGGACACAGCCACATCCAGCATGGCCTTAAAAACCTGCAGGGATAGGCAAGTTTCGTCTGCAGGGATAGGCAAGCGAAGCCGTGGCCCATTCTCAGGACTCCTGTTGTCTTAATTTGTGTTCCTCAAAGGAGGCAAAGTTGTGGGAGATGCCATGGAACTTCCAGTGGCAGACTGGCATCTTCCCTGGTATTGATAACACCTGAGCATGGTGTTGGTGGAGGAGAATGGGTTAATAGAGGCTGTGAGAGGTGTGAACTGAAGTGTTTGTTTTGGTACTGCATGTACAAAAAGCTCCAAATTTCTTTCCTCCTGCGTTTCTCTTCTCCTTCTGCGTTTCTCTTCTCCTTCTGCGTTTCTCTTCTCCTTCTGCGTTTCTCTCCTCCTGAGTTTCTTCCTTCCCTCAGAATTCCTTTGGAATTCCTTCCTTTCTTTGTAACTAGTTTTCCTCATCTCAGAGTGCTAGAGCATGAGGAGAAGCAGGATGAAAACACTTTGCCTTTTGGGTATGTTTTGTGCTAGACTGAAGCTTGTGATTCCTGCTACTCTCTAATTTAAATTGTTTCATCTTTCCTGCTATTCTCTCTTTAATTTACCTGGCTACATAGAGGGATTTCCTCTATTGCAAATTTCCCCAAGCTTTTAGCATACCCAGGGGAAAGGGCTAATATCCAGGAGGTCTTCCCTGTAGCTGTTTCAGGCAGCCAGCCCATTTGCTGTGGCTTTGGGGAGTTTAGAATTGCTGAAGCTGTTGTAACCCGAAGTGGAAATGTAGCAAGCACAAAGACAAATTAAATTAAAGCTAACATTAAAGAGAGAGAGAACATGTTGTGATGCCATCTTGCTCTTCATGTGCAGTGGTTTCAGCCCTCCCAAAATTCAGGATGTCCATTACAGAGCACAAAACATTCCCAAAGTACCCTGAAGCACTGCACACCAGGGGTCCTGCCGTGTCAATGTGCAACTGAGCTATAAACCCAGACAGGCTTCTGGCTGGAAAAGGAGATTGTCTTTTTCTTTTTATAGAGGCATGGTGAAGGAATGAATGTAATTTTTATCAACAGTATTCCACTGTAAAGTGGTCAGTCCCCTTCAGCTTCTTCCCAGTGAGATCTAACCAGGCTTTTTTGGAGCATCATAGAATGACTTAGGTTAGAGGGGACCTTAATGATCACGTACTCCTACTTCCTCACCATGGAAACAGACACCTCTCAACTAAACTTGGCTGCTCAAGGCCTCACCCAACCTGGCCTTGAACATCCCCAAGGAGGAGGTGTCCACAACCTCCCTGGACAGCCTATTGCAGAGTCTCATCACCCTCCTACTGAAGAACTTCTTCCTAAGATCCAGTCTAAACCTACTTTCTCTCAGCTTCAAAGCATTCCTCTTTGTCCTATTGCTAGACACCCTTATGAAAAGCCCCTCTGCAGCTTTCTAGTAGGATCACCTCAGGTATTGGAAGGTAGCTCATGCTTAGAATCCTTTCAGGTGTTGGAAGGCAGCTCATGCTTAGGATCCTTTCAGGAATTGCAAGGCAGCTCATGTTTAGGATCCTTTCAGGAATTGCAAGGCAGCTCATGCTTAGAATCCTTTCAGGTGTTGGAAGGCAGCTCATGCGTAGGATCCCTTCAGGAATTGCAAGGCAGCTCATGCTTAGAATCCTTTCAGGAATTGCAAGGCAGCTCATGCTTAGAATCCTTTCAGGTGTTGGAAGGCAGCTCATGCGTAGGATCCCTTCAGGAATTGCAAGGCAGCTCATGCGTAGGATCCTTTCAGGAATTGCAAGGCAGCTCATGCTTAGAATCCCTTCAGGAATTGCAAGGCAGCTCATGCTTAGAATCCTTTCAGGTGTTGGAAGGCAGCTCATGCGTAGGATCCCTTCAGGAATTGCAAGGCAGCTCATGCTTAGAATCCTTTCAGGAATTGCAAGGCAGCTCATGCTTAGAATCCTTTCAGGTGTTGGAAGGCAGCTCATGCGTAGGATCCCTTCAGGAATTGCAAGGCAGCTCATGCTTAGAATCCTTTCAGGAATTGCAAGGCAGCTCATGCTTAGAATCCTTTTAGGAATTGCAAGGCAGCTCATGATTAACTGCTTTGTGCTTCAAGTGAACCTAGCAACTGTGAATGGATTAGTGGATTCCTCCTGAGCAAGGTGGTAGTGAGAGCTGAGAGGGTAAAAAACTTAATGAGTGATTTCTTAGGGTGCTGATAGCCTTTATGGAACTTTGCATGGGAGTGTAAGTGCTAAACCATGTATTGTGACCAAATATCAATAAGGTAATTATTTACCACCTACTTTAATTCCTGTTGCAGTTATTGTTCTTCACTCTCTGTCCTAACCTCTTGTGTACTGTTGCTAGGTACTCTTTAAGTGCTTGTTATGTTTCACCCCAGTGGAGAATTGTGGAAGTGGTAATTGCAGAGCAGCAGTAGTGGCTAATGAAATTGTAATTCTGAAACAAGCCCACCATCTGCTTATTGCTTTTTCAGAAATTCTTCCTTTGGGATAAAATATTGTTGAGTCAGAAAGGGATAGGGACAAGTGATAGTGGTTTAGATACTAAATCACAGAATTGTTAGGGTTGGAAGGGACCTCAAGGATCATCTAGATCTAACCCCCTGCCATGGGCAGAGACACCTCACGCTACAGCAGGTTGCTCACAGCCACATCCAGCCTGGCCATCAAAACCTCCAGGGATGAGGCTTCCACCACCTCCCTGGGCAACCTGTGCCAGTCTCTCACCACCTTCATGGGAAAGAGTTTCTCCTAACGTCTAATCTGAATCCACATGTTTCTAGTTTTGTTCCATTCCCCCCAGTCCTATCACTCCCTGACACCCTCAAAAGTCCCTGCTCAGCTTTCTTATAGCCCCCTTCAGATACTGGAAGGCCACAAGAAGGTCTCCCTTCTCTTCTCTTTTGTTCTCTTCTCCAAACTGGACAACCCCTGCTCTCTCAGCCTGTCCTCATTGTAGGTAAGAGGAGGCCAGACTGCAGCTGAAAAGCAAAACCACTTAAAAAGAGAAAATCATTGACCAAGAAGGCCAACAGTAACCTGGCTTGGATCAAAACTAGTGTGGCCAGCAGGAGCAAGGCAGTGATGGTACCCCTGGACTCAGCCCTGGTGAGGCCACAGCTTGAGCACTGAGTTCAGTTCTGGATGCCACAGCACGGGAAAGACAATGAGGGGCTGGAGAGTGTCCAGAGAAGAGCAATGAGACTGGGGAGGGGTTTGGAGGGCGTCATACAATGAGCAGCTGAGGGAGCTAGAAGTGTTCAGTGTGGAGAAGAGAAGGCTGAGGGCAGGGCTTACTGCTCTCTACAGCTCCCTGAAAGGAGGTTGGAATGAGGCTGGGGTTGGTCTCTTCTCCCAAGCACCCAGCGACAGAATGAGAGGCAATGAGGTGAAGCTGTGCCAGGGAAGGCTTAGGTTGGACATTGAAGGTCTTTTCCAGCCTTAATGATTCTGTCATTATATGATTTTTGTGGTTTTGATAAGAATTTTCTCCCAAGTGCCATTTTTCCTCTATCTGTGTTATTTGCAAGCATGCTTTGCAATAGCTGGGACTATACATTCTTTTCTTGCCTTATGGGAACAGTCTAGAAATCAGGCTTGGAGCCCCTGGAATAGTCTGTGCAGGTCATTATCTCTATAAGTCTCATTTAGTTTAATTGAGCTCCATTTAAACTTAAATATGTTGCCTTGAATATTGTTTTCTGGATCTGTCCTCAGAGCATCTTGGAAAGGATGCGAATTCCCAAAAGGAAGAAGCAGTGAGTTAATATTGTTCATGTTATAGTGACCATATTTCACTGAGCTCTCTGGGATGGAACTTGAGATTGTCCCCAGGAGCTGCTGTCCCATATGGGAGCACATGAGATGCCATGCACCCTTTGTATTGTGGGTGAAGCTTCAGGAACCCATGTTCCCCTCTTGCTGAAACTTGCAGTGCTTGTGTCTTCCTGCAGGTGAATGCAGCCAGTCCAGCCCAGTCTCTTGTTCAGCACAGGGGCAAACTGTAATAGGAATATGTCTTGTCATGACTGAAGGAAAATGAAAAGAAAGACACTGTGTGAGATCAAGACCATGGTGTGGGTGGCACCAGGTGGCACAGAACATTAGAGAGGTTGGAAGGGACCTCTAGAGATCGTCCAGTCCAACCCCCCTGCCAGAGCAGGAGCACCCAGGGTAGTCTGCACAGTGAATGCATCCAGGTGGGTTTGGAAAGTCTCCAGAGAAGGAGACTCCACAACCTCTCTGGGCAGCCTGCTCCAGGGCTCTGGCACCCTTGCTGTAAAGAAGTTTCTCCTCCTCATGTTGAGCTGAAACCTATGTTCAAGTTTATATCCATTGTTCCTTGTCTTGTTACTGTGCGCCACTGAAAAGAGCTTGGCCCCCCCCACTTGACACCCACCCCTCAGATATTGATAGACATTGATCAGATCCCCTCTCAGCCTTCTCTTCTCCACACAAACCATCCCCAGGGCTCTCAGTCTCTCTTCACAGGGGAGATGCTCAAGTCCCCTAATCATCCTCCTGGCTCTCCCTTGGACTTTATCCAGCAGATTCCTGTCTGTCTTGAATTGAGCCAAGTTCTCCCCAAAGGTTGTGCTGGGGACTTCTTGGAATGTAGCATGGTGCCCCATTCTTTCTCACTTTTTGCCCAGCCTTCATAGAATTAGTTTGATTGGAAGAGACCTTTCAGATCATCAAGTCCAACCACTTAGTGGTGACTACCAAGTCACTGCAGAATGATGGAAAGCATCCAGCTGAAAGAGACCTCAAGGATCATTGCCTCAATGTTTAACAGCAAGGCAGGAGTTCAGGACGAGTGGCCTCCTGAGCTGGGCGATGGGGTCGGGGAGCAGTGTAGTGCCCCGGAAATCCATGAGGAATTAGTTCGGGACCTGCTGAGCCACTTGCACACTCACAAGTCCATGGGACCGGATGGGATCCATCCTAGGGTGCTGAGAGAGCTGGCAGATGTGCTGGCCAAGCCACTCTCCATCATTTTCCTCCAGTCCTGGCTCACCGGTGAGGTCCCAGGTGATTGGAAACTGGCCAACGTGGTCCCCATCCACAAGAAGGGTCGGATGGAGGAACCTGGAAACTACAGGCCAGTCAGCCTGACCTCAGTGCCAGGGAAAGTGATGGAGCAAATTATCCTGGCAGCAATAACTGTGCACCTGAAGGATGGCCAAGGGCTCAGGTCCAGCCAACATGGATTCAGGAAGGGCAGATCCTGCCTCTCCAACCTGATCTCCTTCTATGATCAGGTGACCCGTCTGGTGGATGTGGGGAGGCCTGTGGATGTGGTCTACCTGGACTTCAGCAAGGCCTTTGACACCGTCCCCCACAGCAAACTGCTGGCTAAGCTGTCAGCACATGGATTGGACCATTACACTCTGTGCTGGGTTAGGAACTGGCTGGAGGGCCGGGCCCAGGGAGTGGTAGTGAACGGTGCCACATCCAGCTGGAGGCCAGTCACCAGTGGTGTCCCCCAGGGATCAGTGCTGGGCCCCGTCCTCTTTAACATCTTCATTCCAACCCTCAACCCAGTACTGATGGCTCACCACTAAACCATGCCCCTCAGCACCACATTTTTTAAATGCCTCCAGGGATAGTGACTCCACCACTTCCCTTGGCAGCCTTCCTGTACAAGGGAAAAAAAGTATGACATGAAGAACAGAATTAGGCCAAGGTGTGGTCAGCCCTAGTCTCACCATTCGGTGACCAAAGCATATGAGTGACCCCTGGGAACTGAAGCAGACTTTGGTCTAGTGATTGAAGCTAGGTTAGTGAGAGCACACCAGTAGTGCCTGGCTGCGAGCTGGATGTGGCACCATTCACCACCACTCTCTGGGCTCAGCCTCCAACCAATTCCTAATCCAGTGCGGAGTGCTGCTGTGCAGGCCACGGGCTTACAGCTTGGACAGGAATCTGAAGGCTTAAGGTGATGCAGAAAGCCTAGATCACAGGAGAGGTCTCATCAGACATGAGAACTGTGGAGAAAGGTTCACTCATTAGTTTTTTAACAGAAGGGAAGAAGGAAAACAGCTGCAGTGCTCCCTGAAATGGCATAGCAATTGTGTTTTTCCCCCAGTGTAAATAAATACTATTCTAACTTGCTGGTGGTATGCTGCTATGCAATCTTTTCTGATGCAAGGTTTCAGCCAGAGGGGACAGGAAATGAATCAATTCTAGCATGTGAGTGTCAGTAATTGTTTTTTCTTAATAGGAATTCAAAATGAAATGGACTGCAAAGAATGTTTCAGTTCTGGTAAAGATCAATCTGCTCCCAAGGCCTCCATCCTTGTTAATAAGTTGCTTTCTTGTGAAGAGAATCTCAGTGATCCTTAAAAAAATCCAGAGGCTTGTGTTTTAAAACAACATTGATGCTGCTGCAGGCAAGGTGATTGCAGCCATTAGTTCCTCTTTATGTCAAAGTTGGATCTGGCAGCAGAAACCCAGAGGATTCCTAAAGTGCTTTACCAATGCCTTAAAAAAGAGAGGAGTCCTCATTCACGGGAGGAAAATCACTGAAGGAGGAAACTTCCCCTTCATTAATCTGGATGATGAATTAGAAAACAATCAAAGCAATTGGAAATGAGAAATCTTGCCTGGGTTCCTTTGTTTTTTTTTGAAGTGTTTTACACCCCTGCATGCTTGGTTCATGTTTCCTATGCTCCTGCTGATAGACACGGAGGGTGAGCTGGGAGATTGCTCAGCTGTGATCAGGCAACTTTGTATTTTCTTTGCTACTTCTCTGATTTATGTGGTGTCAAAAGATGTTTGTAAAATGGATGTCTAGCCTTGCTGAAGCACTGCCAGCCTTTTCAGACCAAGCAGATGTGCTGTTAGCACTCAGCAGAATCATTCAATTGCTGTTGCGTTGCCTTAAGCTCCAATAATGTCTAAAAGTAAAATTGTCAGGAAAACTACTACCAACAAAAATTACTTCTCATATAGTGAGATCATAGAATAATAGAATGGGTTGAGTTGGAAGGGACTTTCAAAGGGCATCTAGTCCAGCCCTGCTGCAGACAGCAGGGACATCCTCCATTAGATCAGGTCACTCAGAGCCTTCTCAAGGCTGACTTTAAAGATCTTCAGGGATGGGGCCTCAACTACCTCCCTGGGCAACCTGTTGCAACACCCTCATGGTGCAGAACTTGTTCCTCACATCCAATCTCATCTGTTCTTCTCTTATTTCAAACCATTGTCTCTTGTTCTATCCCTGCAAGCGTTGGCAAACAGTCCCTCTGCAGCCTTCGTGTAGCCCCCTTCAGGTACTGGAAGGCTGCTCTTAGGTTTCCCTGGAACCTTCTCTTCTGCAGTCTGGTTACCCCCAGCTCCTTCAGTCTGTCCTCATAGGAGAGGTGTTCTAGCCACTGGTCATCTTCATGGCCCTTCTGTGGCCCTGCTCCATCAGGTCCATGTCCTTCCTGTGTTGAGGACTCCAGAGCTGGAGTTCCAAGCCATGAAGAAATATCCCCAGGTGATCCACACTTAAGGAATTAAAAAGAAACCAGCAATCCACTGCTGATTTTCTGCTAATTTGCTATAGTTTATTTGAGCTAACAGAAAGGGAGAGGTCACTAAGGCAACTTAGAAGCTGTCATCTCTGTTAACACTTGTAAAACAATTCTTGAGAGAGAACCTCATTGGGGAGGAGAGCAGCAATTAAATACAACATGTATTTCTCAGAGCATGGCTATTACTCACTACTCTCCTGCTTTTTCTGAGAACAGTCAGTACTAGGTAGGAAAACTACTAAAGATGGAGAAGTTGGATCAGGCATAAAAATCCTTCCTTTGCAGAAAAGTGGAAGGAAAAAAAAAAAGGTGTTTCAAAGCAAACTGAGTTCATGGAACTCTTGCTGAATTCACAGGGGGGAGGATTCTGGACAGCTCTGAGGTTCTTGGTGGATCTCTCTGGACCCTGAAGAAGCACAGAAGTGGAGTTTCCCAGCTCTGTGGCTATGGCAAGTGGCAGAATGCAGTGGCTGAAGATCATATACCTAGAATCATGGAATCCTAGAATGGTTTGGGCTGGAAGGGACCTCCAAAGCTCATCCAGTCCAACCCCCTCTGCAGCGGGCAGGGACATTCTCAACTAGATCAGGTTGACCAGAGCCCTGTCCAGCCTTACCTTGAATATCTGCAGGGCTGGGGACCCAACCACTTCCCTGGGCAACTAGTTCCATGTGTGACAATTGCTCATTTGCTCTGTTTCTTATCACATTCGTAGCTTTTGCAGGTGGTGGTGAAACTTGCTGCCAAAATGTTACATTTGCTGTTTAAAAGTGCTGGCTTTAACAGATTTTTCAATCTTTGCTTGCAGAAGTGCAGTGAGAGACTTGGATGATGAGGATATAACCCTATTACCCATTTTGCTTTGTTCCACTTTTCTCCCTGCCTCTCTACAGCCTTTGTTACTTGTTGAAGGCAGTGTCTTTTCTGCTCTTCACTTTCTCTTCCAGTAGCTTACTCATGACCTCCCTTTCCCCTTCCTTGGAGCCTCCTCTGGCTGCTGGATGTTGGTGCCTGGAGAAAGCTGCAAGAGGCAGGGACTTCCAGAGAGACCTTAGATCAGCCTCCCAGTACCTGAAGGGAACCTACAAAAAAGCTAAGAAGGGACATTTTACAAGGGCTTATAGTGATAGGATGAGAGGGAATGGATTGAAGCTTCAGGAAGGCAGATTGAGACTGGAGATCAGGAAGAAATTCTTTAGAGTGAGGGTGGTGAGACCTTGGAACAGGTTGCCCAGGGGAGGTTGTAGATGCCCCCTCCCTTGAGGTGTGCAAGGCCAGGTTGGATGAGGCCTTGAGCAACCTGGGCTAGTGGAAGGTGTCTCTGCCCATGCATGATCTTCAAGGTCCCTTCCAGCCCAAACCATTCTATGAATCTATGAGTTCAGAGGAGATGACAAACTGTTACTTGTGGCTTCAGTCAGAGTTATTGAAGGCAGCCTGAGCAAATGGATTGATGAGGAAGATTGCCTCTCAATAAGTATGTAAATTTGTGTGTGTGTTTAGTTGAAGATGGGCAGAGGCAGTCTGTAAGCTAATAGAGGGTTGAATTTTACAGGTAACAGTTCCAACTCAAGCATAAATATTTTCCTTTTGGCTAATGTGCTGCAAGGTTTGTGTGCTCTGACCTTTACCTGATCTGACTTTACAGCTGTGTCTCCCACTGGTGTTGGTGGGAAGAAGTACTGCTAATGGTCTCTGGCAGCGTGTTTGTGCTGCAAAGATAGTCAAGCCAGTTGTAATTAAGACAGAGTAGCAGAAGCAGTCTAGCCATAGCCATAAAGAAGCTCAATGTTATTGTGGGAATAGTGCTTCCAGCAGGCTCTTCTGCTTGCCTTGAAAATAGCTTTGATGCTTTACTCTGCCAGTGCTTCCTACCTGGTGACCCAAAGATGCCCCTGGAGACAGAGAGTGTGCTGTGCAAGGACTGGAGGTGCTTCCTTTTCATAACACACACGTGCATTTCTCTACCAAGGAGTGAGAGTAAATAACAGGAATGAGCAAATACTCTTGATTTGCTCTGATTTTTACTTGGTTTATAAAGGAACAATTACAAGAGGACATTGAGTCCCTGTGGCACGAGATGGGCAGTGATTTCTCAGGTTAAAGGAGCCTGAGAACCACTGCTCAAGCCCATGCTCTTGCAAATAGCTTGGGTCTTATATCCTCCCAGAAGGAAAATGGATTTTTAAGCCTAGCTGTGAGAAAGTAGACAGGAAAAAAGACCTCTCAGTGAAGTTTGTAACAAGGAAGAGCACTACTTGGAAAACTTTCCAGAGGTTTTTATTTTAGTGTTCAGGACTACACAAATCCAAATGCAGAGTGGCAGGTTGGGGAAGCAGTGACACTTTGGGAGCCATTCCTGGCTGTCCCTAGTCCTCTTATCATTCTCCACTGAGCTGTCACCTCCTGTGCCACTGAATTATTTCCAGGACCTGTGATTTGGTGGCTGCCTTTCATTTGAAGAGTGCAAAGGACCACAGAAAACCATTGCCTGCCTCAATCTAGTTTGCTGCCAGGGCTCTTTCCCCTAGCTAATTTTAATGGGGGTGTATGATTAGTGGGGAAACAACACTGACTTGCATTTAAGGATTGTATCATCTCTGTTGAACACCAGGAATCCCCAGGGCTCTGGCACTGCTGGTGCTGAAAGGGAAGGCATTTCTGAGTGCCTTGCATTTTTCTCCTGCCTTCACTTCTCCTTTAGCTTTTTCTGCCTGTCTGTTTCTCTTTGCTCATCTAGTAAACTAAACTAACATCATTTACCTCCCTCAGGTCTTTTTGAGTTTTAGATTTTTTCCCTGTGGTTAGTCATCTGTGTCAAGAGAAAATTGAAGCAGGTTTACAGCACTACCAGTGCAAAGGTTGCTCAAGTAAGAAATATCTGGCTTCCCAATTCACTGACAGCAATATGGAAATCTGCCTGCTGAGGAGGTCACTTGCAAGGCTTTTGGTTGTGTTAATCTCTCTTTGCACCTTCTCTCTTAGATTTAAGCTGAATCATAGAATCATAGAATTGTCAGGGTTGGAAGGGACCTCCAGGTTCATCTACTTCCAACCCCTCTGATATGGGCAGGGACACCTCACACTACATCAGGCTGCTCACAACCACATCCAGCCTGGCTGCAAAAACCTCCAGGCAGGAGGCTTCCACCACCTCCCTGGGCAACCTCTGCCAGTGTCTCACCACTCTCATGGGGAAGAACTTCTTCCTGACATCCAATCTGAATCTACCCACTTCTAGTTTTGTTCCATTCCCCCCAGTCCTGTCACTCCCTGACACCCTCAAAAGTCCCTCCCCAGCCTTCTTGTAGCCCCCTTCAGATACTGGAAGGCCACAAGAAGGTCTCTTGGGAGCCTTCTCTTCTCCAGACTGAACAACCCCAACTCCCTCAGTCTGTCCTCACAGCAGAGCAGCTCCAGCCCTCTGCTTATCCTCGTGGCCCTTCTCTGGACACCTTCCAGCACCTCCAGCTCCTTCCTGTAATAGAGGCTCCAGAACTGGACACAGTGCTCCAGGTGTGGTCTCACCAGAGTGGAATAGAGGGGGAGAATCACCTCCCTCGACCTGCTGGCTATGCTTCTCTTGATGCATTTTTTTTTACCATGATTTCATATCATCTTGTATTTTAGAAGCACTTTTTTGGGGGCTGTAAAAAAAATAAAAATATGTTTGCATTCCTCATCTCTGAAAATTCCAAGTCCCACTCATTTTAAGTCAGTTTTATTTAAGCCAGGGAGACTCAGTGACCTCCAGTATGGTATTCAAGTGCTGTACTTTCAGATAAAGATCAAGGCTTCACTTAATTCAGTAAAAGTCAGTGCTCAACAATAGAACCACAATGAAATATGCCTACTGTGCCTAAAAAAAAAAATAGGTTATTTGAGCACCAAATTGCCACTTGCCTCCTACTCAGTATTCTAACACTTGGGATTATTTCTGCTTCATCCTTGAAAGCTTTCCCAGTACACGTTAAGCAAGCTGAAACTCATAAGCAAAGTCCTGTCCTTGCATGACTTTCTTCTCTCATGTAAGAAAAGCCAAACAACAACAGAAAACAAAGATTGAGGGAGGTTCTCCTCCCCTCTACTCTGTCCTGCTGAGACCTCACCTGGAATATCTTATCCAGTTCTGGGCTCCCCAGTTTAAGAGGGACAGGGATCTGCTGGAGAGAGTCCAAGGGAGGGCTACAAGGATGCTGAAGGGACTGGAGCACTGCCTGGTGAGGAGAGGCTGAGAGCCCTGGGGCTGTTTAGTCTGGAGAGGAGAAGACTGAGAGGGGATTTAATACATGTTTATAAATATCTGAGGGGTGAGTGTCAGGAGGGAGGGGACAGCCTCTGCTCAGTTACACCCTGGGATAGGACAAGGGGCAATGGATGGAAACTACAGTACAGGAGGTTCCAACTCAACATGAGAAGCAACTTCTTCATTGTGAGGGTCACAAAGCACTGGAACAGGCTGCCCAGAGAGGCTGTGGAGTCTCCTTTTCTGGAGACATTTCCAGCCCTGTCTGGATGTGTTCCTGTATGGTCCTGCTCTGGCAGGGGGGTTGGACTTGAAGCTTTCCAGAGGTCCCTTCCAACCCCTAACATCCTGTGAGCCTGTGAAATTTGTTCCTCTTTTCTGATGAAGATCTCTGTAGCTAGCTCCTTAATGAGCCATCAAACTCTTCAACTGACATTTGTCAATCAGGTTTGACTCTCCTCACCTTTAGGTTTTTTTTCTACACATGAAGTATCACTGAGCTGTGCCGAAAGGTTAAACCTCTTCTTTTGAACGTGTGCCAGTCCATAGGCTAAGCCAGCTCACCTTAATACCAGTGACTTTATGAAGCTCAGCTGCTCTCATGCATGAACAGTGTTGTGGTTAATTGGTAACTGTGTTTGGCATTCAGGCACTTTGCCATGTTACATTTAAATGTATCTATATTCATGGCTTCATAGAATGGTTTAGGTTGGGAGGAACCTTAAAAATGATGTATTCCAACCCCCCTGCCATGGTCAGGGACACCTTCCACTAGCCTAGGTTGCTCAAGGCCTCATCCAACCTGGCCTTGAACACCTCCAGGGAGGAGGCATCCACAAATTCCTTTAGGCAACCTGTTCCAGTAGCTCCCCACCCTCACTGTAAAGAATTTCCTCCTAATATTGAGTCTGAATCTGCCCTCCTCAGGCTTCAATCCATTATCTCTCATCCTATCACTCCCAGCACTTGTAAAAAGTCCCTTCCTTCTTTTCTTGTAGCCCCCTTCAGGTACTGGAAACCTTCTCTAAGGTTTTTCTGGAACCTTCTCTTCTCCAGTCTGAACAGCCCCAACTTTCTCAGGCTGTCCCCATAGGGGAAGTTCTCCAGCCATCTGATCATCTTCATGGCCTCCTCTGTACCCACTCCATCAGTTTGATGTCCCTCCTTCGCTGGGGGCACCAGAACTGGATGCTGTGCTCCAGGTAAGGTCTCACAAGATCTGGATTTCCACCCATACTCAGACTTCTCACATCCAGTTTAAACTTGGTTTTGTCTTTCATCCCTTTGTGACTTTCCAAGAAGAATTTCCAGGGCTGTAGTTGTATCAGCTCTTCAAATCTGGTGCCTGCAGCCAAGACAATGTTAATGGTTCCCATGTAGGAGCAGAGATTGGAGAGTTTTACACACCAGAGCCAAATCCCATTTTATTTGTTGTCTAGCATGAACACTTGTTTTCAAACATCCTTGGAGCTGACTACTCTGCTATCAGAACCATAAACCTTTATTGTGGCTTGGAATTCAGATAAGCTTAGGCATACTTGAAGGATTTAGTTTACAGTCATATGAAGGCCCTTAAAAACAAATGGGGTTTTTAAATGAGCCTTTCCATTTGCTCTCAGACAGCGCTGCTAGTCTGCAGGATAACACAGAGGAAGGCTGTCTTGATCTGACCTAACAGCTCAAGATCTTCCCAAGCATTAAATATGTTCAAAATCTTAACATTTCAGCCTGAAGAAGGCTCTTTGAAATAGCTATGCTGCAATTTTTCATGCTGCCCTCTTCATGCCCCTGGGTGAAGCAACCTCATAAACATTAATATGCAAATTCTCAGAGTGATGCAGCTAGGAAGACACAGGAAGGAGAGGAGTCCTGTCCCTGCCCTTAGAGAAGTTAATGATTCCTTCTCAGCCAAAAATAGAAACCATTAGTAATGTTTGGGGGTTTCTTTTTCAGACCAGACTTGCAGCACTGTGTGAGAGTTAGAGAGCCACCTCTCACTGAAATTCACCATCAATTTGCATCATGAATAACCTCTCCGAACCTCTCCCTCTCCCCTCTCTTCTCCTCCCTCTCCCCTCTCTTCTCCTCCCTCTCCCCTCTCTTCTCCTCCCTGTTCCACTCCCTCTTGCCTCTCTTCTACTCCCTATCCCCTCTTCTCTCTATTCCTCTTCCCTCTCCTCTCTATTTCTCTCCTCCTCTTCTCCCAGTAGAATAGAATAGAACAGAATAGAACAGAATAGAATAGAATAGAATAGACCAGACAGGGTTGGAAGAGACCTTCAAGATCATCATGTCCAACCCATCATCCAACACCATCTAATCAACTAAACCATGGCACCAAGCAGCCTATCAAGTCTCCTCTTGAACACCTCCAGTGATGGTGACTCCACCACCTCCCCGGGCAGCACATTCCAATGGGCAATCACTCTCTCTGTGAAGAACTTCTTCCTAACCTCCAGCCTAAACCTCCCCTGGTGCAGCCTGAGACTCTGTCCTTTTGTTCTGGTGCTGCTTGCCTGGGAGAAGAGACCAACCTCTGCCTGTCTACAACCTCCCTTCAGGTAGTTGTAGAGAGCAATAAGGTCTCCCCTGAGCCTCCTCTTCTCTAGGCTAAACACCCCCAGCTCCCTCAGTCTCTCCTCATAGGGCTTGTGTTCCGAGCCCCTCACCAACTTTGTTGCCCTTCTCTGGACTCGTTCCAGCAAGTCAACATCTTTCCTAAACTGAGGAGCCCAGAACTGGACACAGGACTCAAGGTGTGGCCTAACCAGTGAGTGTACATGGGCAGAATGTCTTCCCTGCTCCTGCTGGCCACACTCTTCCTGATGCAGGCCAGGATGCCATTGGCCTTCTTGGCCACCTGGGCACACTGCTGGCTCATGTTCAGCCTACCATAGACCAGTCCCCCCAGCTCCCTTTCTGCCTGGCCGCTCTCCAGCCACTCTGACCCCAGCCTGTAGCACTGCATGGGATTGTTGTGGCCAATGTGCAGAACCCAGCACTCCAAATAATTATTGCCTTCCTCCTACTAGAGCTTCTGAGTTTTTGGAACGGACTGTGATGGCAGTGCTGCATTTTTGTGAGCACTGTTCTCTCTGTGTGGCAAGCCAGGAGGATCATCTGGGATAAGCTGTTTTCTCACTTGCTTCATTTCCCATTTTTAAAACTGTTTGCTTGGGCTGCTCTTTTTCACTGTGTGTTTATCATCCAAAGTAAATTCCATGCCAATCATTTGTGCCTAAAGTAAAGGTTCCCAAGCAGTGTGCAGAAGTTTAACATAATTTTGACTCTCTTGCAGCTTAGATAACACACCTGAGGAAACCCACCCTGGAAGCCTCCATATTTTATTGAGAGGCTGGATTCTCTGTTTTTTCCCCTGGCTTTCATTTCAAGCAGGAAAATTCTCACTATAAGCAGCCTGCAAGAGCCAAGATCCCTTATGGCACAGACAGACAGTCTGATACATTTGGATAATTCAGGTTTCTTAACTGATTATTAGTTTCCTCTTGCCCCACTCAAAATAAAGGATGGAAAAGACTGAAAAGATTTTCAAGGTGAAATCCTGCCCTTATTTGAGGGCCACTGCGAAGCTCCCACCCAGTGCCTTCAGCTGGGTTAATGTCCCTCTCTAAGCACTTCTAATCTTTTCCTCTTCCTGATGGAGGTTTTTAAAGCCAAGCTGGATGGGTCTCTGTGCAATCTGATCTAGTGTGGGGTGTCCCTGCCCATGGCAAGGCAATTAGAATTAGTTGATCCTTGAGGTCCCTTCCAACCCTGACAATGCTGTGATTCTATGTTTTAAAGCAGGACAACATGACGGTCCTTACAAATGTCCCACAAGGCTAGGAGAAGGTCTGGGAGCAGTGTGATCCTGGAGAGGCAGGTGCAGGGTCTGGACAGAGTCTGCAAATGGATTTTAACCGACATTTCCACACTGGAAGTGTTGAGCACTGGCCTACCTTGCAGCTTGTTGTGAGTAAGAGCCATTTAGACGGTAAATTGTCCCTTAAATCCAGTTAGTTCAATTGCTGAAGAGAAGTGACTGCCAACAACAGGCACAGAGGTCCCTCAGGGGTCCCTACTGGGACCAGTCCTGTTTAATATTCTAACCAGTGATATAGATAGTGGGATTGAGTGCACCATCAGCAAGTTTGCAGATGAGTGGTGCTGTCCATGTGCTAGAGGGACAGGATGTCATCCAGAAGGACCTGGACAAGCTGGAGAGGTGGGCAAATGTGAATCTCATGAGGTTCAACAAGAGCAAGTTCAGGTTGGAAAAGTCCCCATTATCCATGCAGGCTGGGGGATGAGGTGATAGAAGGCAGCTCTGTGGAAAAGGACTTAGGCGTTCTGGTGGATGAGAAGCTGGACAGTGTCAGCTTGCAGCTCAAAAGGCCAATGGCATCCTGGGCTGCAGCAAAAGCAGTATGGCCAGCAGATCCAGAGAGACATTCTGCCACTCTGCTCTGCTCTGGTGAGACCTCACCTGGAGTATTGTGTCCAGCTCTGGGGCCCTCAACACAGAAAGGACTTGGACCTGATGGAGCAGGGCCACAGGAGGGCCACAAAGATAATCAGAGGGCTGGAACACCTCTGCTGTGAGGACAGGCTGAGGGAGCTGGGGGTGTTCAGCCTGGAGAAGAGAAGGCTCCAGGGAGACCTAAGAGCATTCTTCCAGTACCTGAAGGGGGCTACAAGAAGGATGGAAAAGGGACTATTTGCAGAGGCCTGCAGAGACAGGATGAGAGGCAATGATTTGAAATGAGAGGAGAGCAGATTTAGACTGGATGTGAGGAACAAGTTCTGCACCATGAGGGTGCTGCAACACTGCAACAGGCTGCCCAGGGAGGTAGATGATGCTGGAGCTCCTCAAGGTGAGGCTGGACAAGTCACTGAGCAAGCTGATCTAGTGGAGGATGTCCCTGTTGACTGCAGGGTGGCAGCACTGGATGACCTTTGGAGGTCCCTTCCAACCCAAACCATTCTATGATTCTATGATGTATGTGGTTTCCTGCTCTACTCCCCTGCTCCAATTAACAGTCATTTGTGTTCACTTTCCTCTGTCCCATGAAGAGATCAGGACCAGCCATCTAATGTGATTTAAGGTTTATGCAGTGGTCTTCCTTAACAGGGCTATCACCTGGTTGTTTTTTTTCACATCCTTTTGGTATAGAGTCATGGGGATTTGGAGCGAAGGTCTGAATAATGCATAGTCAGAAGGTGATGTCCTGGTTCTGCAGAACAGGAGTCTTGGCAAGTCGAGATAGCTGCTGTGGGTGACAGATCCATGAGATCAGACTCTGAGAGAAAAAAAAAGAAGTGATTGGCAGAAATTATCTTTAAAATAGGGATGTTGCTGCTCTCTGCCTTACTGTGAATCCTATTATAGCCTAAAAAATCCAGCCAGTGCCTGTAGCTGTTATTTCCCAAGGGCCAAAGCAATTCTGGCCCTCTGTGAGCAGGACTGAAATTAAAAAAGAATGAATGCAGGTTGTGAAAAAATTCTAGTGTGGGTGGCAGCTATTTTTATGTACCTTTTGCAGTCATATTGACTTCTTTTTTTTTTTTTTTCCACTTAGCAAAAGATTAATGAGAGAGGTGTGTTGGTATCAGACAGAGGCTAACTGATGCAGAGATTTTTCTGGAAGAAGGAAAGAAACAGTGGTTAGGCCACACCTTGAGTCCTGTGTCCAGTTCTGGGGCCCTCAGTGTAAGAAAGATGTTGAGATGCTGGAAGGTGTCCAGAGAAGGGCAACAAAGCTGGGGAGGGGTCTGGAGCACAGCCCTGTGAAGAGAGGCTGAGGGAGCTGGGGTTGCTTAGCCTGGAGAAGGGGAGGCTCAGGGGAGACCTTATTGCCCTCTACAACTACCTGAAGGGAGGTTGTAGCCAGGTGGGGGTTGGTCTCTTCTCCCAGGCAAGCAGCACCAGAACAAGAGGACAGAATCTCAAGCTGTCCCAGGGGAGGTTTAAGCTGGATGGTAGGAAGAAATTCTTCACAGACAGAGGGATTGGCCATTGGAATGTGCTGCTCAGGGAGGTGGTGGAGTCACCATCAGTGGAGGGGTTTAGGAAGAGACTGGATGGGGTGCTTGGTGCCATGGTTTAGTTGATTAGATGGTGTTGGGTGATACGTTGGACTTGATGATATCAAAGGTCTTTTCCAACCTGGTTAATTCTGTGAGTTTGCTTTAAGCAGCTGAATCCTCATTGCAGAGATCACAAGTTTGCTACAGAGAGCTGGAACTGCAGAGCACATGTGTTGCCATGCTCATGGGTATGACCTGAACTCAAACCAAAGCAGGCTAAGTCTACTGATACAGGTTTTCTTCTCAGGGAATTTTATTGGGTTGAAAGTCTGCATATCACAGTCTCACAGTACATTAGAGGTTGGAAGGGTCATCCAGAGATCATCCAGTCCAACCCCCCTGTCAAAGCAGGGGCACCCAGGGTAGTCTGCACAGGAATGCATCCAGGTGGGTTTGCAAAGTCTCCACAGAAGGAGACTCCACAGCCTCTCTGGGCAGCCTTCTGCAGGGCTCTGGTACCCTCTCTGTAAAGAAGTCTCTCCTCATGTTGAGGTGAAATCTTCTCTGTTCAAGCTTGTACCTGTTGTTCCTTATTACTGTGCTCCACCAAAAAGAGCTTGGCCCCCTCCACTTGACCCCCCCCCCCCCCCCCAGATATTGATAGACATTGATGAGATCCCCTCTCAAGTCTTTTCTTCTCCAGACTAAACAGCTCCAGGTTTCTCAGTGTCTCTTCACAGGGGAGATGCTCAAGTCCCCTAATCATCCTCGTGGCTCTTCCTTGGACTTTCTCCAGGAGGTCTCTATCTCTCTTGAACTGCTGAGCCCAGAACTGGACATAGTATTGCAGTTGTGGTCTCAGCAGGGCAGAGTAGATATGCTTCATGTGCTGTGCTTCATGGCCAGAAGGAGGGGAGTGGATGGAGGTCACTGAGTTCAGTCAGCTCAATCAGTAATCCCTTTGGGATAGTGTAGTTTATTAAGCTTAAAAAGAGGAGAGGAGGTCCAGGTATGACAGTTTCTGACAGGGCTGTTCAGTAGCGTCTCCAACCATCTGCTTTCATATGCCTGGTTCTGCTTCATTTATTTTGACTCCTCTGCATTCCATTTGACTTCCAATCTTGTCTTTGGCTCCCCAAGCACATGTCTGGACACATGAGTGTGCTCTGGTGGTGATGCATCTCTTTCCTTGGGGGTGATGTAATTTTTCCCCTTGGTGGCAGTTTTGGTGGAGAATTCAGTGCTAGCGATCGCTCAGATGAAGCATCAATTACATCTGCTCGTCCTCTTTTTTTTTTTTCCTAGTCTCATTTCTCTTTCTCAGGACCATCTGTTTCAGAACACTTGCACTCTTCTGAAATGCCCCTTTTCAGTTTAATTTCCCTTTCAGAGTTTTATTCCTGTCTTTCTCTCAGGCTGTGTAAAGCTCTGCCTTATTCCAGTTCTGATGACTGTCCACCACATCTGGATCTTTCCAAGCCCCATCCCTGGAAGTTTTTAAGGCCAGGCTGGATGGGGCTTTGTCTTATTAAAATAAGACTGGGTAAGGCACTTAGTGCCATGGTTTAGTTGGTTAGATGGTGTTGGGTGATAGGTTAGACTTGATGATCTCAAAGGTCTTTGGTCTTTTTCAGCCTGGTTAATTCTGTGATTCTGAGCAACCTGATCTAGTGTGAGGTGTCCCTGCCCAGGGGAGGTCCCTTCCAACCCTGACAATTCTGTGACTCTATGATTCAACATGTCATGTTCTGGTGATTCTATTGTGTCTTCCTTCTCTTTCACTGTCTTGTCTCTGTTGAGCCTTTCTTCTCTGCCCCTGGAGACTGTTCAATGCTATTCTTGACATAAATGTTCATGACCTTTTGGTCCACCAGTGACACCTGCAAAGTTTGTATGCTGACTTCACAGGATAAAGCATAAACTACATATACTGTTGTGTTCAGTCAACTGGTGTTTTGTCTTCAACTAAATACATCTTTATTTGTCTAATCATAGACTCATTAAGGTTGGAAAAAGCCTTTAAGATCATTGATTCCAACCATAACCCAACTCCCATGACCACTAACCCATATTCTGAAGCACTACATCTACACCGTCTTGAGCACCTCCAGGGATGGTGACTCCACCACCTTCCTGGGCAGCCTGCTCCAACCCCTCACCACGATCTTAGGAAAGAAGTTTTTCCCTAATGTCCAACCTAAACCTCCCCGGGCACAATTTCAACCCTATTGAAAAGTTCAGGGTGAGGCTTAACAGGGCTCTGGTCAACCTGTTCTAGTGGAGGGTGCCCCTGCTTCCTGCAGAGGGGGTTGGACTGGATGACCTTTGGAGGTCCCTTCCAACCCAGGCAATTCTATGATTCAGAACTACCCAGTGCTCTTGACGTGACAAAGAGAAGGCTCTGAGCAGCCTGATCTAGTGGAGGATGTCTCTGCTAACTCCAGGGGGTTTGGACTAGATGATACAGAAGACATAGAGAAGACATAGAGAATTAACCAGGTTGGAAAAGATTTATGAGATCACTAGGTCCAACCTATCACCCGACACCATCTACTCAACTAAACCATAGCATGTGGTAAATGATCACCTGTAGTACTTTCTTTCATCTGATTGTTTTGTGGTTTTGTTTGTTTGCTTGGTTTTGGTTTGCTTTAATTAACTTCTTTTTTTTTTTTTCCTCCACTGAAGAACTATTAACAAATGAAACAAAACAGTGTATGACAGGTTATTATATTTATCTTCCTGGTAACAACAAGACTCTGTTGTGTGAAACCACATTTAAACGTTAAAGGATTGGCAATGGACAAGTGCAGAATAACTGGAGGAAGCATTAGAAGATGAAAAATGCAGCAAAGGTGAACAACCTCACTAAATATGTTTATAGGTTGGACACGATGACCTCAAAGGTCTCTTCCAACCTGGTCTATTCTATTCTATTCTATTCTATTCTATTCTATTCTATTCTATTCTATTCTATTCTATTCTATTCTATTCTATTCTATTCTACTTTAAATGGCATGAAGAAATACTTCACCATAACAGAGGCTAATCACAATTGTTAATGTGCATAGATGTATGTTTGGATAGATAGATAGGTCTGTAAACCAATTTATGCTTATCTTGGTTTTCTGTAGCTCAGATCATCTATGAGCAATGGGCGTTTTTTACTCATGCAGAGTAAAAGTCATCAGACCATTGGGTTCACTTCAAGAACTCAGTAGAATCCTTATTATGAATATATGAAATATTATCTGAACGAAAAATGGGAAACCCTAAGGCTACTAATCACTCTGGTGAAGAGATTTTTAATCAGTCCCCAATTTCAATTCCTCTGGAGATGCCTCCATGACCCTTGTTTTTAGGGCAGTGTTTAACTGGAGGTTGGAGAGACTATCCTGGATGTCTGTCCTTCTTTTTTATACAAGTTGCCATCACAATTTTTAATTTTATTGTACTGATTTCTGATCAGAAAGCAACATTAAGAGTTCTGCACTACGTTGGAGAGCTTTTTACTTTGTGCTCTGTGCCCTTGCTGATGACACAGATGCATTCACGTGGCGAAGAAGGGCAATTATGGGGAGTTTCCTGTAATGTTCTGTGGTTCTCTTTTGAATGTCATTTTGCTAGAGATGAGCTCCTCATTGATCAAAAGAGGCTGCAGACTTGTGCATGATGCTTGCACAGCAAACCACAGCCAATGTTTTGCCAGTCTTCCAGCCCAGAACATACTGTTCCATGCAACACTACTGCGTTGTCTTTGAACAATTCCCTCAGTCTGGGAAGAATGTCACATCTAACCTTTATTCACTCTTTCTCTTTTGATTCACAAATCCTTCTTCTTGGTCTTCCATGCCCATTAAATCTCTGAAGCTAAGGTGAAAAGTGGTGCTTACAGCTAAGCAGCAAATTAGTGTGGCCAGCAGGAGCAGAGAAGTCATTCTGCCCCTGCACTCAGCACTGTTTAGGCCACATCTTGAGTCCTGTGTCCAGTTCTGGGCTCCTCAATTCAGGAAAGATGTTGAAATGCTGGAAGGTGTCCAGAGAAGGGCAGTAAAGCTGGGCAGGGGGTTGGAGCACAGCCCTGTGAGGAGAGGCTGAGAGAGCTGGGGGTGTTTAGCCTGGAGAAGAGGAGGCTCAGGGGAGACCTTATTGCTCTCTACAACTACTTGAAGGGAGGTTGTAGCCGGGTGGGGGTTGGTCTCTTCTCCCAGGCAACCAGCACCAGAACAAATCATCTCAGCCTTGTCTATAGCTACAACCCCACTTCAAAATGGCTTTTACTTTTTTTTGGTCTGCTCTGAAAAATGTTGACCTGTTGGCTTTCTGACAGTTTCCAGCTTTAACCTGAAATATAGTGGGGGCAGGCCTTGAATGATGATTCCATTTTGCATTACAGATTTATTGCTTGTGGATGCTTGTCATGTTGTAATGCATCTCTCCTCATGGCTGATAGGATTCAGATTTGCCTCTTTTTCACTGGCTTCCAGTGGTGGACTGAGCAGTGCTGTTTTGTTTTCATGAAGGGCATGTGAAATGTGCTAAGCAGAAACAAACCACACATTACACTGGAGTATTGTGTGCCCTTCATGCGAGTTGCATGCCAGCCACTGCCTTCTCTCCTCTGAGGCACTGTTTGAATCTGGGCCTCTCCTCTCTTCCCCTGGGCATTTCTTATTTTGTTCACCAAATGCCAAATTTATTTGGAACTGCAAAACATTCTGCATTCTTGCTAACTGGGTCATTCATTTTTCTTCCTCCTTCCCTCCCCATCACAGCCAGGACATCAGTTTGTTCTGCAATATGCTTGCCACTGATGTGTCTCATTCAGTTTTAAGTGTCTCATATAAAGGAGCTCTGCTTCAAAGACTACTTAATATTATTTGAGAGCCAGGTTGTGACTTGGATTTTGCATGCCTATAAATCACAGAGGATATCTGCACCTCTGCTGTGAGCACAGGGTGAGGGAGCTGGGGTTGTTCAGCCTGGAGAAGAGAAGGCTCTGGGGAGACCTAAGAGCAGCTTTCCAGTACCCGAAGGGGACTACAAGAAAGATGGAGAGAGACTGTTTGCAAAGATCTGCAGTGATAGGATGAGGGGCAATGGCTTCAAACTAGGGAAGAGCAGATTTAGATTGGATGTTAGGAACAAGTTCTTTACCATGAGGGTAGTGGAACACTGGAAAAGATTGCCCAGGGAGGTGGTTGGGGCCCCAGCCCTGGAAAAATTCAAGGTGAGGCTCAACAGGGCTCTGGGCAGCCTGATCTAGTAGAGGATGTCCCTGCTGACTGCAGAGGGGTTTGGAGTGGATGACCTTTGGAGGTCCCTTTCAACCTAGACCATTCTATGACTCTATGAATTTGGTTTCAAGCATACAGGATCTCAGCTACTGTGTTCAGAGCAGGTACAAAAGAAGTGTTAGAAAACTGGACTTTGCTGTGTCGACTTAGATGCCAGAGCACTGATGCAATGCAAGGCAGTTACTGCAGAACTGGTTCAGTAGTAAAGGTGAAAAAGAGGGATGATGACAGAGGTGAGCATGGTGGTTTCTACCCCCTGCAGTTTCTCTGATGCTTTTGGTAATTTTTTTCCTCTTCAGTCTGTGTTTAAACTGACAGCTGCAGTGAGACGTAGGTGTTGCTACCTAGTTATCCTCTTAATACCATCCTCTGACTCCTGCAGAAGATGCCCTCTCTTCCTCTTTCTAGTTACATTTTTTGTCTTAGTTTGGGCATTAGCTGAACAAACACAGGCCTTGTTTCCCTGTCCCAGGTTTGAGTTGGGAAGGAGACTCCGACAATGCCTTAAGTAGTCATGTCACAATGTAGATGGACTTTACAGAATACAGAATTAACCAGGTTGGAAAAGACCTTTGAGATCATCAAATTCAACCTATCACCCAACACCATCTATTCAATGGCACTAAATGCCTCATCTAGTCTCTTCTTAAACACCTCCAGGGATGGTGATTCCACCACCTCCCTGGGCAGCACATTCCAATGGCAAATTATCCTTTCTGGGAAGAATTTTCTCCTCACCTCCAGCCTAAACCTACCCTGGCACAGCTTGAAACTGTGTCCTCTTGTTCTGGTGCTGGTTGCCTGGAAGACACCAACTCCCACCTGGCTACAACCTCCCTTCAGGTAGTTGTAGAGAGCAATAAGGTCTCCCCTGAGCCTCCTCTTCTCCAGGCTAAGCAACCCCAGCTCCCTCAGCCTCTCCTCACAGGGCTGTGCTCCAGACCCCTCCCCAGCCTTGTTGCCCTTCTCTGGACACATTCAAGTGTCTCAATATCCTTCCTAAATTGAGGGGCCCAGAACTGGACACAGGACTCAAGGTGTGGCCTAACCAGTGCTGAATCCAGGGCAGAATGTCTTCCCTGCTCCTGCTGGCCATACTATTTCTGATCCAGGCCAGGATGCCACTGGCCTTCTTGGCCACCTGGGCACACTGTTGGCTCATGTTCAGCCTACTGTCAACCAGTGCAATCTAGGGCAAATTTGGCAAATTTGATTTTTCTTTTCCATTAAAATGTTGCCAGAATCTGTGGCTGGGCTGTAAGCAAAGCTGTATCATCGTGGTTCTTGGAATGACACTGAAGTTTCTTATACATAAGGCTGAGACTGATGAATTCTGTCAATATGTGGTCATCCTGGCTTTGTCTTCAGGGACTGGGTAATGTCTTGCCTCATGTTTGCAACTGGACTGCCAGACCTCAGCTGGACTTCTATTTCTGATAGGCTTTGAAGCTGACTAAACTGTCAGTTTGTGGATTGTGACAAGTAAGACTAAAATAGTACCTGCTGTGCATTGATGTGATCTGAATTCACTGAGTCTCATCTGAATAGAATAGAATAGAATAGAATAGAATAGAATAGAATAGAATAGAATAGAATAGAATAGACCAGACCAGACCAGACCAGGTTGGAAGAGACCTTCAAGATCATCATGTCCAACTCATCATCCAACACCATCTAATCAACTAAACAATGGCACCAAGCACCCCATCAAATCTCCTCCTAAACATCTCCAGTGATGGCAACTCCACCACCTCCCTGGGCAGCACATTCCAATGGCCAATCTCTCTTTCTATGAAGAATTTCTTCCTAACATCCAGTCTAAACCTCCCCTGGCAATCTGACTGTTGCTTCACCTTCTCCATTTCCTGCACAACTTCATTCTATATGGAGCTACCCTTTGCTGATTTACAGAATCACAGAATGTTTTGGGTTGGAAGGGACCTCAAGGATCATCCAGTTCCAACCCCCACACTGTGGGCAGGGACACCTCACACCACATCAGGTTGCCCAGAGCCACATCCAGCCTATCCTTAAAAACCTCCAAGGATGAGGCTTCCACCACTTCCCTGGGCAACCTGTCCCCTCATCATAATACTTCCCTGTCTTGTTCTCATAGTGGTTTGCTCAGGTGAGAAAAAAAAACCACCTTTTATTTTTCTTGAGCTGTGCTGCAGTAACAGTTTCATTTGCCAGCTTCCCTTCTCTTTAGATATTCAGCAATATCACAGGAAGTCAAACATCTCAGTGAAATCTCTTTTCATGACTGTGAATACTTCACTCTGGTGAGACTTCAAACCATCCCATAGGTAAACAGAATTTCTGCAGCTGGTTCATTACTTTTTTCCATGGCTGCAGGAGGCTCTTGTGGATTTAACATCTCTTAAAGGCTACTTTGTCCTCAGTGGTCCTTTTGCCACGGGTGGAATGAGGAGTCTGAGTGCTGCTTATTGCCATCCTGGGTGTGACTGTAAGGAGGTGTTAAGGAAAAAATCAGGTTTGTGACATTTGATCTCAAGTTGGATCTACCCAGTTCAAGCACAGCTTCTTCCAGAAGGAAACAAAACCACTGCTGAGTCTTTCATAAATACTTTAATCTGACTCACCTGCTACTTTCTATACAGAAGGACAACAAACTTCCACATACAAAGAAATTGGGTTGGGAAACCATTTGTAAGAAAGAAATAGTTGTGTATTTACTGCTATATTCTTTCCTCCCATTTGAGCAGATCTAATTCAGGGCTTGAAGCCTTTTCTTCTGCCTTTAAATGTAGTTAGTGGAGGCTTGTTTATCATCAGCCCAAATTGCTGCCAAGAATTTTCCTGACAGCTAGAAGCTTTATTTTAGGAGACTGAACAATGATCTATGAGAATTTGAAAGCAAAGGTTTGGTGCCATTCAGCTGCTGTTCCTGAGCCTCTTTAGCTCATGACTGTACATTTGACTAAGGAGCACAAGCATTTAATAGGAGGATTATTCTTTGTAATGAAATTATAAGATGCTTGCTATCATAGCTCTTTTCCATTTGACTTCCTATCATTACAGAATCCCAGGATGTCAGGGGTTGGAAGGGACCCAAAGAGATCGAGTCCAACCTCCTTGCCAGAGCAAGACCATAGAATCCAGCACAAGTCACACAGGAATACATCCAGACAGGGCTGGAAAGTCTCCAGAGAAGGAGACTCCACAACCTCTCTGGGCAGCCTGCTCCAGTGCTCTGTGGCCCTTACTGTAAAGAAGTTCTTCCTCACATTGAGGTGGAACTTTCCGTGCTGTAGTTTCCATCCATTGCCCTTTGTCCTGTCCCAGGGCACAAGTGAGCAGAGGCTGTCCCTTCCTTCCTGACCCCCAGCCCTCAGATATTTACAGACATTGATTTGATCCCCTCTCAGTCTTCTCTTCTCCAGATTAACCAGCCCCAGGTCTCTCAGCCTTTCGTCATAAGGCAGTGCTCCAGTCCCTTCATCACCTTTGTAGACCTATTATCCTTCAATTTAAATCCATTCTCCCTTGTCCTATTGGTGTACACTGTTGTAAAAAGTCCCTCTCCAGCTTTCCTGTAGGTTCCCCTCAGGTATTGGAAGGCAGCTCTAAGGTCCCACTGGAGTTTTCTCTTCTCCATGCTGAACAATCCCAGTTCCCTTAGCCTACATTCATAGCAGAGGTGTTCCAGCCCTTGGATGATCTTTGTGGCCCTTCAGATAAAATGTCAGCTCAGAAAAATGCTGCTAATTGGAAATGCTTGCAACTGCTGCAATCTAAAAGGAAAACTGCAATGACTCAGAGAACCAGAGGACATATTCCCAGGGGGGAAAAAAAAATTCCTGCCTGATAAAATATTAGAGCCATAAAAAATAAAACAAAATGTGTGAAGATCCATCTCTGAAGCTGAATTCTGAAAGAAGTAACCAAGAGATTTTTGCAGTTAGAAGAGTTAGGAAAACATTTAGTTTCTTCTAGTGTTGAAATGAGATTTGGTTTCTGTTTGAGTATTACTGTGGAGACTGTAGTGGATATGGTAGTGGATTAGGTTCGTGCAGAGAATGGCAGCTGAGGCTAAGCTTCCTGCTTTCTGGGCATGGCTTGATTTTATTAAGCTTGGCTTGAGTCCAAGAAAAGTATAGCAGAATAGTGCCAATCCTCACAATCTCTGCCCAGGTTATCCTGTAGCCTATGTTGTCAGTTGTCTCCCAGCTAGCTAAAAGCTGGCTCCAGAAGTGCCTTTTTTTCTCCGTAGTGTGGTTCAGACCCTGGTTGTGTGAGGGCTATGAGTTTCAGGTTGGATGTTAGGAAGAAGTTCTATACAGAAAGAGTGATTGCTCATTGGAATGGGCTGCCCAAGGAGGTGGTGGAGTCACCATCATTGGAGGTGTTCAGGAGGAGACTTGATGGGGTGCTTGGTGCCATGGGTTAGTTGTTTGGATGGGTTGGACGCGATGATCTTGAAGGTCTCTTCCAACCTGGTTTGGTTTATTCTAAATAAAGGTTTATTCTAAAAATAAAGGTTTATTCTAGAGGGAACAAAGAAAGTTGTATAGCCCAAAGAATATGAAGTTAATAACTCCTAAAGCATGAGCCTTGACTGAGGCACTTCTGGTCAGAGCTGAGGTACCTCAGTCTCCCCCTGTAATTACTGGGGGAAGAGAGAGACACAGCCCCATGGGGAGAATCAGATCTTACATGTGTATGGAGGTATGGGATGACAGGCATCTGCTCCTAACCCAAACAACTGAAGGAGAACAAGTGAGATACCAAAAGGAACTGCAGCATTAATGTCCTCTGATATCATCAGAGTGGATTTGCCTGATTGTTTGAAGGGTCTTTGGTATCGTTAGGAGACATTTTTGCCCTGCAGGAGGGGTCAAGACTTGGCAGAGGCTGCCCAGGGAGGTGGTGGAGTGGCCATCCCTGGGTGTCCTTAAAGGTTGTTTCGATGTGATGCTTGGGGATATGGTTTAGTGGTGAACTTGGTGAAGCAGGGTTAATGGTTGGACCTGATGATCTCAAGGGTCTTTTCCATCCTGAATGATTCTAGGATTCTGCTGTCTTCAATTTAATCTCCTCAGTTTTGTTTCCTGTGACCCAGAGACTGCCTCCTTAATCTTGGTGGTAAAGCTCTTAATAGCTCTGCAGTCCCTGTTCTCCCTTTGTTACTGCCCAAATGATACGACTCATTTGCCCATCTTGTATTGTGGCATGCATTTATCTGCTAGCATTTAAATTTACTAAACAGCTTGCCAGGTGTGACCATCGCAGTGCATCCTCCTCATTAGCTTGTGGCTTGCCTTTATCACCTCTCTGAAAGAAAGGACCTTAACGTGCTGGCCTGGCACGGTCTGCATTTCTAGGCAGACTAATTGCCACTTAAGACAACATAAAGAACATAATGCACTGCTCAAGACTCCAGCAGTGCAAGCTCCCATGGACAAGCAAGGCCACCATTCTGTTTCTGTTTAACTGGCCTGTAAATTAGCAACCCAAAACTGGATCAATAGCAAACCTTTTGTTACAGGCAGAGAAACAACTTAGGGATATTTTAAACAACTGGAGTACTCAGCTCTTTCTCCTGACAGTCTGATGAAAATGCTAAAACCAAGAGATATGATAATGAGGTAGCAGCCAAACAATAAACTTGTGGGGTGGTGGGGTTAGGATTGTTTTCATTGCATTGTTTGAAACAGCAGTTGCATCTGGAGTGTGGCTGGGATACTGTGAGGCAAATTTGTTTCTATAACAACATGGTGTACAGATGGAATTGCCTTTCTTAGCTTCTTTCTTGAAGTGGAAAACTACCAGAGTTTATTTCAGATGCAAGGTATCATAGAATGGCTCAGGTTGGAAGAGAGCTTTGAGATCCTCTGTTCCAACCTCATTGGCCTCAACTTTTGGCCAATGTGATGCTCATCCACAACAAGGGCTGGTTGAACGAGCCAGGGAATTACAGATCTGTCAGCCTGACCTTAGTGCCAGGCAAGATTATGGAACAAGTAATCTTGAGTGCAATCACACAGCACTTACAGACTGGCCAAGGGGTCAGGCCCAGCCAGCATGGATTTGGGAAGGGCAGGTCCTGCCTCACCAACCTGATCTCCTTTTATGATCAGGTGACTGCCTGGTGGATGTGGGATAGGCTGTGGATGCAGTCTACCTGGACCTCAGCAAGGCCTTTGACACCATCCCCCACAGCAAACTCCTGGCCAAGCTGTCAGCCCCTGGCTTGGACAGCAGCACTCTGAGCTGGGTTAGGAACTGGCTGGAGGCTGAGCCCAGAGAGTGGTGGTGAATGGTGCCACATCCAGCTGGCAGCCAGGCACTAGTGGTGTCCCCCCGGGATCAGTGCTGGGCCCCATCCTGTTCAATATCTTTACTGATGATATGGACAAGGGGATTGCAGAAGACATCAAGCTGGGGGCAGGTGTTGATCTGTTAGAGGATAGGAGAGCTCTGCAGAGGGACCTTGCCAGGCTGGACAGATGGGCAGAGTCCAAGGGTATGAGATTGAACACATCCAAGTGCCAGTTTCTACACACTGGCCACAACAACTCCATGCAGTGCTACAGGCTGGAGTCAGAGTGGCTGGAGAGCAGCCAGGCAGAAAGGGACTTGGGGGTACTGGTTGAGAGTAGGCTGAACATGAGCCAGCAGTGTGCCTAGGTGGCCAAGAAGGCCAATGGCATCCTGTCCTGGATCAGGAAGAGTGTGGCCAGCAGGAGCAGGGAGGTCATTCTCTCCTTGTACTCAGCACTGGTTAAGCCAAACCTTGACTCCTGTGTCCAGTTTAGGAAAGATGTTGAGCTGCTGGAAGGTGTCCAGAGAAGGGCAGCAAAGCTGGGGAGGGGTCTGGAGCACAGCCCTGTGCGGAGAGGCTGAGGGAGCTGGGGTTGCTTAGGCTGGAGAAGAGGAGGCTCGAGGGAGACCTTATTGCTGTCTACAACTACCTGAAAGGTGGTTGTAGCCAGGAGAGGGTTGGTCTCTTCTGCCAGGCAGCCAGCACCAGAACAAGAGGACACAGTTTCAAGCTGTGCCAAGGGAAGTTTAGGCTAGATGGTAGGAAGAAATTCTTCGTAGAAAGAGTAATTTGCCATTGGAGTGTGCTGCCCAGGGAGGTGGTGGATTCAACATCCCTGGAGGTGTTTACAAAGAGCCTGGATGAGGCACTTGGTGCCATGGTTTAGTTGATTAGATGATGCTGGGTGATAGGTTGGAGTTGGTGATTTCAAAGGTCTCTCCCAACCTGGTTAATTCTGTTCTATTCTGTTCTAACCTCCTCACCATGGGCAGAGATGCCTCTGAGAGAGAGCTGTCTGCTCAAGGCCTCAGTCAGTGGACTTGGATGGAGTTTAAAGCTCTGTGTGTGTGTGCAATGTTGCTCTAGGCAGATAAAGCTGATTTTTTTTCTCCTAAACTTTTTTAAAGTTGCATGTCTGTGTGCTCACCTGCAAACCTGGACCCACCTGCATGTATTCCTTTGTGACCTGTGCTCGATTCTATGCTCCTGCTCTGGCAGAAGGGTTGGACTGGATGATCTTTGAAGGTCCCTTCCAACCCCTAACATCCTATAATGCTATCCTATGATGAACCTGCTGCTGGCTCTGCTGTTAATACCTTAGGAAGGAATCATGTTAAGGTAGTAAGAAACGTGGCCAGGAGATTGAGAGAGGTGATTCTACCACTTTGCTTTGGTAAGAGCTGCTCTGGAGCCCTTAACACAGCAAGGACATGGACCTGATGGAGCTGGTCCAGAGGAGGACCATGAAAATGATCAGGGGTCTATGAAGACAGGCTGAGGGAGCTGAGGTTGTTCAGACTGCAGAAGAGAAGGCTCCAGGGAGACCTAAGAGCAGTCTTCCAATACCTGGAAGGGGCTACAAGAAGGCTGCAGAGGGACTGTTTCCAAAGGCCTGCAGTGATAGGATGAGGGGCAATGGTTTGAAATGAGAGGAGATTTAGATTGGATTTTAGGAACAAGTTCTACACCATGAGGCTGCTGGAACACTGCAAGAGGTTGCATAGGGAGGTAGTTGAGGCTCCATCCCTGGAGATCTTCAAGATCAGGCTGGATAAGGCTCTGAGCAACCTGATCTAGTCCCTTCTGAGTGCAGGGGGGTTGGACTAGATGACCTTTGGAGATCCCTTCTAACCCAAACCATTCTATGGTTCTATGATTGTATGGTACCTGAATAAAGTCACTGCCTCTTTAACATTGAACATCACTGAAAAAAACATGTCATGGGAGTGAATGGAGCCACCTGCCTTCCCAGTGTCACAGAAAGAATGGTTTGGAGGCTGCCTGGGTGAATGTCTCTGAGTCATCTGAATTTATCGTTCACCACAGTGCCCATCACCTCCACATTCACCTCTGCCTCTGCGTGCCTGCTAGCACTTCCTCAATCTGTTACATGCAGGCCCCCCAGGGTTATTAAACCAGAGGCTGGATGAGTCCTATTTCACCATGTATGACTGGGACAAACCTGCTAGTAAGGTTTAAGAAGAGTCACAGGGTTGCTGATGTAGTGCTACCTTTGAAGCTGTCATCTCCTCTTGCACCCATAGTGGCACGTGGGTGTCTAACTTACATTGAAATGTACCAAAGAAAACCCAACAAAAACAAGCAAACAAAATCGAGGGAGGTTCTCCTCCCCCTTTCCTCTGCCCTGGTGAAACCTCATCTTGAGTTCTCTGTTCAGTTCTGGGCTCCCCAGTTTAAGAGGGACAGGGATCTGCAGGAGAGGGTCCAGTGGAGGGCTGCAAGGATGATTAGAGGACTGGAGCACTGCCTGGTGAGGAGAGGCTGAAGGACCTGGGGCTGGTTAGCCTGGGAAAGAGAAGACTGAGAGGGGATTTAATCAATGTTTATAAATATCTGAGGGCTGGGGGTCAAGAGGGAGGGGACAGGCTCTGCTCAGTTGTGCCCTGTGATAGGACAAGGGGCAATGGAAGTAAGCTGCAGCACAGGAGGTTCCAGCTCAACACAAGGGGGAACGGGAACTTCTTCGTTGTAAGGGTCACAGAGCACTGGAGCAGGCTGCCCAGAGAGGTTGTGGAGTCTCCTTCTCTGGTGGCTTTCCAGCCCTGTCTGGATGTGTTCCTGTGTGACCTGTGCTGGATTCTATGGTCTTGCTCTGGCAAGGGGGTTGGGACTCAATGGTCTGTGTGGGTCCCTTCCAACCCCTGACATCCTGTGATCCTGTGAATAAACCCGAAAAACAACCAACCAAAAAAAAACCCCAACCCCCCCAACAAACAAACAAAACAACAACAACTACAAACCAACCAACCAAAACAACCCAAACAAACCCCAAACCCACCCACCCAACCAAAATAATTTAGAGAAGCCTTTCCTGGCTCCTGAAAAGCTGTGCTTTGGTGACTAAGCTGGGCTCTGTTTTTCAGCTGGTTTTGCATGGTTATTCAATTTCACAGAAGATATTTTAGGTGGTGTCACTCAAATATATTGCTTTTCCAAACCAGAGACTACAATGCATTAACTTCCTGTCATTGCTCCTGTTACATTTTGATGAGTTGCTTCTGATTTTATCCAGGACCTGCCCAGTTTATTGCAACTGTCCAGAATGCTAAATTGGAATATCCTAATTGTGATTGCTACCTATGGAAATCTCTGATCCCTTTCAGGTCTCCTCCAGTCCCTCTTTTTAGGTTACAGTTAGAATGAGATAATCATAGAATTGTTAGGGTTGGAAGGGATCTCAAGGATCCTAGTTCCAACCTCCCTGCCATGGGCAGGGACACCTCACACTAAATCAGTTCTTGTGCCTTTATCTGTTGCGTCTTAGGCTGTGTAGTTTTCACTCCTTGTAAGTAATCTCTACAAGTGCAACCAGCTGTTGGAACTGGCTTGCAGCTTATCCCTTATTTCAGTGTAGAACAGGGAGTCTGAACCTCAAGCATGTTGATGAGGAATAGGGGAACATAACACAGCACAGAGGACCGCAGCAAGCAGTAGTCATTGCAGGACTCTCTGCTAGCATGAGGTTTCATATCATAGAAGGGACCGCCAAAGGTCATCCAGTCCAATCCCTTCTGCAGTCAGCAGGGACATCCTCAAGTAGATCAGGTTGCCCAGAGCCCTGTTGAGTCTCACCAGGTGGGGGTTGGTCTCTTCTTCCAGGCAACCTGCAACAGAACAAGAGGACACAGTCTCAAGCTGCCACAGGGGAGGTTTAGGCTGGAGGTTAGGAAGAAACTCTTCCCAGAAAGAGAGATTGGCCATTGCAATGTGCTGCCCAGGGAGGTGGTGGAGTCACCACCACTGGAGGTGTTTAAAAAGAGACTGGATGGGCTGCATGGTGCCATGGTTTAGTTGATTAGATGGTGTTGGGTGATGGGTTGGACTTGATGATCTCAAAGGGCTTTTCCAACTTGGTCTACCCTACCCTACCCTACCCCACCCTACCCCACCCCACCCCACCCCACCCCACCCCACCCCACCCCACCCCACCCCACCCCACCCCACCCCACCCCACCCCACCCCACCTCACCTCATCTCACCTCACCTCACCTCACCTCATCTCATCTCATCTCATCTCATCTCATCTCATCTCATCTCATCTCATCTCATCTCATCTCATCTCATCTCATCTCATCTCATCTCATCTCATCTCATCTCATCTCATCTCATCTCATCTCATCTCATCTCATCTCATCTCATCTCATCTCATCTCATCTCATCTCATCTCATCTCATCTCCAGGTATGGGGCCCCCACCACCTCCCTGGGCAACCAGCTCTGGTTTGCAGTGCTGGACCTTCTGCTGTCCAAATCAGCAACCTGACCAGGTAAGCTGGGTCCTTGCTTCTCCTTGGCAGGGAAGCTTGGGCAGGAGTGTTGTGTGAAGTAGGTGGCCAGAGAAGGAGGTGCTAATGTTCTCAAGGTCTAATGTTCTTGGGAGCTTTGCCCAAGACTCTGCTGGGCTGTGGCCAGGAAACGTCTCCAGGCTTTGTGAGAAGTAAGGACTCTTTAACAGCCTCCTTGGCCAAAAAAATTAGCCAGAACCATTTCTGTGGAGGAGCAGGTATCTGTTTGGTCTGTTCCTCTTTATTGTCTATCACCTTCCTTGTGGTAATGCATGTACGTTTGTCTAAGTGTTGAGGGAAAGAGGTGTGCAAGAGCTGGGAGCTCTGCTCTGTGCTGTTGGTAGGCTGAGATCCATTCTCCTGTCTGAGGTACCATTGGTATTATCTGCTCCATGAGAAAAAACCATGTATTTATTTTCTGTAGGAGAATTCAATCTTAGCTTGGCTTACTTAGGCAACATCTGTTCAGGTTGAAGAGGAGGCTGAGAGGAGACCTCATTGCCCTCTACAGCTGCCTGAAGGAAGGTTGGAGTGAGGAGGGGGCAGCCTCTTCTCCTTAGAGGCCAGCAACAGGACCAGAGGAAATGGTTCCAAGCTGCACCAGGGGAGGTTCAGGCTGGATATTAGGAAATATTTCTTCACTGGAAGGTTTGTCAAACATTGGAATGTTCTGGCCAGGGCAATGCTGGAGTCACCATCCCTGGAGGTGTTCAAGCAGTGTGTGGAACTGGGGCTTAGGGACATGGTTTAGTGTTGACCCTTCAGTGCTGGGTCAAGGCTTGGACTGACGAGCTTGGAGGTCTCTTTCAACCAGATGTTTTGTGTGATTCTGTGATCTCCAGAGAGAGAGAATCATACTGCATCACAGAGAAGGCTCTTTGCGGGAAGGACATAGTGTGCATGCCCTTGGGAGGAAATGATCTTCTAATCTCTGTGTCTTCCTGTTGTGATGAAGTGCTTAGAGCAGTACCTCTGCTGAGCTGCATGCAGGGCTCAATACAACTCGTGCCTTTTCCCTTCCACCAGGGGAAGGGTAGTTGGAGGGTTTGTTTGCCACAGATGGGCTGTACATCCTCTCTTTGGAGTGCTAATTCTAGCTGAATGGTGAGATAGGACTGCATGTGGTTGGAACAGTACAGCTTTGCACACTGAACAGATCCAGCTTGTTCTTCCCAGATTGCTACAGCTTCTTTTCTCAAAGGTCTCCTTATTGGAGAGATTCCATTGTGTATTTTAAGCCTCTGATATCTTGCTGTCAATTAAATGAAAACAAAATTGCTGTTGCTTTGTGATTTAAGGGGGAACCTCTCAATAAAAACGTGTTTACCAAAGATTACACATGGGGAAGGGTTCTAAAAATGATTCCAGCACACTGCAATTAGCTAAAGGTGTGAAATGAAGTCATCTGTGTTCACTGCTTCACGAGCAAGACCTTACATTCAATGACTATCAAGGTTGCTAGGCTGCTTTTCCATCTATATGGCAAATAAAATTAGAAGCCTTATCTCTAAGCAAAGTTGTTTATGTTTCCTTTGCTTTAGATCATCCTTTCAGCTAGGCAAGATGTGGTGTGAGTGGCTTAAACAAAACACATAGCTCTTTCTACTAGCAGTGAAAGACTGATGCCTTGTGCTGAGCTTTTTAGCAATGGCATGATAGGAAAGAGCAGGAAATAGTCCACAAATGACTGTGGATTTCTGAGAAGTACCTTTGCTCTTGGCTCAGGAAAAAAAATGTTATTGTGTTTTATGCAGTCAAATGATGAAGAAATAGGTCTGGTTTATGTTGGAAAATGCATTCACATCAGGACATGTGAGTCTATAATTATAAAAGTAAGCCTTCTGTGGTTCATGAAGCTGAAGGAGTCGTGGGTGGGATAGTTTTGTGCAGAAATAGAAGTGCTGGAGCACATGGAGATTTCTGCATGTGAATCTTGGGTTCACGTCAGAAGAGCTGCTTAACTTTTCGGAGCACGTGTCTGTGTCATGTTCTGGTTATTCCTCTGCTGCTGCACAGCACTTGGAGATGGCTGAGGTGATTCACTGGCAGGAAAGAAACTAAACAGCAAACCCAGATATGGGACTTTAAGTATTTATAATAATAATAATGGAGGTAGTCATAGAATCATAGAATCACTAAGGCTGGTAAAGACCTCTCAGATCATCAACTCCAACCCTAAGCCAACTACTATCACCACTAAGCCATAACCTGAAGCACCACAGCTACAGCTTCTTGAACACCTCTAGGGATGGAGATTCCACCACCTCCCTGGGCAGCCTGTTCCAACCTCTCACCACTCTCTCACTAAAGAAGTTTTTCCTCGTGTCCAACCTAACCCTCCCCTGGCACAACTCAACACATGTCCTCTCATCCTATCTCTGGTTACTTGGGAGAAGAGACCAACCCCAGCCTCATCCCAACCTCCTGTAGTGAGTTGTAGAGAGCAATAAACTCTCCCCTCAGCCTTCTCTTCTCCAGACTAAACACCTCTAGCTCCCTCAGCTGCTCCTCATTTGATGCCCTTCAAACCCCTCCCCAGTCTCATTGCTCTTCTCTGGACACTCTCCAGCCCCTCAAGGTCTTTCCTATGCTGTGGTGCCCAGAACTGAATCCAGTGCTCAAGCTGTGGCCTCACCAGGGACACCATCACTGCCCTGCTCATGTTTGCCACACTGATTTTGATCCAGGACAGGATAATCATAGAATCATAGAATCAACCAGGTTGGAAAAGATCTCAGAGATCAAGTCCAACCTGTCACCCAACACCTCATGACAACTAAGCCATGGCTCCAAGTGCCACATCCAGTCCTTTCTTGCACACTTGCAGGGGCAGTGACTCCACCACCTCCCTGGACAGCACATTCCAATGGCCAATCTCTCTGTCTGTGAAGAATTTCTTCCTACCATCCAGCCTAAACCTCCCCTGGCACAGCTTGAGACTGTGTCCTCTTGTTCTGTTGCAGGTTGCCTGGGAGAAGAGACCAACCCCCACCTGGCTACAACCTCCCTTCAGGGAGTTGTAGAGAGCAAGGTCTCCCCTGAGCCTCCTCTTTTCCAGGCTAAGCAACCCCAGCTCCCTCAGCCTCTCCTCACAGGGCTGTGCTCCAGATCCCTCCCCAGCCTTGTTGCCCTTCTCTGGACACGTTCAAGTATCTCAATGTCCTTCTTAAATTGAGAAGCCCAGAACTGGGCACAGGACTCAAGGTGTGGCCTAACCAGTGCTGAATGATCAGGGGAAATGATGATTTCCGAATCTGTTTCATTGTGCTGCTCCAAAAGTGGTTGCTTTGGGTTTGGTTTTTTCAAATGCTTCTGTCTCCAAGTACTTCATCTGATGAAGACTCTTAACTTGTAGAAAGCGTAGATGGCTTTTGTACCCTACAAATGCTTTTGAGAGGAGTGAGCCATTTGAGAGTCATGTACTAAGTGGCAGTAAATGGGAGAATCTGTACTTTGTGTAGGCTTTCTGACATAGCATGACTCTTGGTTCATGCCAAGTGCTGTGGTGGCATGGAAAAGTAGATATGAGTCAACAGTGACTTCCTGGCACTCCTGCAGATCCTCAGACAAATCTCATCTTCATGTGGCACACAATGCTGGCAACAGAATGAGAAGACAGTCTCAAGCTGTGTAGGGGGAAGTTTAGGCTTGGTCTTAGAAAGAAGTTCTTCCCAGAAAGAGAGATTGGCCATTGGAATGTGCTGCCCAGGGAGGTGGTGGAGTCACCATCACTGGAGGTGTTTAAGAAGAGCCTGGATGAGGCATTTAGTGCTATGGTCTGGTTGATTAGAGGGTGCTGGGTGATAGGTTGGACTACTTGAAGTCTCTTCCAACCTGGCTGATTTTGTGATTCTGTGATTGTGTGGTGAGTGCTTACTGCAGCAGAGAGCTATGTACAGTTGAACTAAGTGTAACTGTAGGCCACTCAAGGCTCTCTGATAGCAAGAATGTCATTCAAGGTGTGGCTTCAAGAGAAATCCCTGCAGAGAGCCAGAAAGATATGGAGGGTAGTAGAATACCATGAGGGTAGTGGAATACTGCAACAGGTTGCCCAGGGAGGTGGTTAGGGAGTCATCCCTGGAGATATTCAAGGTGCAGCTCAACAGGGCTCTGGGCAACCTGATCTAATTGAGGATGTCCCTGCTGACTGCAGAGGGGATTGACTGGATGACCTGTGGAGGTCCCTTCCAACCCAGACCATTCTGTGATTCTGTTTATTGGCTAAGATGTGCACACAGAATATTCCCTGTGATACACAACTTCGCAAAGATAATGCAGCAGTGTGAACTGTGCAAAGTATAGAACTGTGGGCACAAGGTCTTTACAGTCAGGGAAAATCCTCTCAGCAAGGCCCCTGCTTGCCACACTGTTAGCCAAAGACGTGAGAAAGAGCCTCTAAATCCATACAGAGATGGGGAAAAG
The DNA here is from genome assembly GCF_026170545.1 of Melanerpes formicivorus. NCBI lineage: Eukaryota > Metazoa > Chordata > Aves > Piciformes > Picidae > Melanerpes > Melanerpes formicivorus. Next base: position 19,291,347 of record NW_027142363.1, read on the forward strand.
AAAGGCTTTGGATGCTCCCAAATGCAAGATGTGCATGTCACATCTGGGAAAGAACAACCCCGTGGGCCAGGATAGGTTGGGCACTGACCTGCTGCAGAGCAGCATAGGGAAAAAGGACCTGGGGTCCTGGTGGACAGAAGGATGACCTTGAGCCAGCAATGTGCTCTTGTGATCAAGAAGGCCAAGGCCTTCCTGGCGTGGGTTAGAAGGGTTGTGGTTAGTAGGTCAAGAGAGGTTCTCCTACCCCTCTGCTGTGCCCTGGTGAGGACACAGCTGGAATCCTCTCTCCAGCAGGTCCCTGTCTCTCTTGAACTTTACTTATTCTTGAGTGGAGGGGCCCTATAAAAAGCCCATCACAGGAAGAGATCATTGAATTGGATGTTTCATTTGACAAGGCTAAATGATTAGGGAATCCATAATTTTACTGGAGGTGTAATTACATTTTATGTTCAATCTATAATCCACTATAATTTTTTTGCAGAATAAGGACATTGTGATGAATGAAAAATGAGTGTTCACATGGAAAGGCAGCGTGGTCTTCCTCTGTTCCAGGTTCAAACTGATCATAAGTCCTATTGGTCTGATTGCCCAGTTATAGAGCACAAATATCACAGCACTGATTGCTTCAGAAATGAGATTTTGCTTTCAGGCTGTGATCTGACTGGTTTGGGTTTAGTTGAAGTACCCAGGCTTTGACCTGAAGTTGCCTGCAGAATAATTCATCTCTCTGGTTGCTGCCCATGTGTGTGGTTAAGATACCTGATCTCATGCTGTTAGTCAGCACTGGTTAGGCCACACCTTGAGTGCTGTGTCTAGTTCTGAGCTCCTCAATTTAAGAAAGATATTGAGGTGCTGGAACATGTCCAGAGAAGGGCAACAAAGCTGGGGAGGGGTCTGGAGCACAGCCCTGTGAGGAGAGGCTGAGGGAGCTGGGGGTGTTTAGCCTGGAGGATAGGAGGCTCAGGGGAGACCTTATTGCTGTCTACAACTCATTTTAGTTCACCCTCTAGGTTGTCAAGAATTCTTACCTACCATGCACACACACAAGGATTTGCTGTTACCACATTCCACATCCTAAATGATTTTAACTTTTAGTTTTCAAATCCAGTAGAATTCTTTTACCAAAATTAGCTGTGAAGTGCATCAGCAAAATTGTGTCTAAAAGCCCCAGTCTTGGAGGTTTTTAAAGGCAGGAGAGGAGAGATTTAGATTAGAAAGCTGGGGAGGGACTTTTGAGGGTGTGAGGGAGTGATAGGACTGGGGGGAATGGAGCAAAACTAGAAATGGGTAGATTGAGATTGGATGATGGGAAGAAGTTGTTCCCCATGAGGGTGGTGAGACACTGGCAGAGGTTGCCCAGGGAGGTGGTGGCAGCCTGGAGAATTTTATGGCCAGGCTGGATGTGGCTGTGAGCAACCTGCTGTAGTGTGAGGTGTCCCTGCCCATGGCAGGGGAGGTTGGAACTGGCTGATCCATGAGGTCCCTTCCAACCCTGACAATTCTGTGATTCTGTGATAAAATGTAGGTTAATTTTTCAGGCTCTCTCTGTGTTTTATTAGTGCTTGGAAAAAAAAAAAAAGAAAAATATTTCTATATGGAAATGGATTTGTATATGGAAATAGTCTGAGTCATTTAGCAAGGACTGAGCTGTTATTTATGTATTACCATTTCCTGAAAAGCACCATTTCTGTAGAACATCAGTAAGCAAATATGGGGATTAAAAAAGAAAGACAGAAAGAAAGAAACTGGGACAGAAACAACTAAATGCATTTTGCTGTGCAGAAAGATTCCACAGCAAAGGTAAGAACACAGGCAGTACAAATTGCTTGCCTGTGTGAGTTGGCAGAAAATGTTATTCAAATAAAGAAGTGACATCTTAACGTGACAGAAGCCAAGTAGGCAGCACAGCATTTGTCACCTCCTGTTCACTAGCTTTTTCTTTGTTAAAATTAGTGAGGTTTATCTTATCTGACACCCACTCAGGGTCTTGTTGGCATGGAGGGAGATTAAAAAAAAGTGAAGAAGAATAAATGTAACCATGTAGAAGAACAGCAGGAGTTTTTGCAACCAACAGAGAATCATAGAATGGGTTGGGTTGGAAGGAATCTCCAAAGTGAGTCTTGTCCAACCCCCCTGCAGTCAGCAGGGACATCATCCATTAGATCAGGTAGCTCACAGCCTTGTCCTGCCTGACCTTGAATATCTCCAGGGATGGGGCCTCAGCTACCTCCCTGGGCAACCTGTTGCAGTGTTCCAGCACCCTCATGGTGCAGAACTTGATCCTAACATCCAATCTAAATCTGCTCTGCTCTCATTTCAAACCATTGCCCCTCATCCTATCCCTGCAGGCCTTTGCAAACACTCCCTCTGCAGCCTTCTTGTAGCCCCTTCAGGTACTGGAAGGCTGCTCTTAGGTCTTCCCAGAGCCATGAAGGGACAAAATCATCCCTGATGCTATCAGGAATAGTGTCGCCAGCAGGTGCAGGGAAGTCATTGTGCCCTGTACTCAGCACTGGTTAGGCCACACCTTGAGTCCTGTGTCCAGTTCTGGGCCCCTCAGTTTAAGAAAGATGTTGAGCTGCTGGAAGGTGTCCAGAGAAGGGCAACAAAGCTGGGGAGGGGTCTGGAGCACAGCCCTGTGAGGAGAGGCTGAGGGAGCTGGGATTGCTTAGCCTGGAGAAGAGGAGGCTCAGGGGAGACATTCTTGCTGTCTTCAACTCCCTGAAGGGAGGTTGTAGCCAGGTGAGGGTTGGTCTCTTCTCCCAGGCAAGCAGCACCAGAACAAGAGGACAGAGTCTCAAGCTGTGCCAGGGGAGGTTTAGGCTGGAAGTGAGGAGAAAGTTCTTCCCAGCAAGAGAGATTGGCCATTGGTATGTGCTGCCCAGGGAGGTGGTGGAGTCACCATCCCTGGAGGTGTTTAAAAAGACCCTGGCTGAGGCACTTGGTGCCATGTTTTAGTTGATTAGATGGTTCTGGGTGATAGTTGGACTTCATGATCTCAAAGGTCTTTTCCAACCTGGTTAATTCTGTATTCTGTCTTCTATGAAAGAGAACTGTACAAGAGTGGATGCAGGCTCTAACAAGTTCTGCTTCCTGGGGTTATTTCTGTTTGGTTGGGGTTTTTTTGTTTGTTTGTTCAGTACTCATAAATTCTATTTCTATCTAGGTAAAGCTATATATTGAGTTATTTTGTACAAACAAGGACTGGACTGAGGTCTTGATTTTGACTCAGGCTGAGAGAGTTGGGGCTGTTCAGACTGGAGTAAAGAAGCTTCCAGGGAGACCTTAGAGAAGCCTTCCAGTACCTGAGGGGGTCTACAAGGAAACCAGGAAGGGATTTTTGAAGGGTTTGTAGTGATAGTATGAGAGGACTGAAGCTTGAGGAGGGCAGATTTAGACTGGAGACTAGGAAGAAATTATTTGAGTGAGGCTGGTGAGACACTGGGACAGGTTGCCCAGGGAGGTTGTGGATTCCCCCTCCCTGGAGGTATTCAAGACCAGGCTGGATGAGGCCTCGAGCAACTTGTGCTAGTGGAAGGCGTCCTTGCCCATGGCAGGGTATTTGGAACTAGATGATCTTTCAGGTCTCTTCCAACCTCAACCATTCCATGAATCTGTGAACCGAACCATTCTATGAATGTATGAACTGTGCAGATCTGAAGTCATTCTGCCAGAGTCAATGAAATAATTCTGGGTTCATATTTGTAAGCCTCTAATCAGAACATGTCAGTGAGCAAGAAAAGGTGGCACATGGAAATCAATGGTTGCTGCTGCTGCAGTTCTCTCACACTAAGCATTTTGACATCTTGCTTTTGACATGGGTGACCACTGTATCTAGTTTTTAATTTTTGATGTGATCTCTGATGAGTCACTTTCCAGTGCCCACTCAGGAAAGTAAACAGTGCAACACCTTGGTGCACATTTTACTGTGAGAAAGGCAACGCAGCTCCAGTGACAGACTTTGTGCTGAGTAGTGGACTGCATGAATTCACTCTGCACTGGGCACAGTGAGAGTTTTGCAATGGCTGATGACTGTTCAGCTGTCCAGTCCCATTATCTTTTGCTCATTAGCTCACCTTCTACTTATTAAATGATCCAGCAGTTCATCTGTATTTTTTGTAGTAGCACTTTGCAGCCTTGAATGTAAACCTTATGAAGGTGTGGTCAAACACATGTGCCTCTTTGTTAGCTATTAAACTATCTTAAGACATTAAACACCAAATGATGTGGCTACTGCAAGGTCACAGAATATGTGGGACCCTTCTCACAAAGTTTAAGGTGTCTCAGTGGGGCTTTTTAGTCTGGAGAGGAGAGGACTGAGAGGGGATTTGATGAATGTTTATAAATATCTGAGGACTGGGGGTCAAGAGGGAGGGGACAGGCTCTGCTCAGTTGAACCCTGGGATAGGACAAGGGGTAATGGATATAAACTCCAGCACAGGAGGTTCCACCTCTACATGAGGAAGAACTTCACTGTGAGGGTCACAAGCACTGGAGCAGGCTGCCCAGAGAAGTTGTGGAACCTCCTTCTGTGGAGCCTTTCCAGCCCTGTCTGGATGCGTTCCTGTGTGACCTGTGCTGGATTTTATGCTCCTGCTCTGGCAGGGAGGTTGGACTTGATGATATCCAGAGGTCCATTCCCACCCCTAAAGCTTGTGAGTGTCCAGTGAGATCTGCTGTGTAGTGCTGTTCACTGGCTCTCCCAAGAAGTGATCTGAGCGCTTTATGTATAGACCTGTGACATGCAGCACTGCAGCATTCCTGCGTGTTGCTGCTCCTGCAGCTGCTGCCCTTCATTCATGTTTTCATGATCAGGGTGTTGGCAGCAAAAAAACCCCACCAACAAATCTGAAACAACCAACTAACTGAAAAAAAGAGAAGAAGAAAGGCAAAAGCATTTTCAACTGCAAGTTATTAACTGACACTTCTCATTTAAGCAGCCCCACTTACAATGAAACATTTAGACACTAAGTCAGGGTAATGAAAAAGCATTTCCAGAAGTGTGATGGAACTTCTGCCTAGTTGTCACTTGTCCTTCCCTGCAGCTGAGGAGGATAAAGTTTCACAGAAAGTATGAGCAAGTTGACAGCCTGAGTCCCTGCAGCCTTGGTGTGCTTTGTGTGGATAGTATTTAAATCAGCAATGACCTTTTCCTCTCACTGCTTGCCAAATTGCCTACTTTTTGATAACAAGGAGATAGGTGAACACCTGGTTTGGCACCTTGCAACCTCTGATGAGTCCTCTGAAGAGTTCTTGAATGAACAGTTGCTGACAGATTGGGGGGAAAAATAGCTAGGAGGGGTTTGGTTTGTTTGTGCAAGTGGAAGGTGTGGCCCCCCATGTGTGCTGGTGTGAAATGGTGAAGCAGGCAGCTGAAGGGAGAGGAGGAAGTAAAAATGGAATCACAGGGTGTAGTTGGTATGCACATATATATATATATGTATATATAAATTCTGTTTCTATTCTTTTCACTTGGCTCTGCATAAATTTGCATGACATGCCTCAAGTTCCCTGTCTGCTCCGTGGCATGCTAGTCAAATTCTTTCCTACAGAAGAAATGGGAACACAGATCCTTTGGTATGTTAAACAGCAACCCCCTCATCCCACCAAGCAATGAAAAAGCAGTGCAGGGACTTGTTGTTTGCTTATGCTAGCTGGCAAGATTGTTAATTCTTCTTCAAGAGGCTTCAACCTCCATCTTGGGCTTAAATAGGAACTGGTAGCAGTAACTGAAATTGCATGAATGACAACAGCTGGGTGGATGGGACAAGGGTTGATGTGGACAGCTGCAGTTGAGATGAATGGGAGTAGCTGTGGGCAAGGACAGATTTTTGTATCATGTTCTCCAAACAGTGTTTATAGGAAGGAGGCTAAAGCCCCTTCAACCAGTCTAGTAAATTTACACCCAGAAAAGGCAGTCAGTGTTAGCTCAGAGCAGGTTCATGTCCTCCAGCAGCTTAAACCCCTGTTAGGCTTTGGTGTCTGGGTTTCCTTGATCCTCTCTTTCTCACGACAAGCCCCAGTCATGCAAGGTGTTTACATGACTGCTGCAAAAGACCAGCAGCAATTCCCTTTCCATAGAGTAGTCATTTGGTGACAAAACTAATCAAGCAGTTTGCCGTGGTCCTGCTGCCAGGGGATATTCCTATGAGAAAAGGAATCTGGTCATACCAACTTCTGCTTGGAATCACAGAATCACAGAGTGGTCTGGGTTGCAAGGGACCTCCAAATGTCATCCAGTCCAACCCCCTCTGCAGTCAGCAGGGGCATCGTCCACTAGAGCAGATGGCCAGAGCTTTGTTGAGCCTCACCTTCAATATCTCTAGGGATGGAGCCCTCCCTGGGCAACCTGTTCCAGTGTTTCACCACCCTCATAGTAAGGAACTTGTACCTAACATCCAATCTAAATCTGCTCTTCTCTACTTTGAAGCCGTTGCCCCTTGCCCTGTCACTACAGGCCTTTGTAATACATTGGGATAAGGTCTTAGTGTAAATCAGCCCTACACTAGGGGCATGAGTTTGGATGATTGTGCCCAACAATGAAAAGAAAGGTTGATTTCTTTAGAAACTAGAGGCACCTAATTCCCCCAGACTTAAAAGCCAAAAGCATTGCAATAGCTGTTTATTTTTGTAAGTAGAGGTGCTTCTTTTATTCCTGGGATAATTTAAAGCACATCAGTTTTGGGCAGTGTAGGCACTTGGAGAATAAATGCAGCACTATTGAATGCTTTCAGAGTATTCTTGGCTTTTTCTTTCAGCTTCCAGTGTTTTGTTTAAAAAAACCCAAGAAGCACATTGCTGTGATGAAGCTCGGAGTGTGAAGCCTGGTTCTTTCATGCATTAAAGACTGACCAGACTTGTTTTACATAGAATCATAGAATCAACCAGGTTGGAAAAGAACTCAGAGATCATCAGGTCCAACCTATCACCCAATACCTAACACCTCCTGACATCTAAACCATGGCTCCAAGTGCCACATCCAAGCCTTTCTTGAACACCTCCAGGGATGGTGACTCCACCACCTCCCTGGGCAGCACATTCCAATGGCCAATCTCTCTGGGAAGAATTTCTTCCTACCATCCAGCCTAAACTTCCCCTGGCACAGCTTGAGACTGTGTCCTCTTGTTCTGTTGCTGGTTGCCTGGGAGAAGAGACCAACCCCCACCTGGCTACAACCTCCCTTCAGGGAGTTGTAGAGAGCGAGAAGGTCTCCCCTGAGCCTCCTCTTCTCCAGGTTAAACAACCCCAGCTCCCTCAGCCTATCTTCATAGGGCTTGTGCTCTCACACTGACCCTTTCTAGTGTACATTTTAAGGTCTAATCAGTGACTGTCCCACAGCACAGTGTGTACCTGACAGTAGTGAGCCACTGAAGTTCAGCTAAGAAGTTAGGAAGAGGTCATCTGTAACTGATTGATATTGACAGTGGGAAATGTTAATGCCAAGCAAGTTAAATGTGTTCATTTCAACCATGACTTCATGCTGAAAAACACTTTCATTTCCATGTAAATGTGAGAGGAAGGAGAGATGTAACAGTGAGAAGGTAAATGTTTCAAGATGTCTGGTGTAATAATTCTGTGCTGTCTTTTGGGTCAGGAAAGAATAGAATCATAGAATGGTTTGCATTGGAAGGGACCTCCAAATATCATCTAGTCCAATCCCACTGCAGTGTGAAGATGTGTTTCATAATATCCAGCCTGAAGATCCCCTGGTGCAGCTTGAAACCATTTTCTTGAGTCCTGTGGCTTGCCACCAAGTAGAGGAGGCTGCCCCCTCCTCACTCCAACCTCCTTTCAGGTAATTGTAGAGAATCAAAGAATTGTCAGGGTTGGAAGGGACCTCACGGATCATCCCGTTCCAACCTCCCCTGCCATAGCCAGGGACACCTCACACTATAGCAGGTTGCTCACAGCCACATCCAGCCTGGCTTCAAAAACCTCCAGGGGTGAGGCCTCCACAACCTCCCTGGGCAACCTGTTCCAGTCTCTCACCACCCTCATGGGGAAGAACTTCTTCTTAACATCTAATCTAAATCTCCTCCTCTAGCTTGGATCCATTCCCCCCAGTCCTATCACTCCCTGACACCCTCAAAAGTCCCTCCCCAGCTTTCTTGTAGTCCCCTTCAGATACTGAAAGGCCACAATTAGGTTTCCTTGGAGCCTTCTCTTCTTCAGACTGAACAACCCCAACTCTCTCAATCTGTCTCCATAGCAGAGCAGCTCCAGCCCTCTGCTCATCCTCATGGCCCTTCTCTGGACACCTTCCAGCACCTCCAGATCCTTCCTGTAATAGAGGCTCCAGAGTTGGACACAGTACTCCAGATGGGGGTCTCACCAGAGTGGAGTAGAGGGGAGAATCATCTGCCTTGACCTGCTGGCCACACTTCTCTTAATGCAGCCCAGGATACAGCTGGCTTTCTGGGCTGTTGAACAATAAGATCTTTTCTCCAGACTGAAAAACTCCAACTCCCTGAGACGCTCCTTGTAGGACATGTGCTCAGGTCCCTTTCCATCTAAAAATACGTCTAAAATTTTCTTGAATGACAGGCTCACAGGATGTTAGGGATTGGAAGGGACTTCCAGAGGTCATCAAGTCCAACCTCTCTTCCAGATCAGGACCACAGAATCTAGCACAGGTCACAGAGGAATGCAAACTTTCCTGTACCCCGTACCCAGACACAATGAGTTCTGCAGCTGAACTGCATAGCATTCAAAAAACAACCTCCTTTTTCTAAGACCTGCCCTCTGGACATTTTATTTGATCCTCTTACTTTTTAAATTGTGATTTTCTAGGCCTCTATCACATCCTCTTATGAATTTGTTCTTCCAGGCTGAAGACTTCTGGTCTAGATAGAGTTGTGCTGTCTGGATGCTGTTTGTGCCTTTGAGAGCTGCTGTTGTTCCCTGCATCCTTCTCTGTCTCAGGTTCTAGTGTATCTTCCTGGGAGCTGCAGATAGTTGTGATGAGTGATTGGTGCTTGATCACAAATTTCTCATTCATACATGAAGTGGTTCCTCTCCATTCTAATCAGAGATTTTTCCCTCTCTCTCTTTGTGGCTGTCATGCATTTTGCATGAGGAAGTTTGCATTTTTATCTTCCCAGCCATTTATAACTGAATGGATTTTCTCTTTGGTTTATTTGTACCTATAATAGCTCTTGGCAAATTACCACAGAATTTTGAGAAAGGAAATCTTCTCCCTTTTCTGGTTCTCTTTTTCAGGCTCTTTGTGTGTCTGAATCCACCAGTGCTGAGCCAGAGCTTAGCATTACTTTCAGAGTGTGAGAGCCACCATCAACAATTTTGAGCTACAATTAAGAATGGGCCATTGAGACCTTTAAAAAGAAACAAATATTAAATGGGAGATAGAAGTAGTATGAAATTGCATGGCTTCATTGAGCAGACAGGGAAGCTTATTGCTGAAAAGGAAAACCAAACCCAAATGGATGTGCATTAGCAAACAGGTGAGTGCCCATGAGATAAAGAATGAAGAACTGTAGATGTTTCATGGCAAAGTGGATTTTCTTTGTAAGGAGTGGTAGTGAGGTCTTAGTGTGCAGATTGAGAGAAGTGATTCTGCCACTTTGCTCTGGTGAGACCTCACCTGGATTACTGCATCCAGCTCTGGAGCCCTCAACACAGGAAGGACTTGGACCTGATGGAGCAGGTCCAGAGGAGGCACAGGAAAATGATCAGGGGGCTGGAACACCTCTGCTACAAGGACAGGCTGAGGAAGATGGGGCTGTGCAGCCTGGAGAAGAGAAGGTTCTTGGGAGACCTAAGAGCAGTCTTCCAGTACCTGAAGTGAGCTAGGAGAAGGACGCAGAGACTGTTTGCAAAGGCCTTCAGTGATAGGACAAGGAGCAATGGCTTGAAATGAGAGCAGAGCAGATTTAGATTGGATGTTAGGAACAAATTCTGCTGGAACACTGCAACAGGTTGCCCAGGGAGGTGGTTGGGGCCCCCATCCCTGGAGATATTCAAGGTCAGGCTTGACAAGGCTCTGAGCAACCTGATCTAGTTGAGCATGTCCCTGATGACTGCGGGGTGGTTGGACTAGATGACCTTTGGAGGTCCTTTCCAACCCAAACCATTCTATGATTCTATGATTCTATGAATAGTGAGCTAGCCACAATATCTCACTTTGTTTCTGTTTTGTGGTTTGCAATAGTTGTTACAGAAAAATCCTAATTCAGGCTGAACCAGAGATAAGTGAAATCAGACAGGGAATTCATTAGCATTTTGCATTCCTATCTCACCACTGGATTAAAAGGACTTTCCTGTTCCTTTAAGAAGAGAATGTGTTGTCATCCATAGGACAGCCCTAGAATCCCAGTTGGACTTGGTACCATAAGGCCAAAGCCATAACAATCTTTATCCCTTCCACTTCCCTCCATCTCCACTTCAGAATAGTGTAATGACTCACATGTTAGCTGTGCAATCTGACTTACGTTCTAATCCTTTTCTTTCCTCCACTGTTCTCTGTAACTGCTAGGTTTGAATGTGCCTCAAAGTTTCTTTCTCTTACACGCTTGCAACAACAGGGTTAAAGTGTTATAGATCACAGGATGTCAGGGGTTGGAAGGGACCCAAAGAGATCGTCAAGCCCAACCCCCTGCCAGTGCAGGACCATACAATCTAGTTCAGGTCACAGAGGAACACATCCAGATGGGCCTTGAAAGTCTCCAGAGAAGGAGAATCCATAACCTCTCTGAGCAGCCTGTTCCAGTGCTCTGAGACCCTCTCAGTGAAGAAGTTCCCCCTTGTGTTGAGGTGGAACCTCCTGTGCTGCAGCTTACATCCATTGCCCCTTGTCCTATCACAGGGAGCAAGTGAGCAGAGCCTGTCCCCCCTCTCCTGACCCCCAGTCCTCAGATATTTATGAACATTTATTAAATCCTATCTCAGTCTTCTCTGCTCCAGACTGAAAGCCCCAGGTCCCTCAGTCTCTCCTCACCAGGCAGTGCTCCAGTCCCCTAATCACATCATTGTAGCCGTCCACTGGACCCTCTCCTGCAGATCCCTGTCCCTTTGAAACTGGGGAGCCCAAAACTGAACACAGTACTCAGGATGTCTCATCAGGGTAGAGTAGAGGGGGAGGACAACCTCCCTGGATCTGCTGGTCACACTCCTCTCAATCCACCCCAGGACCCCATTGGCCTTCTTGGCCACTGGGGCACACTGCTGTCCCATGCAGAACTTGTTGTCCACTAGGACTCCCAGGTCCCTCTCTACAGGGCTGCTCTCCAGCAGATCACCTCCCAGCCTGTACTGCTGCAGTTTATTATTCCTCCCCACTTGCAGGACTCTGCACTTGTTGAACCTCATTTGGTTCCTCTGTGCCCAGCTCTCAGTCTGTCCAAATCTTGTTGGATGGCCACACAGCCTTCAACTGTATCAGCCAAGCCTCCCAGTTTGGTGTCATCAGCAAACTTTCTGAGCAGATATATGTGTGTGCACCTCTCTTTCTCTCTCTCTATATATATATATGTTTATAGCTTTTCTTTTTGCTTGAGAGCTTAAATAGTAGCAAATATTTTGTTCTACTTCTTCTGTCAGCACACAGCTGTTGTTTTTGCTTTGCAGTCCAGTCTGGTTTGCACTGGCGTGCAGGGGCGACCTGAGGGAATGGGAGGATCCCAGGAGAGCCCTGGGAAATGAGGCTCAGTTTGACATTGTTGACAGAGGAATAGGAAGGGTGAGGATGGAGACTGCTGTTTCTGAATAATGATGTTCTTGCATGGCACTAGTTGCCACTTAGTGTTTACTAGTTAAACCTTGGTGACAGAAGCAGAAGCCAGTCTGATTTCAGTGTTTGCCAGGTAAACCTTGGTGGCAGAAGCAGAAGCCAGTCTGATTTCAGTATTTGCCAGGTAAACCTTGGTGGCAGAAGCAGAATCAGTCTGATTTTAGTGTTTGCTAGGTAAACCTTGGTGGCAGAAGCAGGAGCCAGCCTGATTTTAGTGTTTGCCAGGTAAACCTTGGTGGCAGAAGCAGGAGCCAGCCTGATTTTAGTGTTTGCCAGGTAAACCTTGGTGGCAGAAGCAGGAGCCAGTCTGATTTGTTGGAGCTCTGCTGAAGGCAGTGTAGGACCTATGATTATCCTTTTTCACCAACCTGTTACCCTACATGAAGGCTCAAGCTGCCTATATCTCAATCTTGCAATACCTTATCAGAATGCAACTATTGTATTCTGCAGCTCCATCCCAGCCTATCAAGATCACCTGAAAACAAAACACAGAATACAGAATCAACCAGGTTGGAAGAGACCATCGAGTCCAACCTATCACCCAACATCATCTAATCAACTAAACCATGGCACCAAGTGCCTCATCCAGGCTCTTTTAAACACTTCCAGTGATGGTGACTCCACCACCTCCTTGGGTAGCACATTCCAATGGCCAATTACTCTTTCTGGAAGAATTTTTTCCTACCATCCAGCCTAAACCTCCCCTGGGACAGCCTGAGACTGTGTCCTCTTGTTCTGGTGCTGGTTGCCTGGGAGAAGAGACCAAGCCCCACCTGGCTACAACCTCCCTTCAGGTAGTTGTAGAGAGCAATAAGGGGTGATGAGCCTCCTCTTCTCCAGGATAAACACCCCCAGCTCTTTCAGCCTCTCCTCACAGGGCTGTGCTCCAGACCCTTCCCCAGCCTTGTTGCCCTTCTCTGGACACCTTCCAGCATCTCAATATCTTTCTTGAATTGAGGAACCCAGAACTGGACACAGGACTCAAGGTGTGGTCCAACCAGTGCTGAGTACAGGGCAGGATGACTTCCCTGCTCCTGCTGGCCACACTATTGCTGATGCAGGCCAGGATGCCACTGGCCTATTGTTGGTGAGGAAAAGCACATTTTGTTAAGTTTCTTGCGAAAAAAAAATGATAATCTGGTGCAAGCTGATACAAATGACTCTGTACTTCTGTTGGAGTCTAAAAGAGAACTGTCAAACCACTGCATCTCTTGCATCTGAGTGAAGAAAAGTGAATGAGGTGACTGCAGAGAAGCTGCTTTGCTGCCACTTGACAGTGGAAATCAGCTAGGAAATTGCTCAAAGGTCTGGAGTTTAGCTGCACAGACTTAAAATTAGAAGAACATCCTGTACTGTATGAAGGAAAACATATCTGTACCATTTGGTACAAGCTAACATTAGTCAGGGTAATTAAATTCAATGTTTTTTAAAGATTAATAGATGTTTTACTTCAAGTGCTTTAGCAAGCACAGAAATGGGAGGAAATGAATATTGCCTTGCCACCTTTTCTTCTGCCATGTGTCCTGGCACATTCATTTGCCACTATCAGAGAAGTGGCTAACTGGGTGAATTCTCTTGATTTCAGGTGGTGTTCAAAAGCAAATTGCTGCCCTGGGGAGAGAATTCACAATTTTTGACAGTCATCTAAGCATTTAAAAGTAGAACTGAGTGAAAAACAAAAAGGATTTTCAATTCCAAGAGAAGTATTGATTGATTGTTTGCTGTGGAGATCATCAGGAAGATTGACATTTTTCACTGCAAGGCAAATTCTTGATACCTCCACACAGGGAGGATTGAAAGAGAAGCTGTAGAAAGCTGTTTTTCTGTATTTTCTGCCTTCCAGGGACTTGGAGAGTCAGGTGCACATCAAAATGCTGAGTCCAACAGGAGTAGTGTCATGCCTGCTTGATCAGCCAAGCTCTACAGCCTGCCTCCAGAGGATGTGACTGTGACCTGTGGGTCTCTCTCCTATGAGGACAGGCTGAGGGAGCTGGGATTTTTCAGCCTGCAGAAGAGAAGCCTCTAGGGAGACCTAATAGCAGCCTTTCAGTCCCTGAAGGGGGCTACTAGAAGGCTGCAGAGGGACTGTTTGCAAAGGCCTGCAGGGACAGGATGAGGGGCAGTGGTTTGAAATGAGAGATACTACTATGATACTATGAAGGCTCCCAGGTGACCTAATTGTGGCTTTCCAGTATCTGAAGGGGGCATACAAGAAGGCTGGGGAGGGACTTCTCAGGATCTCAGGTAGTGACAGGACTAGGGGGAATGGAATGAAGCTGGAGGTGGGGAGATTCAGGCTGGATATGAGGAGGAAGTTCTTCACCATGAGAGTGGTGAAGCCCTGGAATGGGTTGTCCAGGGAGGTGGTGGAAGCCTCATCCCTGGAGGTTTTTCAGGCCAGGCTGGCTGTGGCTGTGAGCAACCTGCTGTAGTGTGAGGTGTCCCTGGCCATGGCAGGGGGGTTGGAACGGGCTGATCCTTGAGATCCCTTCCAACCCTGACAATTCTGTGGTTCTGTGATTGGTTCTATAAATAAAAGATGAGAGATGATGAAAACCCAAACACACACACACATAGGAAAAACAACAACAACCTGGACATGAATTTTCACAGCAAAACAGAAAATGATGGTAACAGAGCTGGATGAGAGATGTTTCAAAATCACAAAGAGGAACTTTAATGAAGGAGCACAGTAGTGAAGTGAGCCCTGGCTGTGGCTGAAGATATTTGAGACCTCTGAATTTAAAGCTGCTTGCTGGACTTGATTTTATTCTTGCTGTATTCAGTAAATTTATTTTGAGGTTGAGAGGCAAGGAGGGAGGGGGCTAGGGGGGAAGCCTGTGTGTTAAAAGTTATTCTGATGGAGAATCAGGAATGCCTGCTCATTACTGAGCTCTGGGAGAAGATTAGACAGCATGAAGCTGTCTCTGACCTTGAAATGCAAGGAAGACACAGGGCTGTGTGGGAGTCAGGCAGACCTCTATCATTCCTTGACTGACATCCACCTACTCCTGTAGATGCATTTTAGATGCACATTCTGTCTGGCTTTGTAAATCAATGTTTTTGGGGGACCTAGTTCCTTGCAATGCAATTAAATTGGTCTGCAGGAAGGGAATATGCTGTGAGGAGCAAGTGGGATGTTGATGAGGTCATTTATGCTGCACAGCATCCAGGAGCCAGAAAAATCCCCACATCAACTATTAGAAGTTTGTTAAATGCCCAATGATTGAGCATGACATTGATTTTAATATGCAAATTAAGGTACATGTGTTTAGTGCACCTTTAGTGTCAGGAGAGAAGAATGATGATGAGAATCAATGATGATTAGAAAACTCTAAGGCTGAGAAAGGAAGAGTGTTCTGCTTTCTAGGGTAGGTATGGCTAACAGAAAATCTGGAAAGAGCACAAATAAAGAAGAAAATTGTATGCTATGTGTTTTGAAGAGGAATGAGAGCTCTGCAGTCCTTGACACAGGAAGGACATGGACCTGATGAAACAGGTGCAGAGGAGGGCCACAAAGATAATCAGGGGGCTGAAGCATCTCTGCTATGAGGACAGGCTGAGGGAGCTGGGGGTGTTCAGCATGCAGAAGAGAAGGCTCCAGGGAGACCTAAGAGCTACAAGAAGGCTGCAGAGGGACTACTTGCAAAGGCCTGTAGGGACAGGACCAGGGGCAATGGTTTGAAATGAGAGCAGATTTAGATTGGATGTGAGGAACAAGTTCTATATCATGAGGGTGGTGGAACACTGGAACAGGTTGCTCAGGGAGGTAGCTGAGGCCTCATCTTTGAGATACTCTAGGTCAGCCTGGACAAGGCTCTGAGCAACCTGATGTAGTTGAGGATGTCCCTGCTGGCTGCAGGGAGGTTTGGACTGGATGACCTTTGGAGGTCCTTTCCAACCCAAACCATTCTATGATATCAGTATAAAAAGATAAATATAAGAATTATCTACACCAACAAACGTGATGCAGGGCTGTGACTAAAACAAGCTTAGTGTGAAGTGTCTGTAGCCTCATTACATTCATGGATATCAGTATTCAAGTGGTAGAATAAGTCACAGTGGAAAAAAAATTGCCTTTTAATTTTCTGGTCTGTGCACTGCAACTATTCACATAAATGCTATTGGTTCCTTTTTGAACTTGCACATATTTCCTGTGGTGCTATGAATTTATTCTGCTGCCCTGTAAGTCTGCCAAATATGAGCTGCTATAAGGTCCAGTTGAATTTGATTGCTTTCAAGTAGCTCAAAAAATAGAAATGTTGGAAGATAGATATATATATTTGTGTGCTATTAACTGGATTTGTGATGAGGGACTTTAAGCAAATCTATGGAAATGTCTTTTAGGATATGAAGAGTGAATTACAGAAAGCATTTCTGTTCAGTAGAGTTTTAATTACCCTTAATTAATTTACATCATGGTTAGCATTTACCATTTTGCAGAGTCGAGTATAGACTCTCAAAGTGGTTACAAGAAAGCTGAGGAGGGACTTTTGAGGGTGTTAGGGAGTGATAGGACTGGGGAGATGGAACAAAACTAGAGGTGGGTAGATTGAGATGAGACATTAGGAAGAAGTTCTTCCCCATGAAGGTGGTGAGAGACTGGCAGAGGTTGCCCAGGGAGGTGGTGGAAGCCTCATGCCTGGAGGTTTTTGCAGCCAGGCTGGATGTGGCTGTGAGCAACCTGCTGTAGTGAGGTGTCCATGGGGCCCCTGGCAGGGGGGTTGGAACTGGATGATCCTTGAGGTCCCTTCCAATCCTGACAATTCTATGATTCTATAAGAAATATTTATGTTTAGACTACATATTTTGAAGCAGTTTCTTTTTTTTTTTTTTTTCTTTTTTTTTGGTGTGAATTTTCTGTGTTAGTGATGTGCTGTTGATCACTAACACATTAGAATCACAGAATCAATAAGATTGGAAAAGACCTCAAAGATCATCAAGTCCAACCTGTCGCCCAACACCTCATGACTAAACTATGGCACTGAGTGCCACGTCCAATCCCTTCTTGAACACCTACAGGGATGGTGACTCCACCACCTCCCTGGGCAGCACATTCCAATGGCCAATTACTCTCTCTGGGAAGAACTTTCTCCTCACCTCCAGCCTAAACTTCCCCTGGCACAGCTTGAGACTGTGTCGTCTTGTTCTGGTGCTGCTTGCCTGGGAGAAGAGACCAACCCCCACCTGCCTACAGCCTCCCTTCAGGGAGTTGTAGGCAGCAAGGAGGTCTCCCCTGAGCCTCCTCTTCTCCAGGCTAAATATCCCCAGTTCCCTCAGCCTCTCCTCACAGGACTGTGCTCCAGACCCCTCCCCAGCTTTGTTGCCCTTCTCTGGACACTTTCAAGAGTCTCAATGTCCTTCTTAAATTGAGTGGCCCAAAACTGGACACAGGACTCAAGGTGTGGCCTAACCAGTGCTGAGTACAGGGCAGAATGACCTCCCTGCTCCTGCTGGACACACTCTTTCTGATACAGGCCAGGATGCCATTGGCCTTCTGGCCACCTGGGCACACTGCTGGCTCATATTGTGCACATCTAGCAGGACTCCTAGCTTCCTTTGCTGCTTTTCACATCACCAGTGGGACTCCACATATACTGTGGCAAGCCTTTAATTAGTCTTTATCCATCCTATTTGGGGACAGACAGAGAAAGTTAATATATTATTACTGACTAATGAGCAAATTCTACTCTCTGATGATTAAATTTTCAGAAGTAATTTGAAATAGAGATGGTATGTCCTTCACAGGGAGACATCATCAGATGGACTTCATTAATTAACCAGCAACAGTCAGTGCGTGGCTGTGCAGGTGCTACAGTAAAGTAGCCATTCTTTCAAGGTGTTTTCCACATTTTTCATTGCTTCATAGGAAAATGACCATAAGCTTATTTTCTCTCTGATATTAGTTCCATTTATAACTCCAATTCCATACAGAAGGAAAATGCCTTAACCTCAATGTGTGTTAGTACTTCTGCTTTCTAGCATCCCTCCCTCCTTCTCTCCCTTCCTCCCTCCCTCACTTTCTCCCTCCCTCACTTTCTCCCTCCCTCACTTTCTCCCTCCCTCACTTTCTCCCTCCCTCACTTTCTCCCTCCCTCACTTTCTCCCTCCCTCACTTTCTCCATCTCTCCCTTCCTTCCTTTCTCCCTTCCTGCCTTCCTTCCTGCCTTCCTCCCTCTCTTCCTGCCTTCCCCCTTTCCCTCATTCATTATTTCCTTTCTCCCTTCTTTCCTTCCTTCCTCCCTCCCTTCCTCCCTGCCAGGACTTTGGTTTGTTTGGAGGAGCCCAGTGGCTTCTACAGTGGAGCTACCTTGCAGAAGGTAGGGGTATGAAAGCAGCAGAGTAAAGTCAGATACTTCCTGTGTGTGATGGTCTAAACTTCATGCTACAAAGCATCATCTGACATGTCTGATCCTGATGATCCTTCAACCTGGAGGACTAGCATCTTAAACAGGCACTGAAATGATGGCTGAAGTTCACACCATGAAACTTTTGACTGGTTCATTGTTTTGCAAGGGTTCAACTGACACAGAATGCTTCAGAGCCATTCCTAGAAAAGTAGTAGCCATGAGGTGGGTAAAGCCCTTTCCCTCCCCTGAGATCCCCCATGCTGTCAAGGAACATCTGCAGCTGAACATGGAAATTGTACTGCTGGTTATTTATCTGTGTGCTCTTGTTGACAGTCAAATTGTTAGGGACAGAAATGAGCAGGAACAGAAACACTCTGAGGAGAGGAAAAGTGTGGAATTAGAAAATGTGAGTTTGCTGCAGACTCCTCATAACCAAATAGAGCAAACAAGTTAAGCCCATTGAGACTTAACCCAAAGTCTCTGTGGACTGAAATTCTTCTTTGAGTGTTGCCTGGTTCCATGCCAGTAACAAAGACATCCTCATGGGAATGGCAGAGATCAGGCTGACAGAAAAGCCTGGCATCATACGCGGCCCCTAGAGGGAAGAGTGAAGGTCCTGGTGACATGCAGTCTACAGAGAATAGTTTGTAGACTCTGGAAAGGGAACACTGGAACACTAGGAGAGACAAGCCTTGAGTTATCCTGATCCAGGACTGAGGTCAGAATGTTACAGCTTGATAGTCATAACACAGTAGTTATCACAGGGCACTCAGACTTAGCCCTTTCTCTGCACTAATGCAGAATGACATAGAAATCAAGAAATGACTTCCAAGAAATGAAACAGAACAGCCAAAAGGGAGAAAAGGCAAAACCAACAACCAAAATCCCTCTGCTCTGCTCTGGTGAGACCCCACCTGGAGGACTGTGTCCTGTTTGGGAACCTCTATTCCAGGAAGGATCTGGAGGTGCTGGAAGGTGTCCAGAGAAGGGCCATAAGGATGAGCAGAAGGCTGGAGCTGCTCTGCTGTGAGGACAGACTGAGAGAGTTGGGGCTGTTCAGTCTGGAGAAGAGAAGGCTCCGAGGAGACCTTCTTGTGGCCTTCCAGTATCTGCAGGGGGCTCCAAGAAAGCTGGGGAGGGACTTTTGAGGGTGTCAGGGAGTGATGGGACTGGCAGGGTGGAGCAAAACTAGAAGTGGGTAGATTCAGATTGGATGTCAGGAAGAAGTTGTTTCCCATGAGGGTGGTGAGACACTGGCATAGGTTGCCCAGGGAGGTGGTGGAAGCCTCCTGCCTGGAGGTTTTTGCAGCCAGGCTGGATGTGGCTGTGAGCAACCTGATGTAGTGTGAGGTGTCCCTGGCCATGGCAGGGGGGTTGGAACTGGTCTCTTCCAACCCTGACAGTTCTGTGATTCTAGATGGTTTCATTTTGATGCATTTTTGCCCTGTGAGGTCTCCTATTAAAGCATGATTGTTTATTGGCCCCAGTCTTTCTGACCTTTGACAAATAAGTATATTTTTCCTTTTCGTGCCTTTAGAAAATTGCTCCACAAAGTATTATTTTCCTTTTTTATGTTTTCTTTTTTTCCCCCTTTTTCTGCTCTACTGATTTTATATTTCAGTTCCTTATGTTCTTTTTCCATTTGAATGTGATGTTCATTTTAGGCCTTGTAACTCTTAGCAATCCTCCTTACTCCACTGGTTAACTTTGAAGATTTGTTTGGAGTTCTTAGCCAGGTTTTATTTTTCCATGAGTGAAATATATATTTGTTCTGAGGTTCCAGCACATTACATTTAAACAGTCTCCATGTTATAGAATCATAGAATTTTCAGGGTTGGAAGTGACCTCAAGGATCATCTACTTCCAACTACCCTGCCTTGGGCAGAGACACCTCACACTACAGCAGGTTGCTCACAGCCATGTCCAGCCTGGCTGCAAAAACCTCCAGGGATGAGGCTTCCACCACCTCCCTTGGCAACATGTGCCAGTCTCTCACCACCCTCATGGGGAACAACTTCTTCCTAACATCCAAGCTGAATCTACCCATTTCTAGTTTTGCTCCATCCCCCCAAGTCCCATCACTCCCTGACAACCTCAAAAGTCCCTCCCCAGCTTTCATGGAGCCACCGTGAGAGCCTCTACTCTACTCTGCAAAATGGTAAAGGCTAACCATGATGTAAATTAATTAAGGTTAATTAAAACCCTATTGAACATAAATGCTTCATGTCATTTACAGAAACATTTCTTGCCTAATGGGTGGCTTATGATGAAGTGCATTAAGGATGGAACTACACACTTTACATTCACACACGTCTGCAGTTAAAAAAAGAGGTGGGAATGCATTGGAGAGCTGCTTTTTGCAAACTATTCCCTCATCTCTTCCAAGAGCCAGGAAAATTCAGAAACCCTCTGCAATTTCTAGTTTGCAAAAATTAAACAAATAAACCAGGTTAATTGAGAAGATGCTGCAGTAACCCTCTTGGGATGACTGAAGCCATCTAATCTTCTTTACAAAGCTGATGTAGAGGGAGGTGATTCTCCCCCTCTGCTCCACTCTGGTGAGACCACACCTGGAGCACTGTGTCCAGTTCTGGAGCCTCTATTACAGGAAGGATCTGGAGGTGCTGGAAGCTGTCCAGAGAAGGATCACAAGGATGAGCAGAGGGCTGGAGCTGCTCTGCTATGAGGACAGACTGAGGGAGTTGGGGTTGTTCAGTCTGGAGAAGAGAAGGCTCCGAGGAGACTTAATTGTGGCCTTCCAGTATCTGAAGGGGGCTACAAGAAAGCTGGGGAGGGAGTTTTCAGGGTGTGAGGGAGTGATAGGACTGGGGGGGTGGAATGGCACAAAACTAGAAATGGGCAGATTGAGATTGGATATTAGGAAGAAGTTGTTCCCCATGAGGGTGGTGAGAGACTGGCACAGGTTGCCCAGGGAGGTGGTGGAAGCCTCATGCCTGGAGGTTTTTGCAGCCAGGCTGGATGTGGCTGTGAGCAATGTGATGTAGTGTGAGGTGTCCCTGCCCATGGCAGGGGAGTTGGAACTGGATGCTCCTTGAGGTCCTTTCCAGCCCTGACAATTCTATGATTCTATGATCCACATCAGCACTCTGTCTGTGTTAGAGCCAAAGTATTCATTTCCCACCCTTTGGAATATCATAATTTTGCATCATTATGTAATATTCAATGCAATAAGCATCAATTTTTCAATAATAGGTTTTCAACAGCCTGAGGGAGGAAATGAGTGTTTACACAGGCCACTAGATGTGTCTGAAACCATGTGCTGCACTTATTTCTGGGCTCTTGTTTCCATAAATAATAGATTGGCAGCTTCCTGGTTTCCAGAGGGATACGTGAAACATATAAATGTTAGACAAATAAATGCAAACATTCCAGTTTCCTGGGATGAATGGCTCTGGGTAAGGCTTTTATAGTTCTGAGTAAAGCTCACAATTTTGTTTGCTTGGGACTTTGAATGAGTCTGAGGGTTCTGTGGCAAAAAGTGGGGGGAAAAGGGGAAAACCAAGGAAAAAGGTAAACAAGCATGGAATCATAGAATCACTAAGGCTGGAAAAGACCTTTAAGATCATTGAGTCCAACCATAACCCAGCCACTGTGGCCAGTGAACTAGATCCTGAAGCACCAGCTTCTTGAACACCTCCAGGGATGGTGACTCCACTACCTCCCTGGGCAGCCTGTTCCAATTGCTCACCACCCTCTCAGTCAAGAAGTTTTTCCTCATGTCCAGCCAAAGCCTCCCCTGGTGCAACTTCAGCACATTTCCTCTCATCCTGTCTCTGGTTACTTGGGAGAAGAGACCAACTCCAGCCTCACTCCAGCCTCCTTTCAGGTAGCTGTAGAGAGCAATAAGCTCTCCCCTCAGCCTTCTCTTCTCCAGACTAAACCCCCCCAGCTCCATAAGTTGTTCCATGTATGATGCCTCCAAGCCCCTCCCCAGCCTCATTGCTCTTCTCTGGACGCTCTTCAGCCCCTCATTGTCTTTCCCATGCTGTGGCACCCAGACTGAACTCAGTGCTCAAGCTGTGGCCTCACCAGGGCTGAGTCCAGGGACATCATCACTGCCCTGCTCATGCTGTTGGCCTTCTTGGCCACCTGTGCACACTGCTGGCTCATGTTCAGCTGTCCACCAGCACCCCCAGATCCTTTTCCACCAGGCTGTTTTCCAGCCACTCTGCCCCAAGTCTGTGGCTTTGCTTGGGGCTGTTGCCGTTTTCTCCTCTCCCTCTCTTCTCCCTTTCCTCTCTTCTCCCTCTCCTCTCCCTCTCCCTTTCCTTTTTCTCTCCCTCTCCCTTTCCTTTTTCTCTTCCTCTCCTTCTCTCCTCCTATCTCTGAAGTCTTTTAACCTTTTTTAGAGAGCTCACTTTAAGGAGATGATCTATGAAGATCCTCCTCTAATCTCTAGCTGACTTGGGAGTCCTTCACATACTCATCTTTGCATACTATAACTTGCTCTGCTAAATACATCTTGTAAGTTCCACAGTGGTGTGATAGTTACAACTGATTCTGGACCATGCTGCTCTGATAGTTACTACAATCCTAGAAAGGAGACAAGCAAGATTATGGTATCTGGTTGCAGTCTGTGGTTTTGGGTGGTGGAGCATTGCAGGATCTAGGACTACTCAGAACTGGGCCTGTACAAAGCAGAGGAATTATTTTCAATCCTATTAGACAGACAGGAGTTTTGGTAGGAAGCTATAATCCTAGGAGTCTCCTTTTTTTAGTGGGAAATTTTTGTTCTGAGCATCTCTTTAACACAGAGAGCTCATGGGGGCTTGTGTGAACAGTCACAGAGGGAGAGAATGCCTCTTGTTTTCTTCTTTGTCTCTTCATAGACTAAAACCTAAAGGATTTGGGACAGAGTAGTGGTAGTGAGAAATGTTCACAGAATCACAGAATGTTAGGGGTTGGAAGGCACCTCAAAAGATCATCCAGTCCAAGCCTCCTGCCAGAGCAGGAGCACCTGGGGCAGCTCACACAGGAACACATCCAGGCAGGTTTTGATATCTCTGCAATGCCCCTGGGCAGCCTGTTCCAGTTTCCCTCACAGTGAAAAATGTTTCCTCATGTTTCCCTGGAACTTCCTATGTCTCAACTTCCACCACTGCCCCTTGTGCTGGCATTGGGCATCACCCAGCAGAGCCTGGCTCCATCCTCTTGGCACTCACCCTGCACATCTATGTCAACATGAATGAGGTCACCCCTTAGTCTCCTTCAAGCTCAAGAGCCTTCAGCTCCCTCAGCCTGTCCTCAGCTGGGAGATGTTCCACTGCCTTCAGCATCTTTGTGGCTCTGAGCTGGACTCTTTCAAGCAATTCTCGGAGGTCTTTCTATGACTGAGGGGCCCAGAACTGGACACAATATTCCAGATGCAGCCTCAGCAGGGCAGAGTAGAGGGGGAGGAGAACCTCTCTCAACGTACTAACCACACCCCCTGTTTGGTTTCAACCAAGAGATCAGAAGTGAAGCCCTGTCTGTGAAATTAAAAACAAACAAAAATAAAATAAGGCATTTAGAAATGAAACTAATCAACTAACCAACTTTTAATGTAAGCACAGAAATGCTCCATTGAACAAAACTGGCTGTGCACCATCTGCTTTTAATTTTGGGCCAAAAGTCCCCGTCCTGCCTAGCATTCCTAAACCCTGTCCCCCTGAGAGCTCCCTTCGAAAAGCTAATAAACCAACTCTCAGGCTGCAACATCCTCTCCTTCATAAATTATTTGTAGGCCAAAACATTGCCATGGTGACTAAAATTGGGTCTTCTCCCCCCTGTGTCAAAGTAATCTCAAGTGTTGTCCACAGTAAAGTTGGTGATGACACCGTCTTTGGTGTGCTGGCATATTGCTGGTGGAAGAAAGGCCACAGCTTATTTATGGCAGGTTTATTGTGGAGATTCTTTTATTACTGCTAGCTCTGAGTTATGTCTATGGAGAAACAGCTGCAGGTACCTTTTATTTGTCTCTTTTTCAGCGTTGTCCTGTGAAAGGACAAAGGGCAATGGATACAAACTGGAACACAGGAAGTTCCACCTCAACAGGAAGGAAGAAACTGCTTTATTGTGAGGGTGCTGGAGCCCTGGAGCAGGCTGTCCAGAGGTTGTACAGTCTTATTCTCTGGAGACTTTCAAGACCCATCTGGATGTGTTGCTGTATGACCTACTCTAGGTGCTCCTGCCTGGGGAGGGGTCTTGGACTCCATAGAATCATAGAATTGTCAGGGTTGGGAGGGATCTCAAGGATCATCCAGTTCCAACCCCCCTGCCATGGGCAGGGACACCTCACTCTAGAGAAGGTTGCTCACAGCCACATCCAGCCTGGATCCAAAAACCTCCAGGGATGAGGCTTCCACCACCTCCCTGGGCAACCTGTGCCAGTGTCTCACCACCCTCATGGGGAACAACTTCTTCCTGACATCCAAGCTGAATCTAAGCATTTCTAGTTTTGCTCCATTCCCCCCAGTCCTATCACTCCCTGACACCCTCAAAAGTCCCTTCCCAGCTTTCTTGGAGCCCCCTTCAGATACTGGAAGGCCACAAGAAGTTCTTCTGGGAGCCTTCTCTTCTCCAGACTGATCTCCAGGGGTCCTTTCCAACCCCTAACATTCTGTGATTCTATTATAAGAGGAACAAGAGCCATCTAACATGCTAGTGAGCCTAAGAAGGATGCAGTCAAAGTCAGAAGCTGTAGCTTAGCTTTAAAGGAAAATACTGGCTAGAACTTACTAAAAGCTGGCAGTGGTGTACTAGAGTGGAATTTTCCATCCTGTATTGTACAGTATTGATTAATTCAGTAACAAATAGACTTGCACAAGTTGTTCTGTGTAGCTGAAGCATCTACACTGGAGGAAGTATTGAGCTCTGGAGCGAGTGTGTCAAGATTGAGCTGGTGGTGGTAATAGCTGAGTGGCTATGTAATCTTCTGCCTCCTCTTTTGAACAGTGCCTTTATTATAATAATTTTATATATCTCCATAACATATGTATCTATATTTATATGTTTATAAACATCTACATTTGTGGCATTGAGAGCACCCTCTGCAGGTTTGCTGATGACACCAAGCTGTGTGGTGCAGCAGACACGCTGGAGGGAAGGGATCCAGCCAGAGAGACCTTGACAGGCTGGAGAGGTGAGCCCATGACAACCTCATGAGGTTCAACGAGACCAAGGGCAAGGTCCTGCAGCTGGGTCAGGGCAATCCCAGGCACCGATACAGGCTGGGCAGGGACTGGCTTGAGAGCAGCCCTGAGGAAAAGGACTTGGGGTGGATGAGAAGCTCAACATGAGCCAGCAGTGAGCACTTGCAGCCCACAGAGCCAACCAGAGCTTGGGCTGCATCAAGAGAAGCACAGCCAGCAGGTCGAGGGAGGTGATTCTCCCCCTCTGCTCCACTCTGCTGAGACCCCACCTGGAGCACTGTGTCCAGTCTGGAACCTCTGTTCCATAAAGAATCTGGAGGTGCTGGAAGGTGTCTAGAGAAGGGCCACGAGGGTGAGCAGAGGGCTGGAGCTGCTCTCGTATGAGGACAG
Source organism: Melanerpes formicivorus (assembly GCF_026170545.1). Lineage (NCBI taxonomy): Eukaryota > Metazoa > Chordata > Aves > Piciformes > Picidae > Melanerpes > Melanerpes formicivorus. The sequence continues at coordinate 19,316,984 of NW_027142363.1, forward strand.
ACTGAGAGAGTTGGAATTGTTTAGTCTGGAGAAGAGAAGGCTGTGAGGAGACCTTCTTGTGGCCTTCCAGTATCTGAAGGGGGCTACAAGAAAGCTGGGGAGGGACTTTTGAGGGTGTAAGGGAGTGATAGGACTGGGGGAAATGGAGCAAAACTAGAAATGGTTAGATTCAGCTTGGATGTTAGGAAGAAGTTCTTCCCCATGAGGGTGGTGAGACACTGGCAGAGGTTGCCCAGGGAGGTGGTGGAAGCCTCATCCTTGGAGGTTTGTTAGGCCAGGCTGGCTGTGGCTGTGAGCAACCTGCTGTAGTGTGAGGTGTCCCTGCCCATGGCAGGGAGGTTGGAACTGGCTGATCCCTGAGGTCCCTCCCAACCCTGACAATTCTGTGATTCTATATTTATACATAAGATAAAAGTTATTTGTACCCTTCATCTCTGGTTCATAGCAATGATGTTTCTTCAAAGGAGACAGATGAACGTTTGACCTCAGACTAGTGAGTAGGCTGCTCTCAGACATACCTTGTACATCCTATCTTATTTCTCTCTTTTCCATGTATTATTTTACTCATCAGAAGCATCTTTTGCTTGATTCCTGAAGTCATGATTGGTTTGGATTTTGTGTTGTCCCCATTTCTGGAGTTCAGTGTCTTTGGGTTAAAGCCTGATGCACAAAGCATTTCCAGCCATAAATAAACACAAAAGCAAAACTGATAGAACAGTAGCTAAGTAAAAAGTCACTACCCAGGAGGTAACTCAGAAATTCAATTCAGAGCTTTCCTGGCATGAGGTTAAAAAACCCTAAGCTCAACTTTGCTACACAAGTTAATGGAAATTAATATAGTATGTTAATGAGGTGATTGAAAGTTGCATTAAAAAGGAGGATTTGGTAACTCTGGAAACAATTGTTTTGGGAATTATGTAAGAAATTTATATAGGAAGTATGAGGGTAGCCCCAGCTGTTTAAGCTGCACCTTTAGACCAAACTGGTTGGCTGTAGGGTGAGTGTCAGGAGGAAGTTGCCATCCTCTGCTCAGTGATGTAGAATTATAGGACAAGGGGCACTGGGTGCAAGCTGGAGCAGAGGAGGTTCCATGGGAACAGAAGGAAAAACTTCTTCCCTGTGAGGGTCCCAGAGGTCTGGAGCAGGGACACCTCACACTACATCAGGTTGCTCAGAGCCACATCCAACCTGGCCTTAAAAACCTCCAGGGATGAGGCTTCCACCACCTCCCTGGGCAACCTGTTCCAGTCTCTCACCACCCTCATGGGGAACAACTTCTTCCTCACATCCAATCTGAATCTACCTACCTCTATTTTTTGCTCCATTCCCCCAAGTCCTATCACTCCCTGACACCCTCAAAAGTCCCTCCCCAGCTTTCTTGTAGCCCCCTTCAGATACTGGAAGGCCACAATTAGGTCTCCTTGGAGCCTTCTCTTTTCCAGACTGCACAACCCCAACTCTCTCAGCCTGTCCTCAGAGGAGAGGAGCTCCAGCCCTCTGATCACCCTCATGGCCCATTCCATGGAGGTGATGTTTCAGTAGCATGTTGACTGATCACCCAAACTCATCAAGCAAATGGAGACCTTTACATCATCAATCTACAGAGATTCAAAGGTGCTAAATGGGTATTTTGCAAGCTTCTAGTTGCC